>NW_005371791.1:238247-244442 GCF_000412655.1 Myotis brandtii | reverse complement strand
AATTGCCCCAATACACTTTACAATGAATTTTAATTGAAAATTAAAGCATAAATGATGCTTGCATTAATTAGAAAATTTTGTGAATTAAAATATCTATTTTAGTGACAATCTGAGAAAAACTTTATTTTGTTGTAGGGTATTTATATTTCAGGAAATTTTTGTTCTAACAATTAAGATTCTTATTATTAATTAGGAAAACAGGATACCTAAGAGATGATTGGGATAATTAGTGAAATGTTGAGTTAGGAGATGATTAACCTGTTTAAATAGACTTCTATCCCCCTCCCACCCCCCAAGTTTTTGCAAGTGAATAGATTATCTTTTATATTTTCAAGATAGTTCATGACCTAAAAATTTTCAGACTGTGTGAGTTCTAATTTTGAACCTACCATTGATTTGATTTGTCACTGATCTTTAAAGGATAAATCATTAACTCCATTTAGTAAAACTGCAAATGCTCAGTCTTTCATATGCTGAGTGAAACCATTGCTTTGTTTTAAGGAGTTCCCTGGGTGATTTCCTCTTCAGTTGCCTTTTTGCTCATCTATTCTTTGCCTGACTGTTTTCTCATAAAAAGGAACAGTTGGGACTTTATATAGTTTCTCCTTTTGTCTTCCAGCTTTCCTCTTAGAGCAAAAAGAGGACATTTTGGTTTTATACTATTTAATTATTCTATAGAAATCAAACATCTCTCATCTAGATTATTTTTAAATTACAGACAAGCTGATAACCTCAGTAGGGGTTAATAAAGTACATAAATATGTTTTTAGCTTGTTTTTATTTATTTAGCAAATCTCTAATTAGGCTGGATTCATAACTTTTTTAAAAATATATTTTTATTGCTTGCTGAGAAAAAGAGAGAGGGAGAAAGACAGAACCATCAAATGATGAAAGCATCACTGATTGGCTGCCTCCTGCATGCCCCTTACTGGGGACCTAGCCCACAACCCAGGTATGTGCCCTTGATTGGAATCAATCCCGGGACCCTTTAGTCCACAGGTCGACGCTCTATTCACTGAGCCAACCCGGCTAGGGCCATACTTTTTAATTTATTTCAAAGATTTCCAATACAATCTAAGGGAAATCTTCCAGAAGATGAGGTGTTATAGAATGAATTATATACCTGAAACCCATATAATT
Source organism: Myotis brandtii (assembly GCF_000412655.1). NCBI lineage: Eukaryota > Metazoa > Chordata > Mammalia > Chiroptera > Vespertilionidae > Myotis > Myotis brandtii. The sequence goes on along the minus strand of NW_005371791.1, from coordinate 243,302 downwards.
TTATTAACCATTGTCACCCCAATAAATTCAATTAAAAAACTAAACTTAAAAAATTGAAATCTCCCAGAAGAAACCATTTCAGTAAATGTTCTCTCTGTCCCCAAACTATTTTTCTTTTTAAACTCAATGCAGGATTAAGTTTGTTGATGCAAAATAATTTTTAAAAAATCAATCAATCATTATTATTATTACTAGTTTGTTTTCTATAATTTGAGGAGATATATTTAATTTAGAAAACACTGAACACACACACACACATATATATATAAAATACAGTCACTTGCTAAAATGTAAAGCACATTATTAATATTGTAATGATTAAAATAATTTGCTTCTTTCTTTTTCTCTAACTCATTTGCAACAATATAGTGGTCTGGGATTCACAGGGTTAGATATGCTTGTGATAAAAAAGGTGCTGAAATTTTGACTTTGACCATGAAATTTGTTCCACTCTTCTAAAGAAACATCACTAACCTGTAAAGGGATTTTAACAACGTGTCTTTCAAAGTCAAACAATGCAATTCTTATATAGAGAAGGACACATTGACTGGTAATGAAGTGTGAGAAGTTTCAAATAGCTTGGTCTGAGACCAAGGTTAATATAATTATGGACCACAAACCTCAAGAAATCATTCACTCTCTTACATTTGAACTACCAGCCTGTAATAAAAGGTGGTCTTTCAGTCTCCAGTGCACTGATTTAAAATGATCTATTGATCTGGACCAAAGAAAGATGAATATACTGAAGAACTGAGGCTGCCTCCAAGTGATAATGAGCAGAACCGAAGGAATGTGGTTGTGAGATAGGCAATCTGCTTTCCACAAAAGGCTATGACAAAAGCTGGGACTTTAAAGAACAATGATGAAAATTCAGAGAGGAATGTCATTCTCATGGTCCCTTAGAAAATGCATTAAAAGGGTGTCAGGAACTACAGAGAAGAATCCTACAAGTGAAGAAAAGATGGGTTCTTTGCAGTTGTAGACTGGTGAAGGAGCCAAAGAGAATCATACAATTTTGGGAACTGTGGAAGTTTTACTTGTTTCTCTAGATTTTTTTTTTTCTAAACCCAGGGCAAATGAAAAATGTAGCAAGAAAAAAGCCCATCAAATCTTCCAATTATGGACATTTTTGTGTGTGTTCTGATAAAGAAGCAATGATATTAAGATATGTGTTCTAGGTATCTTCTCAGTTTTGATTATTCATGGACACAGATACTAGGACATATGGTTTGTAGATACTTTCCCTTTAATAAGTATATACTGGAAAATGGTATTTATACATTTCTTTAGTATTAAAAACAATCTAGCTTAAAAATATAGATGCCCACATTTCAGAAACCCTTTGTGTTTGAGGCAGGAAACACATTTGTTAGCATCATTTTAAATGGTACTATTTGCATTATACATTCTGTTATTTCAATAGCTTGTGTGTTTGAGTTTATTGAATTTTGTTTCATTCACATTCTTCACTGAGAATTTTCTTAGTTATAGAGGAGAAATTATTTTAACACATTTTCCTCTCTCTAGCATAAAAACAAATAAAAAACAACCATGTAACAATATTTGTTCTTAAACATCAGTGTAGATATTGTGTAAACATTGGGGTTAGGATTAATCACATTTACCAGTTATTCATTAGCATATTTACACACCTTATGTAGTTAAGAATGAAAAGCAATATGAATGAAATATTTCCATTTTCTCTCTCTCACACCTCGTCCAGATGTGTCTTACACTCCTCAAGCTCCAGTTTTTGTCACTTCTCCTTGTAGCCCCTTCTGGAATATTTCACAAGGAACAGGACTGAGGTGTGTGAAACTCAAGGTTGTGTTCCTGAGAAAACACCAAGTCAATATGCTTTTTGTTTAGAACCTAAGGCCTTAATTGATAGTGGGGAAAGGAATAATCAATTTTGAAGGAGTTTGTGTGATGTGGTAGAAATTATACCACCCTAGACATAATGAAACTTCAGTATAAATCTTAGCTTTGCGAAATATTTAGCTAAGGTTTTGACTTCTCCCAGTCCCTTCTGTGCAAAATAGGGATACAATGATTTACATAAGGGTATTATTGTGGTCTTTTATAGTCTACTAGAGGTCCGATGCATGGAATTCATGCAAGAGTAGGCCTTCCTTCCCCCGGCTGCCGGCACTGGCTTCCCTCTGGCATCCAGGAACAAGGCTTCCCTTGCAGCCCAGCTTCATCTGGAGGGTTGGTTGTTGGGAAGGAAGTCTTGTCTAATTAGCATCTTATGCTTTTATTATTATAGATATTTTTTATTGTCTATACATTTAGTTTTATACTGATCAGAGAGATATATACTATAAATGGATATATTATATAAAATGTGATATGTATTATAATATATTATAAATGTAAATTTGTATGTGTATATATATATATATACACACACACACACAGCAAAAGGCATGCAGTAAAAACAGCAATTTAACATTGCACATCTCACCATCTCCAGTTCCTTGAGAAAATAAACTTTTAACATTTCTCCTTGCTTCTTCAGATATTAAGCTCCATATCTCTAAATAATGAACTTATAATACTGTTTTATAAATTTTCAATTTAAATTTATTTAACTTTTGGCATGGAAGATAAAGACTGAGCTCTTATCATCCACCACCTACTCACATACTTACCTTCTTCACATTGGCACTGCATGCTTATGTCATAAAGTTTAGATGAATCAATATTAGTGCTGTCTTTTCATTATTACATAGTATTGTTTGCAGGTGAGTCAGAAAACTCACTTCTCCATGCCAACATTTTATTTTCTGAAATTAACAAGTGCCTCATTTTGTAATTTGGTGATATTCTAAGACAGTGATAATTTATCCCTACATTGCATAAAGGGCTATAGAAGGCTCATTTATAGGGTAAAACACCAGGTGTTTGTTATTTCCGTGTGTGTGTGTGTGTGTGTGTGTGTGTGTGTGTGTGTGTGTGTAAGTCTGCATATGATGCTTTTCTCTCCATCTGCTGCTCCCCAAGAGGCTCTACCCAGAGCCTCTTTCACTAGGAAGTGCCTTTGCCTCTCTCTTGGTTGACCCTTTGTTTCTTCTTGCTTTCTTTACCTCTTATTTTATTTATTTTTATTTATTTTTAAACTATATATTGTTGAGATACTACAGATGTCCCCCTTTTTTCCCCATGTCCCCTTCCACCTGGCTATTTTGCCCTGTCCCAGGCTTTCACCACCCCACTGTCTGTGTCCATAGGTAATGCATATCTACACTAATAAAAGAGAAACATGGTAATTGGCGTACGACCGCTACCCTTTTCATTGGCTAATCAGTGAGTATATGCAAATTAACTGTCAGCCAAGATGGCGGCCGGCAGCCAGGCACTGAAGCGAGCACGAGGCTTGCTTGCTGCAGATTCCAACGTTCTCCGCCTAACTTGCCAGCCTCTCAGTTGCAACTCTAAGCAACTATATACTATGTTGCAAATAAGAAGCTAAACAAAACCCCAGAAAAGGGCTTCCATTCAGCCGGGCTCAGACCTCAACATTGTATCTATGTTTTCAGCAGCGAGGCCTCAGAGCTAAAGCTGGCCCAGAAAAAAAAAAAAAAAAGAGAGAAGAAAACAAGGAGCGGTTGGAAGCTTTAGTCACTCGCCAGCCGGAAAACAGCCCTCAGCCCCTCACCCAGACTGGCCAGGCACCCCAGTGGGGACCCCCACCCTGATCCAGGACACCCTTCAGGGCAAACCAGCCAGCCCCTACCCATGCACCAGGCCTCTATCCTATATAGTAAAAGGGTAATAGGCCTCCCAGCACCGGGATCAGCGGAGCAGCGAGGCTCCCGGCACCGGGATCAGCGTGACAGGGGGCAGCGCCCAAACCCCCTGATCGCCCTGCGGCTCTGTGTGATACAGGGGGCTGCGCCCAAACCCCATGATCGCCCTGTGGCTCTGTGAGTGACAGGGGGCGGGGCCACAACCTCCCTATCCGCCCTACTCTGTTCGTGACAGGGGAAGGCACCCCAACCCCCTGATCAGCCCTCCTCTGTGCCTGATAGGGGGGAGCTCCCCAATACCCTGATCGCCCTGTGGCTCTGTGTGTGACAGGGGGCAGCGCCCAAACCCCCTGATCGCCCTGTGGCTCTGTGAGTGACAGGGGGCGGGGCCACAACCTCCCTATCCGCCCTACTCTGTTCGTGACAGGGGAAGGCACCCCAACCCCCTGATCAGCCCTCCTCTGTGCCTGATAGGGGGGAGCTCCCCAATCCCCTGACTGCCCTGCGGCTCTGTGTGTGACAGGGGGCAGCGCCCAAACCCCCTGATCGCCCTGTGGCTCTGTGAGTGACAGGGGGCGGGGCCACAACCTCCCTATCCGCCCTACTCTGTTCGTGACAGGGGAAGGCACCCCAACCCCCTGATCAGCCCTCCTCTGTGCCTGATAGGGGGGAGCTCCCCAATCCCCTGATTGCCCTGCGGCTCTGTGTGTGACAGGCTGCGGCGCCCCAACCACCCCCCCCACAGGCCCTGCTCTGTGCCTGATAGGGGGGAGCTCGCCCCCCCTCCCCCCGCCCCCCGAGTGCACAAATTTTGGTGCACCGAGCCTCTAGTATGAAAATATTTGGTTAATCTCTTCCTGCCTCTCCCCTCCCCTCTGATATTCCTCCATCTGTTCCATGTCTCCATGCCTTTGGTTCTATTTTATTCATCAGTTTATTTTGTTCATTAGATTCCTGATTTGTTCATTTTGATTTTTAGATTCAGTTGTTGGTAGATATGTATTTATTGCTAATTACTTGTTCATATTTCTTCTTCTTCTTCTTCTTCTTCTTCTTCTTCTTCTTCTTCTTCTTCTTCTTCTTCTTCTTCTTCTTCTTCTTCTTCTTCTTCTTCTTCTTCTTCTTCTTCTTCTTCTTCTTCTTCTTCTTCTTCTTCTTCTTCTTCTTCTTCTTCTTCTTCTTCTTCTTCTTCTTCTTCTTCTTCTTCTTCTTCTTCTTCTTCTTCTTCTTCTTCTTCTTCTTCTTCTTCTTCTTCTTCTTCTTCTTCTTCTTCTTCTTCTTCTTCTTCTTCTTCTTCTTCTTC
>NW_005371791.1:196865-236155 GCF_000412655.1 Myotis brandtii | reverse complement strand
AACCCCTTTGTGGGCTGTGTGCACAGTCTTGTTATAGTTAAGCCTTGATTGACCACCAGACCAATTGGCTGTGAGGACCAGCTGTGTCTACAATGGGATAACTTCTGTGCTGGAGACACCCTTATGGGGCAGGACTTGCTTCAGTGGGGCATTGGTGCTAACTGAGTCTGCCCCCTGAGTGTGTCTCTTATGCATGTGAAGAGTTTTAATTTGGTATGGTCTCACTCTGACCCCTGGGTACACTGGCTCTTGGATCTCCAAGGAGGTGCAAAGTCAGCCACTGCCTGAGGCCCCCCCAGCAGGAGCTACAGAGACATCTGCAGATTCCTCCTCTTTGTTTGGGGTTTGGAGGTGCCCAGATGAGGTGCAGCTGTGTAGCAATGCAGGCTGCTGTCAAGCCTTAGGCCTTTTTTTGGAAGCTCTGGGGTTCTCTGACCCAGCTGCAGTTTGTTAGGTTTTAGGTGGTGAGAGCACAGGCCATTCATATGCAAAAGCCTCTGTGCATAGCTTGGGTGGGGTTGTAAATTGGGTGGGGTGGGGTCTCAGGGAATCACTAGGGCAGAGCAAACAGCAGTGGCTGCCAGTCAGCCCTGCATCGGAGAGGTCCCCGAGGTCCCCAAGTCTCCACGTTCCACGCCCCATGCAGGAGAGAAAGCACCTCTGAGAGAAAGCTGCCCTTGTGTTCCTGCCCGATGCCAGACAGTCCAGTTTCTCCCCATATGAGCCTGGGTCCCCAGAGTCTCACCCAGAACTGGAATTCAGAGCAATCGGGAGCTTGTATCTCCCTCTAGATTGAAAAAGAGAACAGCGCACCCAGTTGTCAGCCTGTTTCGTGCGCACCTCTGTACCTCCGCACTTCTGCACCTCCTACCAGTCTCAAATGTGCTTTTCTCTTTCCTTCTTGTTGTAAAACTTCCACTCAGCCAGCCTTCCCGTGGTGTTCCGGATGATATCCGTTTTGTCTTTTAGTTGTAGTTTTGACGTGGTTGTGCGAGGCAGCAAGTGCAGGTGTGTACCTCTGCCGCCATCTTCGTTCCTCCCATTTTCTAAAATGTTGAAATTTCTAAACTATGTGTCTCTCTACCTGCTTTATTTTCTGGGTTTGTACATTTATACTTTGTTAATAATTATTTTACTGGGAATATATAACAGAATTAATGTAATTATTTATTCAATCTTCAATAATTTACCACAATAATGCCAGTAATTTTACACATTATTTATTGCATTTAAAAGAAGATACATTTATTTTAACAGTCATCTAATATGGGTTGTTAACATAAATAAAAAAGAGTAGGACTTCTCCAGTTGCAATGGAAGCAAGGAAGATAAAACCTTACCAATTAGATTTTACCAAGTATATTTTTCACCAATTGTAAAGAAAGTGCCAGTAAATATTGAAGATTTCAGAATTCTCTTCGGACGCCATACAATTATGACCATATAATATTGGTTAGGGATTAATTCCAGGAAACAAAGACCACTTCCCCTACTTTAAGCATAAATGCTTTATTGCCAGAAATTTTTTTGACAGGCTAGAACAGTGGTTCTTAACCTTCCTAATGCTGTGACCCTTTAATACAGTTCCTCATGTTGTGGTGACCCCCAACCATAAAATTATTTTTGTTGCTACTTCATAACTGTAATTTTGCTACTGTTATGTATTGTAATGTAAATATCTGATATGCAGGATGTATTTTCATTGTTACAAATTGAACATAATTAAAGCATAGTGATTAATCACACAAACAATATGTAATTATATATGTGTTTTCCGATGGTCTTAGGCGACCCCTGTGAAAGGGTCGTTCAACCCCCAAAAGGGTCGCAACCCACAGGTTGAGAACTGCTGTGCTAGAAGAATGGGCTCCACATATAGCTCCAATTTCTTACTATCTTACTTCTTCTGCTAGAGTTGGTCACAGATCTTGCTGATACTGGGCACTGGGCACTACTCATTAAGATTCTGTCATTTTTCAGTAACTTTTAGTTGGAATATACACATACATACCCACAAACATATATGTAACTAGAGGCCCAATGCATAAAATTCATGCAACAGTAGGCCTTCCTTCCCCTGGCTGCGGGCATCGGCGTCCCTCTGGCCCCAGGACCCGGGCTTCCCTCACAGCCCTGGCTTCGTCTGGAAGGTTGTCCGGTCTAATTAGCATATTACACTTTTATTATTATATATATGTAAAATATATACAAATACAGGCTCTCTCAAAAAGTGTATATACACTTTAACAGCTGATAGCTCAATTTTGAAAATGAAATGTATTTTAATAAACACTACTTTTATAGTTCAAAAATAATAAAAATAAAATGAACATGCTGCTTTCTCATGAAAACAAAAAAAGATTTTTGTCATTTTTCTATGAATGGTTGGTTCCTCTGCCAACATACTCAATAGAAAGGATTTTAGGCAGCACCTCTTCATGTTGCTTCTGAATTAACAAAGTTTAGGCATCATGCTTATATCTTTTTTTTCTTTATTGATTAAGGTATTACATATGTGTCCTTATCCCCCACTGCCCCTATTCCCCCACTCAGAGGGTATTTGCTTTTTGAATTTGAAAGTGCATATAAATCCAAATATCCTGTATGAAAGGATTGAATAGGGTTATAAGAAATCAAAAAAGTTTGTGAAATAAGATGTCCACATAAATGGTTGTTATTAGAATTTAATATTTAATTCATGTACTCATTACAAGAAAGGGCAAGTATTTAGAATATAGTAGGCACTAAATAAATTATTATAGAATAAAGAATTGTAATGCTTATTAAATACAGTAGATATGTATAATAAAAATATTACCTAGAAGTATGGATGAATAAAAAGCAGTCATTCCCACATTTAATCTAAGATTTAGAAGAGTTTTGTAGCAACACTTATTATAGCAATAATACTAGCAATGGAAGTACCATTGACAAAATTAACTTATTAATAGCTTGTTACTAGAATTTTAATAACTCCAGAAAAATGGTAAAGTATTTTAATTGTTTTAATTCAGCCTAAGTTATTTCTTATGTTTGATTTTCTTTGCATACAATAATATTTTAAGATATATCACACATATATGTGATACAAAGTAATATGGGTAAAAATAGGCCTTTGGGAGCAATTTCTAAAAATTAATATATCAGAAATTAGTATACTTTTTGTTTTTAAAAATATAATATATAATTGTAGTGTAACATGCAGTTTGAATTACTAATGTATTTTGACATCAAAATAATGTGTCCTAAGAGCAGCAATTTCCATGCAAAACTGGTGTCTCCTACTGATTTACTTATTTTGATAGCAGAAACACTATTAGATAAGTTTAATCATGAAAATATCTCATTCTAAATAAAGAGAACCAACATTTTCTACAAGAATTCACTTAATATAACTATCACTTCAGCTCTACTGTTTTTTTTTATAGCATTTTTTGTTGTTATCTCAATGGAAATTGCTCATATTTATGGAGGATTGGCATATGTACTTGCCATTGTTTTCATGTATTTATTTTATATTATATTTACAAATTTTCTAATGTTATTTTTATTAACTTTGACATTTGACTGGATCATGTTCTTATTTCATAATAATAAAGGGTGATAGTTATTATAAAACAAAATATTGACATTTATTTTCTGTGTCAAAGTTTAAAGAGAGACTTTCAGGTAAATAGTTAGAAAGAAATGAAAGGAGTTTGGGAAATTAGAATAATCAAAATGAAAGCCAGATAAAGGAAAAATTCTAAGATGGCTGAACTAGAAAAGATAGGAAAAAATTGATATGAAAAAAATGGGATAATGGAAAGAAGTTAGAAAACATAAGAGAAAATACGTTTACATGGTATATAATCTATGAAAGAAATTACATTGTTAGTTTGTTGATGGAGGATACTGGAATTACATGGATTGAGGATCTTCTAGAAAGAATATGAGAATGTAGCTGTCATACTGAGTCAGATCAGTGCTAGAGATCCAGTGTAGTTTCTTTGATGTTTTTCAGGAAAATATGCCCGTTGCCCTCAACACCTGAACCGTGCGACATCTGTGATCCTTAACTTCCCTTTGGTAACCCATTATAAACTTCATTCATGAATTTATCTAAGTCCTTCCTGAACACATTTATATTTTCAGACTCTATAACCTCCTGGGGTAATGACTTGCATATGTTTACTACCAACTATGTAAAGTACAAAGCATAAATTCTTTTTATCTTTTACACTACACTGGGCATCCTCCGGTCCCAGTGCTCTTTAATTTGGTAAAATGAATTCATATTTACCTTTCATGATTTGGCAGTTTGAATCTATGTAGTCTCATCTCTAGTTTTTGTTTTTTTTTTAATTCAATTTTCCTAACCTTTCACAACATTCTGACAGAGAAGCAAAGGTTGTAACACATAATGTAAAGAGCTTTACTTTTAATTAATAACATGCTCTGAGGGAAATTATCTCATATTTGTAGATCTCAAATTTTCCGTAAATCAAAGTGCTTAATAATCTCTAAAATCCCTCCCATATTCCTTATTTGTCTTCCCGCCACCCATTCTACCCCATCTGCAGGGCAGTAAACGATGTGGAAGAGAGAAGGAATCTGCAGTGTAGATAGTACATGATCTTCAGAATTAAACCACCAGGATTAAAACTCTGTTTTCTCCACTTTTTAGCTCTATGCCCTCATCAAGGTACTTACTTCTCTACAGTCACTATGCTGTGCATTACATCACCAGGATTTATTATAATTATTTTCATAATAAAATATGGGTTTTATTAGTCAAATACAATCATAATGTAATCATTATATATTTCCCAGTTTTGTTCATTCCACCAAACACAGAGCAGAGCTGTGTGACAGTGTATGCTCTCCAATCTCAAGTTCCTGCACTTTCAGATGCCCACCCACACTTACACTGACACACACTCTCCCTTGCACACATTCACCCACTCAAACTCTCACCTTCACGCCCATCTTGCCCATCGCCATATTGGTCCTCAAGAGCCAAAATTTTTTATAAGCACTCAATTCTTTTATTTGCAGCTTATGTCTGGAGCTTAGTCACATGACCACAGCTAGCTAGTGCAATGTGCAGGGTCTCTGGATGATTGCTGGTTATCAGCTCCAGTAACTCTTTATTGTTTGGTGACTTACTAAACTAAAAGACAATTATCTGTCTGATACACCCCCAGAGGGGAAGAAACAGGGAAAATGGCATAAAAATTCCATTTAGAACAACTATAAAGTGGAAAACACTGAAATCATTAGTCCATCAAAATGATGAAATCCTGCTAAGCAGGAATAGTGAAGCCCCTTAACCTGGAAGTAGACTTGATTCCTTGATTAAATTGTATGTCTATTTTACTTCTACTTTTTGGAATTGTCCTCTCTTGTCTCTTGTTTCAGAACCCCACTTTCTGAGGGAGTTCTTTCTTCACTATGACCTTCCTTGGCCATTTCTCTTGGTGGCAACAAAGGGAGGCTCTTCATGAATCCTGCAAAGGTTCGAAAGTCCGTTTCTTTCTAGTGTAGGGTCAGGTATTATTAAAGTTTTAAGAGTAACAACAGACAGTTGAAGTCCATTTTGGGGGTTTCTTTTGGCTTCTGGATCTGGTGGTTTTAAAGCCTAATTCTACTTGAGACCACTTAAAATAATTGGCGTGGGTGGCAACACAACATATTTAATTTGATTTTGCTGCTAGCCTGCCTCTCATTATCTGACAGAGAACTATTAATGGAAGTCCTTTTATAAAAGCTTTGGAACCAGTGATTTATCTCCTGCGATGGTGCCGCCTTCAGAGTATTTTATAAGTGCTTCAGTTTGGAACACAGGGCAGTTGTCTTTTTCTTTTTTTAATCCTGAAAGGCTTCAAATTGAATGCATTTAGATTTCAGGCCTCAGAGAGAGACTACCTCCTTGGCTTCTCTGCCTAGAGCTACACTAGACTGAGTCTGAATTTATCAATCCCAGAACTTTGTTGAAATCAGCAAGAAGCAGCCAGCTCAGACAATATTCTAATTTGTCCACACTTTCCCTTAGGCCATATAGTTTGCTTTCCAAGGAAATGCAGGAAATTTGACCAAATATTTTAGCCAACAATATTAGGGGGTTAAAGTAACTAGATTAGTCCCCAAATGGGACTGCTTGTGCTAAGTCTCACGTCAGCACACCAAAACTTTTAACTAAGTTTTTATACTCAGCTCACCAAGAAAAGAAAGGCTAAGTTCAACCAATCAGTGCTTTCCTGCTCAGCTTAATTTGCTGACCTTACTCCAAGACTTCCCTTGGTCCATGTAAGGAAGTAACCCCGCTTTAACCAATCAGCAAATGCCCAGTATAACTTCCTTGCTTCTGCTCCCTTCTGCCTATAAAATCTCTTTCCTTGTACAGCTCTGCAGAGCTCCTTTCTATCTGATAGATTGGATGCTATTCAATTCACAAATCACTGAATAAAGGCAATAAGATTTTGACAATTTACTCAGTTTGATTTTAATCTTTAATGAAGCACATTTCAGGTTTTGATATTTTAATATTTCATGTGCATGTACCATATTAGAATTGAGATGGGCTGAGGGCAATAGAGACCCAGAACATAGTTTCTTAAACACACACACATATTTATTTCTCTATTTGATATTCCTAGTAGTCTAGGGCTGGTGAGTAAGACCCCAGTGCCATCAGGAGCTCTGGGCTCTATCTTTAATATGCACCATTCCAGTGAATGGTGCTTATGCTGAAGTTCATTTGAAGACACAAGGGGACTGCTGCAGTTTTGAGCACTACATCTATGTGACAAAGCACAAGAGGGAAATTATTAAATGGAGCTGACAAATTGGGAGAAGCCCTCCTATTTTGTTCTCTGACTTCAGTCATCTTGCTTAATAAATGTCCTAGTAGTTACACCCAACACTTACATCCCATTGTTCAAACATAGTCATCTGGTTGGTAAAGCTCCAATAGAAGCTAGAAACTGTTTTGTTTTGTTTTAATTCTAGGTGGCAATGTGCCCATCTGAAAATTGGGTTTTGTAACTACTAGGGAGAAGAAGAAAATGGTGGTTGAGATAGGTAGCTCATATCGGAAAATGAGAGAGGAAAAGAGATATGAGCAGAGGGAATAGTTAAACCAGTAGTCTAAAGATACTGTTCTTTTTTTTATCTGGCTAAACAACTAGGAAATTGCTATTGATATTCTTTCAAGGAGATTAGTAAACTATAGTGTGATGTTCATACCATCACAGCCAGGTCAGTGTTCTAATTTGTCCAAGTCAGTATACTTCTGAATTTAAAAAAGACACTATTTATATGTCTGAATAATAGATATAAACTGGAATCCTCTTGGGGAAATCAAAGTATATGAACAGTGTTATACTAGTAATGAGAAACCTCACTTCCCCCTGTTATTTACCTTCTTAGTTGCCCAAGGCTATGGCTAGTATTACTCTATCATAATGATAGTAATAACCAACATTAGATCAACGCATGTTCACAGGTATTGTGCTTGCTGTTTTCAACAAACTTGAAAGTTTTAAAAACAAATTCTATTAAACATTTTAGGTATAAGCTTATTTAAGACAACAGTTACAATAATTGCTCAAATCCACACTAGTAAAGGGTAACCTCAGGATTTTAACCTAGGTTTTCTGACATCAAGTTCTTTTTTTGATTCACCGTACCATATTTATCGTGAAGAGCATTCCCTCTTTGAAGACAGGGGTGTCTTTGTGAATCAGCAGTATGCTCCTTCATCAGAATACACATGTGCAGGTATAGTGTAAACACTTTAAGTCAGTACTAGAGTGGTATTTCAGAAATCATGGCCCTTTCCTGGACTGTAGTTTACCAAGTTATGTATTCATTGGGCTTGTCCAGAGTTGGAAACTTTGTGGACCCTTTGCTGCTACACTTTTCTTCCATAACCATAAGAGATGTAACTAATCATTATTGACATTTTCTCCCACATGACTTGACTTAGCCTCACAATCCATCTAAACACAGCATTTCATACAGTTTTTTCAAGAATTTGCATAGAGGAAGTGACAGCAAAATGGTGAAGGCAGCTAGTAGCTCTTATCTTCCCACAGAAACATTGAGAAACAAACAAAAACTGTCTGAACCAAATTTGTCAGAACTCTGCAAAACAGTCAGAAGTTTACAGCAGCCAAACAAATGATGAATCAAGGAAAAGGTAAATTTAAAATGACAGGAAAATTTTGTGTTGTTTTTACCAGCCCTTGCCTCACCCCTCACCATGACAGTGGATGTCTTGGTTTTACAGTGGCAGCAGCCTGCATTTCCAGGAGAAACCCACTGATTCTAGAGGAAACAAAGCAGATTTATTTGCAAATTATTGTGTACATCTGTTCTAACCTGTCTGGGGGCTACTTAGGACTAATGCAAGGTGCTTATCTTCCTTTTGCCTACTGGGAGCTCAAGTGGTAGGCATTGCTCAAAAACACTGCAATCTGAACTAACAATCCTCTGCCAGGGGCAAAAGATTATAGTTAAAACAAGCAATTGATCACCGAAGACCCAGGAGCAAAAGCTCGGGAGAACTTCTTTGGGAAATTAGAGCACTCAAAAATAGCAACTACATGAGGAACTTAGAAATCTGTGCACATGCCCAGGTTAAGACACATCCTCAGAGAATACCTAAGAAGACCCTACGCTATCATGTTGGGCTGATCCATAGACTCAGTACAGGCCTGGCTAAATGTGGAGAGAGTATCCTGAGACAGAACTAATATGCAAACATTGGCTCCTTTAAAAAATTTTGGCTCCAAACTTTCAAGGATATCTTTGTCAAACCATTAGTTGAACACAAGATGGGAAGCAGAGATGTTGTTGGCTGTACATGACAAAGAATGCAGTCTTTTCAGGGATAGTGTGGGGTCACTGAACAGTTAGACTACTGTAGCCTTCAACAATCAAAAAGGCAGCAGACCCTGGGGACTGGGGAGAATTTGATTTCCAGAGTTACCATATTATACTATTTAAATGCTCAGTTTTCAACAAAAATAATTTTCAACAAAAATAAATCACTAGGCATACAAAGGAACAGGGAAGTATGACCCATTCTAAGAAACAAAGAAAAATGACAGAAACCATCTCTACAGAATGTCAAACTTCTTAAGCAAAAATTTTTAAAAACAATTGTCTCAAGTATGCTCAAGGATCAGGAAACATGGATAAAAACAAAAATAAATAAGAAAAAATGAAGTCTGAAAAATTAGAATATCAATCAGATATAAATTATAAAAACAAACATAATTCTGGAGCTGAGAAGAACAATAATTAAAATAAAAAATTTGTTAGAGGGATTCAATAGCAGACTTAAGTAGAGTCAGTGAACTTTTAAATAGTACAATTGTAATGATTAAGTCAGGTGCAGAAAAACAAGTGTTGAAAAAAGAGAACAGAGCTTGATAGATATGTTGGAGGTGATCAGTTAGACCAGCATACGCATTACAGATTACTAGAAGATTGAGAACAAAAAAGTGGCAGAACGTATATTTGAAAAAATAATGGACAAGCAGTGCCCCAAACTGACAAATCATGAATGTACACATTCAGGAAGCTATGAACTCTAAGCAGGATAAGCTCAGAGCTCTAACTCAGAGATCTACGTGGAAATACATTATGATCAAACTGTTAAAAACAAAAGACAAAGAGAGAATCTTAAAAACAGCAAGAGATGAGTAACTGGTCAGATACAAGGGATTCTCAAGAACCTTTCACAGTGGATTGAAGGTCAAAATCATAATGGAATGACGGTTGAGATTTAAAACAAAAGTAACCCTGGAATATTCACAAATGTGTAGAAATTAACAATGAACTTTTGATCAGTGGGTCCAAGAAGAAATTACAAAGAAGACTAGAAAATATTTAGAGACAAATGAAACAAAAACAAAACATGCCAAACCTTATGGGAGATAGCTGTCATGTTCAGAAGAAAATTTGTAATTGTGAATGTCTATATTAAAAGAGACTTAAAATGAGTAACCTAAGAATAGCAAGCTACATACAAAGGTAGCAGAAAGATAGAAACTATTAAAGTGGAATTAAACAAATAGAGAATAGAAAAACAATAAAATCAGTTAAATTAAGGATTGATTCTTTGAAAAGATCACTAATATTTTTAATCTAGGTAGACTAAATAAGAAAAATAGAAATCCAAAAATAAATAAAATCATAAATGAAAATGGGATAACAATACTACTAACCTTACAGAAATAAAGAGCATTGTAAGCACTACAGTACACATCAATAAAGTAAATAACCAGAGAGAAGGTAAAAATTCCTTGAAACCAGAAAGAAGGTAAAAATTCCTTGAAACAAATTGCCTAGAATTACTCAAAATAAAAGGAACAGACTAAATAGAAACAGATCCAGCTAAAATGTTCAATTGATTTTTTTCTTTAAGTATCAAGTTAAAGAGAAGAAATAGTGCTTTAATCACATGGTGATGGAAAAATTGAATATTCTGTCTCTTTTCCTCTCTCTAAAATCAATTAAAAAATTAAAATTAAAAAGAAAATGTAGAAGATCTACAGGATTGTAGAGTAGAATTTTTAAGAATTTGATGTTTTTCAAATTCAAGAATTAAGAAAATCTTTTGGACAAAGTGCTTCTAAAAGTGTTAATTTATGTGGGTACATGCTTATATGCATTCACTGATTTTGACTGATGTCAATAAAAATCTACCTAAATAAATCATTATTGCATACTCAATTTACATATTGATAGGGACTAGTTTATACTTGTAGGTCCATATGAAATGAGAAGGGAGAATGGGAACAGAAATATAGAAAAAATATAGAAAAAAAAGTCATCATAAAAATTAGTAAGATATAACATAATAAATACTGTGGTATATATGTGGCTAAGTTTTTTGGAACATAATATTTATTGCCTATTAATATTAACAAAGTATCAACTTGTCAATACAGATTAGGGAATATAATTTGAAAAATAGAGGAGATACAAGTCAGAATAATATTTATATAATAATATGCTCCAAAACAAGAAGAAAATAGAGGGTTAGAGGTGGAGAAAATGAAAACATTGGAATAAAAATATATGAGTCAACAATTTAAGAATGTGATATATATAAAGGTATAGCTGAGGTAAATATAATGTGAAATATATCTAAGTTGAATATTCATCCAAATATAAGATATATTTGGAATTGGCAGAGCATAAAATATTTATTATGAATTTTTGAAAACAACAAAAGAATGCTTGCCATAACTCAAGATTTAATTTCTCACAAACTTCCTGATAATAAAATCAACAAAATGAAACTTTCTAAAAAATAAGGAGAGGCAGATTTGGCATGAAGTTAATAAAGTGGGAACTTCAGGGTCTCTCCCTGGCAATGACACTTAGCAAGGTTTGGGGAAGTGTCATAGCCATGTTTTAGGTGGCCTCAAGATTAATAAGGAAACCCCAATATTATTTAAGATGTAGGCCCAGAATTTATTCTTGGAAATAGGTATAGTGAGCATTAGAAAACAAATGGGTACATAAAGGATTTGCAAATACTTTGGGGTTCTTTTGCTTTCTAAAATCATTCCACTATGTCCCTCCTCTGCAATCTCAACAAAAAGTTTGTAAATTGGTTTTGCTTTGTTGCAGAGAGTGTGCATTTTAAAGGCATCCTTTTAATTTTCCCCGTGTCTAGTCCTGAATCCAAACATTCAATGCCTTCCTGATTTTATGGCCTTGTTTTGTTGACTCTTTTCTCTGGGGTCCCACTGCGATCCTGAAAATGCCAAGTAACTTGGATGCTCGAGATGGAAAAAAAGCTTTGTGTAAGCTTTATTTAACCTACTCAGCTCACCAGAGTTGGGTAGGCATTTCTCAAAAACTCTTTTCAATGAACTCAATAAGAAGGATTATATAGCCCTCGAGCAATTAATGGTAACTTTTTGCCAGCCTGCATCAGAATCCAATAAAGAACTGTAGTATGGCTCTGTCAGGACTTTTATACACACCTGGCCCTCTGGAATTTAACAAATACAGAATAGCTAGTTCTAAGGCTTGGTATAACTTTGGTACAGCTTCCTTTTTGTTTTGTATGTCTTAGCTGCGAAAAGTCCATCCAAATGAATTTTGTTGTCTTTTCTCTAACTTTTTTTCTTGTTGTTTCTAAAAAGATATAGTTCACAATTTCTGTGCAATGCAGACATAATCTGAGGTGTTCTCTACCCTTGATCACTTAGCCATTCAGGGATCTGAATGCAGCCACTCTTGTGGGTGGAAATCATGTTCTTTTACAGAGAAGCAAGCCCAATATTAGATTCAGCTTCCCAGTTTATTACGCTTCTTAATGTCTGATCCCCTTTGCTTCTTTCCTTTATTAATAATTTCTACCTATGATAACACCACTACATAAGAAATTTAATGGCAGGGTTTGATTTTAATAAGCATAGATTTAAGAAATGGGTGGTATTAAAATGCAAGTGGAACATATGAGGTATGCTGAAAAGAAAGGCAACATGATATTTCCTGTATGAGTGCTCAATGAAGGGTCACAAAATAACTAGAGGTTCCAAGACCTGGATCCCTCATGTGGGTAGGTTTTACATATCTTACTATCCAAAGTTTTTTAGCCTATGTACTATACATGTTCTTAAAACATATGCCAGAAAATCCTGGGTGAATCTCTACAGATCATGGAAGTTAGGGGTGGGGGTGGGCATGGGCCTTTGAAGATGAAAGATTTCATCTAGAGAAGAAAAAGATGTTATTTTAAGTGGTATTCACTGATTTTTGCCAATTGGATAACTCTCTTTATGAATACATCCTAATCGCCATGTTTGATTATGGATATGATCTTGAATGAAATTAAATCTAAGCAAAGAGAATACTTCTGCAGAAAAAGTTCAAAGAAGTTTCTTTTCTTGAGAAGAGCAGAGAATAAAAGAGAAAGAAGGATAAATAAGGGAACAGATAGGAACAGGCTGGGGATATGTTGGTCAGTGAGAAATTCTTAGAAGTAGAAGAAACTAAATGACTTTTCAGAAGTTTACCTAATGCTGCTCATAATTTATGAGTTCACATAGTTTATTTCTCACTTTCAGTAGAGATTGTGTGGGAGATGTTCTCAAATAAGGAAAACAGGCTGTTTTTATAACTGAGTCAACACGGTAGAGGATAAGAGAATACAGGTAAAACGGAAATCAGATCAATTTTAGCAAAACTAGGAAATAGAGCAAGAAATGGCAATAAGATTGCATGAGTTCAGACATTCACGAATACCTTGGAAGTGACGTGGTACCAGAAAATGGGACATATAATAATAAATTTTATTTAAATATTAAAAAAACTATATAATTAGAACTATATAATTAGTCAAAACCTTTGTATAGTATAGTAGTTAAAACAATGTATGCTAGCTATTTTAACAAATAGTTCCACATTTTAGTTGCTCAATACAATAAAGCCTGGTTTTTACTTCACCGCAGTCTAATGTGGGTTGGGAAGCTCTTTTGGGTATCTTTCCTCCAGCCAGTGACTCAAGGGCCATCCCATTAGGTGTCTCTTCCAGAATAGGTCTGGAAAGGCATACATCACTACTACGCCCATTCCACTGGCCAAATTCGAATCCTATGAACTTAAACTAACTAAAGTGAGACTGGGAAACCAGTTGGC
Organism: Myotis brandtii; assembly: GCF_000412655.1. NCBI lineage: Eukaryota > Metazoa > Chordata > Mammalia > Chiroptera > Vespertilionidae > Myotis > Myotis brandtii. Next base: position 222,505 of record NW_005371791.1, on the reverse strand, counting down.
CTTGTTATACCTCTGGCCTGTTTCTGTCACAGATATGACTACATCTATTGCTATACTCATTGGAGGGAGAAAAGGATGGAGTGGAGTTTGGGAACAGAAGAAGTTGAAAGCTTCCACTTGTTATAATTTCTTTAAAATTATATTTAAAGTTTATGTTTCTAATCTCTAGATCTGGATCAACAAAGCTTAAGGTACAAGTTTTAGTTGATCCCTAAAGAAACTCATCTTGACACCTAAATCCAGGTATCAATTCACCTTTTAAAATATATAGAGCAGCCCACCAGCATGGCTCAGTGGTTGATTATTGACCTATGAACTAAGAGATCCCGGTTCGACTCCCTGTTGAGGTACATGCCAGGATTGTGGGCTCAATTCTTTCCGGCGGTGTGCAGGAGGCAGCTGATTATTCTCATCGTTGATGTTTCTATCTCCCTCTCCCTTCCTCTCTGAAATAAATAAAATATATTTTAAAAAAGAGAAAAATAAATAAAATATATAGAGCAGGGTTTGACATTTTGGCATACTTTTACTTAGGGAGTTAGCTTCTCTAAAATTAACTTCTCAATCTTCTTAAAGGTATCTGAATGTCTACAGCAAATCTACACTGCACAGCCTCAAATTACAATATCAAACAGAATTAGAGGGAAGATCATTTTTACCTTTGACGCCACTTTTTTTAATTAGGAAAAAAAAGCTTCTCAAGAAGCCACTCAGGTCACTATTTAGTCATTTGTCCATCTCCTATATGATATACAGGGGCCAGAGAAAATGTGAATTTGGCACTTTGTGTTTCTAAATGAAAGGTAAGATCTAGCAGCAAAGAAGGGGTGTGGGGCTTTAATTACTTTTCAGTAAATAGATAACAGTGTCTGTCACAGCTGCTAAGAGAGTAACAGGTGGTATTTTGTTTTCTGGTAGTAACCTATCAACAGACACATTTCACTCACTAGCTGACTCAAATCTGTTACTTATGCTGCCTGCAGCTGAGTGTGGTAAGAATGCCCATCACATGCTATAAACAGCGGTTCTCAACCTGTGGGTCGTGACCCCCTTGGGGGTCGAACGACCCTTTCACAGGGGTCGCCTAAGACCATCGGAAAACACATATATAATTACATATTGTTTTTGTGATTAATCACTATGCTTTAATTATGTTTAATTTGTAACAATGAAATTGGGGGTCACCACAACATGAGGAACTGTATTAAAGGGTCGCGGCATTAGCAAGGTTGAGAACCAGTGCAAGTATGAACACCATTTCCAGCAATTACCCCCCTGTCCATGGTACTGGCAAAACTACACTCCTCAATGGTTGTGTTTTATAATATTTCTCATTTATTAACCATGATTTTAAGAAAATGCTTAAGAATCTTTGCCTAGGCGCCGTGATCGGCAAACTGCGGCTCGTGAGGAACTGTAGTGGAATTTGTCATTCTTGGAGCCTTTTATTAACAAGGCAGGATCCCCTCTAGGCAGTCCCCCATAGTATGTGCCCTGGAAGGAGGCAGGAACCACCTTTAGTCTGAAAACTGGAGGGTTTGTATATCCACTATTCCTCTCTTCAGCCCATTAGGGGTCCCTTGGGATATTTAGACTTGGTCTGTCAAAATCTACCTCCTGCCAATTTTAATCTTCATGGATGGTGAGATGCCATATTTAATACAACCAGTAGACTTTAAGTGCACATTTCTGTGGCTCTTTTTCCAATCTTTGTTTTGACTGCTCATTTTTTAAACCTTGTTGTCCAGTCTTTTGTTAATTTTGTGAGATCCAGGTTATACTTTCAATAAATTAAGATCTCTGTTCAGGTCTGCTTAAGTTAGATGAGGCAAATGTTACAGGTATGTGCTGGTACCCGGCACCAGTCCCACACTGTAGTTCCATGAAGTTTGACCTATTGTGAAGGCCCAAAGCTCCAGTGATGTCTCTGGCTTGACTTGGGCTACTTCTTTCCTGCTGAGTTTATTTCTCTACTTCTAGATAGAATTGAATAAGGGAAATAGCAGGGGAAGAATTGAATAAAGTACCTGCCCTAAGAGGTTTGTTCAGATAAATTATGTGAGTTTTTGCTGTCTTTAATTTTATGGATTGATAGCTCCCAAAACATTCCTTCCAGTAATCTCCAGGCAAGTCTTAGTGACTTGAATGGCCTGAATGCATCAAAATGAGCACTAACCAACCTTTAAAGTCTAATGATTGACTATATTATGCACTTTTCAAATAGAGGCTCTCCAGAGATTGGCTGGTCACCTGCATCAAGAACTTGAAACAGGGGCTTGAGGTCAGAAGCTGTGAGGCCTTGCTCCTTACCTCCTTGCCCAAGGGATTTTTCTGCTTCATTCTCTGAATATGTTGGCATATACATCATGTGGCCCAGTGTTCCAGGTTATTTTTCTCTCCAATCATGGTCACCAGAGCAGGGCAGTCTTTATTAATAGGTTCTTCTGCCTTTTGGGTAGTTGACAAGTAATTCACAATGCCGTATCCTATATCATAAAAGGCTAATATGAAAATCGACCGAATGGCCAATGACTGGTCACTATGATGTGCACTGACCAACAGGGGGCAAACACTCAACGCAGAACCTGTCCCCTAGTAGTCAGTGTGCTCTCACAAGGGGAGTGCCACTCAGCCAGAATCTGGGCTCACGGCTGGCGAGCACAGTGGCGGAAGTCTCTCCCACCTCTGCGGCAGCACTAAGGATGTCTGACTGCCAGCTTAGGTCCACTCAGTTGTACATTCCCTGAGGGCTCCCAGACACCTGGCTGAGGGACCCTTCCCACCGAGTGCACAAATTTTGTGCACTGGGCCTCTTGTAAATAAATATAACTAATATTTTCTTGGCATTTTTAATGTATAAAATGCAGAACATTATTATATTTGATTCTCAAAGGAACTTGGAAGGTAGGAAAAGAGATATTATATTATTTTCTTCTTAGTGAAGATAAAAATATTTCGCAGAGCTGAAGTGATTTGTCCAAGGTTGCTGAAATAAGTAAATCCAGGATCCAAACCTAGGCCTGGCTCCTAGGAATGTGTTCTAAGAGAATAATCATTTGTGGTATATGAAGAGATGACAACATTTTATAGATCAGAAATATCATAAATTTTATGCCCTTTAAATGGGATAAAAGTTTTACCATTGTTATTAATTATGCTCTGAGGACTTTTGACTGAAAGCTGAAAATGGCTACAAAAAAGCAACTCTGGGAAAGACATTTGTTGGGGAGACAGGGGAGATGGTGCATAGATAGAAAAATATATAAATATATCCCTATTATAAAATGTGAAATCTATACCAGAGCCAGAAAGGATTATAATAGAAAGGGACCTGATGCCATCTGGTCTAATTTCTTTATTAAGGGGAGAAACAGTTTCAGACACTTTGCAAGAACTTTGTTGCACATTGTTTCATTTAAATTTCATGTTATTTAAGCCACCTTATGGGAAAGAGTTTGAAATGCCAACTTAAAAATTTACAAAGTAGAAAATTGAGATTCAGAGAGGTCTAATGATACGTCCAACACTATTAGATCTATTAAGAGGTAGATAGTGAACTAATGCTCTATAGATTCTGGACCATGCTTTTGCCAGAATCTATACAATCCACTTTAAAATCATCATTAATACACTGTTTCAAAGGGGGTAAAAGGCTAGCTTATTTTTCTCACACAAAAAAAGGCCAATTTCTGGCAAGATAAATGGATAAGATACTTCATTAGATTCATTTAAGGGCCACAATTCAAAGAACACTAAAAGCAAAAAATGTGTTATTTTGCAAATGAACTCTAAAAACAAAATATTGAATCTAGAACAATTTTGTTTGTAAGTAGTTCAGGTTTCCCTTACACATAGATCAATCCTGTGTAATAAAGTTCAATAAATTTATGCAATTACTAGAATTAATGCAGCTGGGACGTGGGTACAAAATGTTACAGCAGATGGAGGATATGTATACTTCAAACAGAGCACAATTGGCAAGCAGAATAGTTAGTAAAAGCAGCAGAACAATATATAAACAGTGGTCCATTAGTCACATTAAGATGGAAAGTAAACCAAACAGGCTTATTGATGTGGTAATGAATACTGGACTGGAACAAAGATAAAGTGTTTGTTCAAAGAAAAGGATACTAAGAAAAGACCAGAGAGCTATTATTATTATTTTTTAAACAGAGCCTTTAAAAAGATGAGAAAAACTCAATATTCATATTCAGGGGATATTCAAGGGATACTGGACAAACAATCTCAACTGATAGGCCTGATTTCAATAATAAAGTATTAGATTAAAATACATGAAGCAATACAAATATAATATATGTCTCTATATCTTACACTGATTTGTTTCAGAATAGATACCAAAAATATTATTTAAAGTTTTCTTTAAACCCAAATGTGGATTTTGCTATAAAAATCAACTCAAGGATAGAAAAGATTAAACATAAAAAATAAGTTATATGAAATATAGAGTAGTTCTTAAAGCACAGGTGTTTGGTTCACCTTTTTATCAGAAAAAAACTTTTTTGCATAGATTATTTACCAAATACTATCAACAATACTATAAAGTAGTCAGTACATTGTTATCTTGTTTTAAAGGTGAAAACAAATGAGGGACATAGAGATTAGGTAATTTGCTGAAGGTCATAGCTATTAAGTGCTAGGGTATAAATCCAATATATTTTTCTAAGACATAAATCTTGTGGTAGGTCTAACTGTATTTGTTCTGTATAAGAAAACTCTGGACAAAGATTGAAGGATATTCATAGGCAGTTATATAATTCTTTTTTTTTTTTTTTGGCTATTGGACATTTATTGCAAACAGAACATCTGAGGTATGAGAAGCTGACCCAGACCCATGCCTGCCCCTGGCTAGGGGTGGGGCAGTCTCTCCTCAGCCCATGCCAGGCCCCCAGCACTGAGGTAGCTGCATCTTAAGCCCCCACAAGTACAACTCCCCAGGCTTGCAGATTCCCATGCAAATCCAGGCCTGGAGGGGAAGAGGAAGGAGGAAAGGCAAACAGGAGAGGCCCCAGCTTCAGTGGAAAATGCCCCTCCCCCCCCCAATAAACATGCCAGCTCCTGTGGAAAGCACCTTCCTGCCGGTCCATCTCAAGAGCAGCCCAGCAGGCAGTGGGGATGGGCGGCTGACTGCCAGCTGGTGGTCACTGCTGCTCCAGGCAGTCCTCAGTCACTCCCTGGGCAGCCAGCTCAGCCAGCACATTCTGCAGGTAGTTGGGGTCAGGGTAGCCATGCGGTCCATCTCTGTCTTGTGATGGATCTCGTTCCACACCACCGTGTCCGTCTCGCCTGTGGTGCTGGACGTCCCCACTGTAAAGATAAGTCGCCTCTTCCAGGCCACCTTCAGCAGCTCTAGGACCTTGCAACCCTGGGCATTGTCGGGAAGGTAGCACTGGCGGGGAAACCCTCTGGCAGTAAACGGCTTCCCGGGGTTGGGGTGCTCAGGGCCCTGAATGCCATGAGGAATGTTGTAAACTATGAGTATTGTCCCACAGTCTTCGTGGCCAGGGAGGGATACCTGGAAGCCGAACACCTTCCCCCGAGGCTGGGTCCCAGTTTTCTCTCCATAGATGGTTTTGCAGGAAGGACACTGTAAACTTCCATCCTTATTTCCATTGCAGTACATGGCCAGCAGGCAGAGCAGATGGAAGGCATGGCTACACTTGGTGAGGCGGCCCACAGCCACTGGTACAATGGACATGCTGTTGGTCACGTCACTGTACCCAGACACCATGGACAGTTTCTCCATACAGATGATGCAGTCCTCATCTGGGGCTGTCTTCAGCTCTTCAGTATAGTTTCTTATCACCTGCTCGGGCTCTGGCTTTGGAGTTCCTCCTTTCATGGACATTTTCCTCAATCTCTTAACTGAGCTGTGACTTTTAGAGGCCAGACAGGAGGCGGGAGGACTGGCAGGCTGGGGTGCACGGCTAAGACACACAGGGAGTCCGATGGCTGACATCAGAATACTCGTCATGCCTGCACGGGCTTGCTGGACCCTGCTGGGCTTCGGCATCTGCGCGGGCACAGTGGTGGGGATGCTCCCAGGGTTGCTCACAGGACTGCTGGGCATGGAGGCACTGGCTCCACTGGCAGTGGATGATCCTGGGGGCTGGCACTGAGGTCCCAGGTGGGAGAGGCTGGAGCAGTAAAAGGGCTGGTTCCCCAGGAGGGCAGCAGGACTGCTGGGCATGGAGGCACTGGCTCCACTGGCAGTGGATGATCCTGGGGGCTGGCACTGAGGTCCCAGGTGGGAGAGGCTGGAGCAGTAAAAGGGCTGGTTCCCCAAGGAGGGCAGCACCCCACCCCAGGGGTTGGTGGTGTTCAGCCTGGGTGCAGACCTAGCTCCAGAGAGTGAGGGCTTATTGTATGGGGCAAAGGCCTGGTGGGCCCCAAAGATAACAGCAGTCCTTTGGGGGGTCTGAGGGGTAGGGTATGCAGGGAGGCTGGTCATGGAGTGGCGATAGCGACCTGACACAGGGCCAGTTCTGCCACTGTTGAGGCACTGATGGCAAGAGCAGGCGACTCCCGTGTGGCCTGGTGGAGCGATGATGGTGGTCACTGGGCAAGGGGGCCCTGCTTGGCGCCGCACACTACGGCAGTAGTTCGAAACCTTGTTGGTCTGTATGTGGGTGGCATAGTTGACGATGTGGTTGTACCCCAAAGGTTCCAAGTCCACAAGCTGGTTGCCCCTGGCCACCTGCTGCTCCAGATAGTCACAAATGCTGGATTCATAGGCTGTCCAGGAACCATCGTCATTCAGTCACTCTCAGACAATGCCCTGGCCCGGGGCTGAGAGCTGGGAAAACAGGTGCCTCCACACAGGCCGCATGGTGCCAGTGTCCTGGCGGAACTGGGTCCAGCTGGGGAGGTCGATGATGTAAGGGGCCAGCGAGGGGTCAGCTTGGCCTAAGGGGATGCTATGGGCCAGGCTCCCCAGCCCAAAGCGCTGGCCCTTCTGCTGGACAAACTGCTGCTCGATGTAGTTACAGACAGTGGCACTGTAGGGGTGCCAGATGCCCATCTCATCCTGCCACTCCCACACGACCACTGCCACAGGGCTGGTGTACACCTGAGCCAAGGAAGAGCTTGGGGCCATGGCCATCTTCCCCAGGATCTCTCTGCTTTCCCAAATGGCTTCAGACCACTCCGGGCTGGTGTCTCCGGCTCATTGCCCAATGTTTCCAGCAGACTGGTAAACAGGACAAACACGCAGTTACCAATGCACACAATGGCTCTGCCAGAGTCAACCTCAATGCAGAGAAAAAAAATCATGCTTTTCCATAGTCACTTTTTTCCCTAATATCTTAAAGCATCTTGAATCAAGTACCCAAAAAAAAAAAAAAAGAATCATTGATCAGCTCCCTCCTGCAGGCCCCCTACTGGGGACTGAGCCTGCAACTCAGGCATGTGCCCTTGATCAGAATCAAACCCGGGACCCTTCAGTCCACAGGTTGTTGCTCTGTCCACTGAGCCAAACTGGCTAGGGCCAGTTATATAATTCTTAATAAATCACTTATAAATTCAGTTTTTCAAGATTTCCTCATTATAATATTGTTACTGGAGAGCTTCCTGAGTCAGAGGGGGCTCTCCCCTCCTTGGTTCTTGTCATGCTCCTGAGAGAGAATATAGACGAGTGACAGAAAGGAGTGTTAAAGCAAAGCAAGTGAATTTATTAAGAGCACTAGAGGACCAGTGCACGAAATTCATGCATGGGGGAGGGGGTTGTCCCTCAGCCCAGCTTGCACCCTCTCCAATCTGAACCCCTCTCATAATCTCAGACCACTGGCACCCAACTGCTCGCCTGCCTTCCTGCCTTCCTGCCTGATTGCCCCTAACAACTCCCCTGCCAGCCTGATCAATGCCTAACTGCTCCCCTGCAGACCTGGTCATCCCTAACTGTTCTCCCCTGCAGGACTCATCCCCGCAACTGCACTTCCCTATAGGCCTGATCAGCCCCAACTGCCCTCCCCTGCCGGCCATTTTGTGTTCACATGGGAGTGGCCATCTTGTATGTTGGAGTGAGGATCAATTAGCATATTCCCTCCTTATTGGCTGTAGGTGTCACCATCTTTGTGATAGTGTGAGGGTCAATTAGCATATTCCCTCTTTATTAGATAGGATACTTGGCATAAAACCAACTCAGCTAGCCTGAATGCCCCACCTGGTGGGGATTCAAGGGTTTTATCATTTTCTCCCTTTAGATTTCAACATTCCCCTGCCCGATATATTGGGTAACAGACTAGATTTCAAGGTCTCCATTTTACATTGTTGTGGTTTTTCCTAGAATTTATGAGAACATCTGGAGATTTTATGTTGGCAAGTGCCAGGACTGCTGAGTTTTTTGTTCAGTGGGTGAGATAAACTCCCCTTTCCCTGCCTTCCCCTCCTCCTGCTCTAGCAGCTATCTATCCTTCCTAATAATCTTATATAATAAAGAGGTAATATGCAAATTAACCCTCACACCCTCACAAGATGGCTGCCTATGACCAGGCCAGCAGGGGGTTAGTGAGGATGACCAAACGACTGAACAGCAGGCTGCGTGGGGCAACTAGGTTGGCTGGGGGTCGCAGTTGGGGGCAACCAGGCCAGCAGGGGGGGCAAGGAGGGGCCACCAGTCTGGCAGAGGAGGGCAGTTGGGGGTGACCAGGCCGACAGGGGGGGCAGTAAGGGGTGACCAGGCCAGCGGAGGGTGGGGCACTTAGGGGCAATCATGCCAGCACGCAGAGGCAGTGAGGGGGCGATCAGGCCACCAGTGGAGGGCAGTTAATGGTGACCAGGCAAGCAGGCAGGTGAGTGATTAGGATCCAGTGGTCCAGGATTTTGAGAGGAATGTCCGACTGCCGATTTAGGCCCAATCTCCGGGATCGGGCCTAAACCGGCAGTCGGGCATCCCCCAAAGGGTCCCGGATTGGAGAGGGTGCAGGATGGGCTGAAGGGACTCCCCCCTGTGCACGATTTTCATGTACCAGGCTTCTAGTAAGAGTATAAGGAATGAAACGATTGCTTCTAATGAGAATGCTGTTCTTTGATAAGATATTAATAAGTCTATCATTTTAGAAAAACAAAAGAAACAACTAATAATCTAGATATCACGTAATAGTTTCTTGAGAGATATTTAAAAAAAGTAGTAGTTACTAAATTTAAGAGATCATTTTACTTAAGTCCAGGCAAGGAAATACAAAAAGTTCTGCCCTAGCTGGTTTGGCTCAGTGGATAGAGTGTTGGCCTGTGGACTGAAGGGTCCCAGGTTCAATTCTGGTCAAGGGCACATGCCTGGGTTGTGGGCTTGATCCCCAGTAGGGGGCATGTAGGAGGCAGCCAATCAATGATTCTCTCTCATCATTGATGTTTCTATCTCTCCCTCTATCTTCCTCTCTGAAATCAATAAAAATATTAAATAAATAAGTAAATAAAAAGTTCTATGAAATTCATGATTAGTTTTGAAACCTATAAATTTTTAATTTGATTCAAGAGATTAAAAAATAACCTGAACAAATTGATTATTCAAGAGGAAATAGGTAAGTTTTAAAGTAGCTAACTACAAAAATGTACCTCAACCAAACATTTTTGTAGATTCATCTCATTAAAAAATTAAAGAACAGAACCAGATACTATTTGAAAGTTTTAAGAATAAAGGGAGCCCAACTGGTGTGGCTCAGTGTTTGAGTGAGGACCCAGGAACCAGGAGGTCACAGTTTAACCCCTGATCAGCGAACCTTGGGAATAGAATGAGGTACTAGAATATCTGTTTTTAACTTTCAATATCATGTTTCTGAGGAGAGGGCTTTGTAAGTGGATGAGTTTGTTCCCCAAATTAATTGACTTCCCACAGGCTTATTTTCTGCAGAGCAAAGACATTTGGAAAAATATAGTCATGATATAGTTAACTAGATAATATGCATTTTTTATTTCAATTTTCCTAATTCAAAATAAAATCTAAAGTTGTTTTATTTGCAATGTAAGCAGCCAAATAAGTACATTTTCCAGCTTTCCTTAAAGACAGATTTGGTTATTTGATACATTTCTAGAAAAAAATCTTGCCCCCTTTTTCTTGCATGCTTCCCTTCTCTACTTGCTTAAATACTGTCAGGATGTCTCAAATACTGAGCTCTCCTATTTTTACAATGGATTAAGCTTGAGGAAACAAACTTGAGAATAAATATCACAAGCCAAGAGAAGTGAAGCAGAAAGATGGAAGTATAGATATCGTTTTACACAATTAAATTAATTGGACATTCTTAGACATTGACTTCTGGACTTCTTGACATGTGAGAAATAGCTAATATGATTTGTTTGTCTAACATGATCTGGTGTGTTTCATTTTATGTAGCCAAATTAAGTCATAATAGGAACAACTATCTATTTTTCACTTCTAGCCTCTTCCTCCTACCTATAAGAATTTTCTCATAAAGTTACTCATTAGGGACCACACCACTATTTTATTAGTACTAAATTATCTCAATGTATTGGTGTTATATTTTGTATAAAATGATTCATTATTTGTTAGTAATAGTAATTAAATACTAAGCTTTAAAGGATAATTTTAGACATGAAGAATTCTAGGCTAAATATAAAATATGATTTATCCAACTGAGTTGCATTTCTCTATACTATTGCAAGTAGTAGATAAAGAAATGGGTTTACAGTTAGAAAAGTAATTTATCATGTAAAGCTGCTAATTCAGGCAAGCCAATGGATAGTTTCGCTAACACTATTTATTCTGGTACACTGGTCTAAAAACAAGCAGACAATAAATAATGCAAATAAAAAAGCTTCAGTAATAACAAAAATAAACAGTTAAAATCATTGTCCTAATTACATTTTAAATTTTAAATAAAATTTAAAAGGTAGAAGCCAAATTGAAATAAAGTACAAAAAAAACAAAACAGTAGCTCAATCAATGTTCAACATGCACAATGACTCTTCAAATTGTTAACATATCAGATTATACTCATTTTATTAACTTACTATCTCATAAAATACAGTTCTTATATTTATACTAGGGGCCCGATACACAAAATTCATTCACGGGTGGCGGGGGGGGGGGGGGGGTCCCACAGCCTGACCTGCACCCTCTCGCAATCCGGGACCCCTGGCTCCTAATTGCCTGCCTGTTCACTCTTAACCGCCTGCTTGCTCGCTCCTTACTACCTGACGACTCACTCCTTACCGCTTGGCTCACCGCTCCACAGCCTGACCTGCACCCTCTCTCAATCCGGGACCCCTCGCTCCTAATTGCTTGCCTGTTCACTCTTAACTGCCTGCTTGCTTGCTCCTTACTACCCGATGACTCACTCCTTTACTGCTTGGCTCACCGCTCCTTAGTGCTGCTGCAGAGGCAGGAGAAGCTCCCACCACCGCCGCTGTGCGCACCAGCCGTGAGCCCAGCTTCTGGATGAGCGGCACTCCCCCTGTGGGAGCGCACTGACCACCAGAGGGCAGCTCCTGCATTGAGCGTCTGCCCCTTGGTGGTCAGTGCACGTCATAGCGACTGGTTGTTCTGGTCGTTCTGGTCATTCTGCCGTAAAAGTCGCTGGGCTTTTATATATTGAGATTTCTTAAGTTTGGGAAAGACATGGACTAACCTGCTTATATTTTTCTGTCGATAACTTTGGAATTTCTCCTACCTCTCACATAGTGATGCTGATTTTCTTCTATCTTTTGGAGAACTACTAGTAAATACAGTGTGAGCTGTTGTCCATTATGCTTTGTAGAAGTGGCAAATGCAAATACTTAGCTCACTCTTTTCAGTGTTAAGTATTGTTCCTTTTTGTTTTTAGCTCGTGCTTATTTTTAACAAATTTCAATGTTTAAATTAAGCATTGTATTTTAAGTTTTAAACTATATTAAGTAATTAATTAATAAAATTACTGAATAATATTTAATTTCAGATATTCTCCATTCTTTCTTTGGATTTGATATTATAAAAACCCAAGAAATTAATTCCATGGGAAGAAACCTTAAAATAATACTGATTTAGTGAGTGTTCAATAATTTTAAATTAGTAAAAGAAATTCATATATCCATGCTGGGAAAATTCAAGTACTGTAACATATAACATACTCTACAGATACATACCTTAAGAATAATTGAGTTGGTAATTGGTAACACAAAATCAGATGATAGAAAATATCTAGTAGAGGCTATTTTTGATAGTGTTCTGAAGGAATGTCTGAGTTGTGATTGAGCTAGGATCCTATATTAGTTAGGATAAATGCATAGTTCCTGTAACAAAGTCCCAACTGAATGATAATAGTTCAAACAATGTTTCTCTGTTATGTATCAGCCCTCAGACAAGCTGTCCATGTTGTTGAGGTCCATTTTTCTTCTCTATTTTGACTCTTCTTCATCCCTCCACCCTCCAGGATATTGTTTTAATCCTCATGTCAACTAGCATTCAATATTAGATTAAAAGGTTCACATAGCAGGCAGAAAGAAAAGGAAAAAGGAAACGTGCTATTTCACTGCAGGGACATTACCTAGAAGTAACTTAGATCCTGTCTATTTATACCCCATTGGCCAGCACATGGTCACATAGCCACATCTGCTGCAAATGAAGCTGAGAAAGGGTGTCTTTATTTTCGCCAGGTACAATATTTGAGTTCCATTACTAATAACATACTTGACTTGGGGTGAGACTTTTTCCTGAAATGAAAAGAAGGATCAAACTCTTAAATTTTTGGAAGACAGTTTTCTGACCATTATTTCTTTCAATATTTTCTCATTCTGTACCAGTCACTTTAGCTTCTTTTTCCAGAGTGACTTATATATATGAAAGCCTAATATGCGAAGTGTCCCGTTTTTCTCATTCTGTACCAGTCACTTTAGCTTCTTTTTCCTGAGTGACTTATATATATGAAAGCCTAATATGCAAAGTGTCCCCTTGGAAGTTTGACCGGGAGACCAGGAGTTCAATCGCTTGCTATGACATGCGCTGACCACCAGGGGGCGGCATGGAATGAAGGAAGGCCCTGGCTAGCAGCTGGGGAAGGGAGGCCCCCGCCAACAGCCTGAAGAAAGGCCCTGCCCAGCAACTGGAAGGCCCAAATCAGCCCTGATCACTGGCCAGGCCTAGGGACCCTTACCCATGTATGAATTTCGTGCACCAGGCCTCTAGTAATTAAATAATTATTAGACTTTCTGATATTGTTCCTCAGGTGCCTGACCCTGCTTACTTTTTGTTCAATCTTTTTTTCCTTCTATTGTTAAGATTGCAAAATTTCTACTGCTTTATCTTTAAATTCACCGAGTTTTTCCTATTTCATTCCCAGGTCTACTGTTGACCTTTTATCTCATATATTGTATTTGTCAGTTATCACATTTCCTTTTATCACATGATTTCATAATATAGTTTCTCTTTCTCTGCTGAAAATGTCTGTCTTTCTATACATATTGAGATTGATGAACTTAAGCTCATGGATCATGATGTTAAACTGCTTTAAGTCTTTGCCTGATAATTTCAACATCTGAGTCATTTTGGGATTGGCATTTTTATTATTTTTTCCCATGGCATTGGCCAGATTTTCCCAATTCTTTCCATGTACAATGATTTGGGATTATATCCTAGACATTTTGAACATTACATTATAAAAATCTGAGTCCTTTTAAAATTCTTTGAAGATTTGCTGTACATTTTTTTTTCCTGTTTGTTTTAGCAGACACTTGGCATGGTTAGGTTCAGATCAAGCATTCTGATTTGCCTTCTGTATGCGGTGCCTCTAAAGTCAGTTCAGGTTTCAAAGTCTGTACTGTGTTGTTTGAATTTCTTTGTGCCTCTTCACTCAGGGATTTGTCTAGGACTTAGGTATTGGTGTAAACAATAATTCAGTTCTCAAAGCTTTTATCATGCTTATTGATGTCTCTTCTGTTAGTGAAGAGACTGGGATGAGCCTGGGTTTTTGTAAGTTCAAATACTGTATTTGGGCATCCCCTTCTTCATCTTCTAGCTCCCCAATTTCTCAGACATTCTTTGGTTCCCTGGGGGCCCTTTCCCAGTTTTCTGATTTGTAAGCCAGGGTTTATCTTTGTGCTGGTGTGTAGTTTCCCGACACTGTGGCCATTCTCAGGCAAAGCTGAGAGAGAAAAGAGACAAAATAATGGTGACCTTCCTCACACTTTTAGACCATTGGAGTCCCTTTCTTGATTCCTCTGAAAATAGGGTGTTTTTTTTCCCCTGAGGTTTTAGAAACCTTGTCAAGGGATCAGAACAGCTTCACTACTGGGGATCCCTCAGAGCTGGGGTGAGGTAGACAAGGAAAAAAAAAGTTTCTCCACCCAGTCTACTCTCAAGTTAACAGAGGTCTTTTTGTCTTGTCTTCTGCCTTGAAAAACAGAATTTTCCTTTTAATTTTCATTGTCCACCTCTACTTGAACTCTCAGGTAAAAGCCAGGAGATAAAGGAGAGAGGAAAACACAACAGTGAAGTCATGGCCTTTTATTTCTTCAAGTTTGACTTCCCTTCCTATTCATAAGACTGAGTAAATGTACTCAGTCTTTGCAATCTGTCCATAGTTTTTTCTTACAATCACAGGGAAAGATAAGGCTATACTAAGCTTTTCATCTTGGTCATCAGTGGAAATCTTTTACAAATTCTTAATATTTTATCATTAATGATTCATTCATCATACTACATTTAGGTTAACATTTTTTTGCATATAGTTTGTGAAGTATATTTTTCTGGGCTTTAGTGACAAAAGAGGAATTTGAAATATTTTGGATAGTAGGGGAAATTATAGAGAAATTTAATGTAGATTTCATTTACTTTAGACCTAATATACATTTCATTTAACCATTTTTCAGGGACAGTGTGTGAAAGAGGCAGTTATTAGAGTTTCTATTTGTGATTAATAAAATGGTGGCATTGTGCCTATATCTTACATTTTTCCTTACTCTTTCAATGCTGAGTTGATATAGTAATATGTTTCCCCAACTTTAACTTCTCAATGTTTATTCTCTAGAAAATTAAAAGTAACTTCATAACTTTGTAGAAGAAACACAGCAGTAATAAAAGCACATTAAATGGTTTTGCCATTTACTAAAATATGTATCCAACCTGGCCATTCTTGCACTTATTTCAGACTAATGTAGCCTCAATATTTCCTTGAAATATATTTGCTTCATAGTTCAAAAAGTAGCATCTCACAAAATAAACAAAAGGAAAGTAGAATAATGCAATGTATACCACCTAAAATACTTAAATAGTAAATTAAATTCCTTTTGTAATATTTTTCTTATGTATTTAACCTTATAATATTTTGAAGGATGCTTTAAAAACTCACCTTTCTTTATTCCATCTCCATGGTTACTATGCATAAAATATTTTTATACAATGAAGAGGAACATTGTCTAAACAATTACTTTTTCCTGTTAGTAAACTTTGTATGACTCTATTACTCATAATCTAAATTTGGACAAAGCAATGGATATAGCAGACATTCAATACTATTCTGGATGGATATAACCCAATCTATATAACAGTATATTTCCTGGAATTGTTTTCAAGAAAAATCATGCACTTTTTCATGACCAGTAGTTCTCATGTACAAGGTTAACCTCAGAACTTACAGGTCAGGCATTCCTATTCTCTCATGTCATTGATACGGGTCAAAATCAGAGTTCAAACTAAGTTCAATAAACTCTAGTGAAAAATATAGACTGTTTAAAAAATCATCTAAATTATAATGCTAACTATTGTAATGATTATTAAGCAAAGAAATTTAATGGAATTGTACTAAATGCTGACTTCGTGTAAAGACCTGCACAGAGACAACAAAGACAAGAAATATACAAGAATATCAAAATTAGAATCCTTATGCTTAATAAAGTTATATTTTATATAAATACATTGAAAAATTGAAAGAGTAATTTTTTTCACCCATGGCTATCTAAGAAATTGAATATTTATTGGGAACTTTCTAACTGCCTGGTCTTGTTTTCTACATTTTAAAGTTTTTATGCTATTTTATATGAAGTAAACTTGTGTTTTCTTCACAATACTAACAAAGGTAATGATTTAAAAGGTTTAATAGTTTCCCAAATAGATTCAGTATTCAAATTCCTGTTTGATGCCTATGAAACACTATGAAGCCTCAAACAATATTTTAGGGACAAAAGTAGTTCCTGGAAGTTATGGTGCTTGATATTGGTAAGATTTCTCTAGAGTGCAAGAGAGGACACTGTATTTTGAAAGTTGAAAATAAGCTAGAATCTAAAAGTTGAAAAGATAAAGAGTTGTTCAAGGAGCTATAAGCACTGGAATTGTAAGGTGTCGACAATGGAGCAGTGATGTGGAAGGCCTGAAGAAAGGCAAATTTAGGTGGAGGAGTTTGCTTGCCACTCACTAGGTAGTTGATATCCACTGTAACTCATTGAGAGGAAGAATGATGTCATGGTTTATCAAGATATATCCTAATTCCTGAGGTAAGATATAACATCAAAAACAAAGAAACTGGAGGAAATGAGTCTGGAAAGAAAACTATTGTGAGAGTTTAGGCAAGAGGATACCAATAAGTAGAGAAATGAGGAATTTTAAGGGAGATAGACTTTATGGGATTTTAAAATTTGAGTATTTCTTATAGAGGGGAGAGAGGGAGACATTCATTTAATAATAAAGTTTGGGCTGTTATAGTTGAGAAAGCAGAGGTATCCTTGAGGGGAAACAAGATAAGTAATTTTGAGAAGATAGTATTTTCAGTCTCAGGTACATTCAGTATGCGTTGTGAGGGAGTATGTATGTCCATTTGTCTATTAAAACATGGAGATTTTGTGGGAGTTTGGGCTGAAGATTTCATCAGAGGCAAAGTACTTCAATGTGGGGGGCATCTGCCAATACATTTTCATAGAAACTTTCAGAGTAGATAGAATCCCTTATGAATCAAGTGCATAGGAAACAAGGAAAAAATATTTTAAAGCAACATAAACTTAAGATTCCAGAAAACAAAAATTTTGACCAAAAATTTTAAAAATGTATTTTATATATTAATGCATAGAAGTAAGATTCAAAGAGCAAGAAAATATTTGTAACTTCCTTTTTTATCCTTACGTGTTATTACATATTATTTAGCTTAATCTCAACAACATTCCTCTATTATTATCCATTTATAGAGGAGGAACCTGGAGCTATGAAGGGCCAATGGACTACCCTCGGGTCACACAGCCAATGAAAGGCTGAGCCAAGATTCACATAAAGAAGCCTGCATTTAGAATTTGTACTTTTAATTTTTATTTTATGCTGTGTCTTGGTTATGGAAAATCACTTGTTTTAATATAATCTTTTATTTTACAAATGTTCATAGTTGTATATTTTTGGTCAACCTTGTGTGTAAGTCCTTATTGTACTCTTGTTATCTTGATAAGCAAAAGTGACAAGAGGAAGAGAAAGATTAAAAGTAAGTACAAGAGATATCCAAGTGGGGTGTAATCTCTCCAAGGTCATATACTACTAAAATAAATATAGCCCTAGGCAGTTTGGCTCAGCAGAGAGAGCATTGTCCTGAGGACCAAAGGGTCCTGGGTTCCATTCTGGTCAAGGGCATATACCTTGGTTGCAGGCTCCTCCCTGGGCCCTGGTTGGGGCTCCTGCAGGAGGCAACCAATCCATGTGTTTTTCTCACAGGAATACTTTTCTCTGTATTTCCCTCTCTCTTCCACTCTCTCTAAAAATCAATGGAAAAATATCCCCAGGTGAGGATTAAAAAAATAAAAATAAAATATATATAGATATGGTCCTGTGGATTCCTTTTTCCAAGAGTGACTTCTTATCCAACTGATATAATTTAAATTTGTTATATACCTAGTCAGTGCATGTAATAAATGTCTTAGTTTTAATTTATTCATGTCATACAAAATGCCTTCAAAGAGTGTGGATCTTCCTAAGAGATAATTGTTTTTCCTCTAACAAACAAACTTTTTATCCTTGGCAGGATGGCCTTTGTCATGCTTTAAAACAATATTAATGAGTAGATTGGGGTATCTAGGTATTGAGATAAATGTTGAGAAAACTACAATGCTCTTTGTTACACATAGGATTCAAGCAAATGTTTAAAGAGTCAATGAAAGGATACCGGAGCTTCCTTGGAAGGTGAAGGGCTACAGGGAAAAAGAGAGTCAAGAGACTTCAGAAATATAATCCCAGAAGAAGTGCTTAATGCTATGTATGCTACATCATAAACTGAATTATCATGCTAAGAGACTTCAGTAAATATTAAATAGCTCACTTATGTCCTGATGATAGATGAACTTTGCTTTTGGTCAGGCCTAAAGAAAAAGACTATTGGGTTCTTGGGTATGAGTCACATACCTAAAGAAGTAGGCTTCTGCATTTAGTAACAGAAGGCAGAATAACATGGAGTCTGTTCTGGGCTCTGGATCCAGAAAGTTTAGGTTTGAATCTTGCCTTGGGCACTCATCCTCATTATGTTATGATAGATCTATGTTACATGCCCAGTAGGATTTTGGGGAGGGTTACTAATGCTGAGGACAATCAGGGAAAAAGGATCTGGCTCACCCAGCTGCTCCAAAGACACCTCCCTGACTTCTCACCCCCAAGAGCTAGTAACATCAACAATTGACTCAAGACCAGGTCCTCCTCCAGTGTTTCCACCTGCCATATTATAGTGTGCATGTGTTTAGTTCTCAAGTATTCTCAACATCTGTTTTTTTATATATTTGGAATCATATATTTTCTAACCTTCAGAATTTTCCCCTATTTATGGACCACTCAAAATACACTAAGTCTTCATCAGTATAAATTTACTCTTTTTTAATATATATTTTCTGTTCTTCTGTGGAATTTTGCTGGGGTTGACCTGCAGACCCTGAGTGACGAATGAATGATTACTCTGACACACGTTTCTGTGAAAGAGAGGGCGAAGGGACTGCCTGGCTAAAGGAACCAGACAGCCACGTCCGCCTGCCTCCTTAGGCTTTTATCATAGCAACAGCTTGAACTAAAATTAACTAGTAGATACTATCAGCAGGGTAAGTATCCTTGAGAAGACACATGCATCTGCAGTGACCTTTAAGCAAGGACGTCTGAAGACCAAACACAAAGATTCCAGAAAAACAACTAGGGGCTCAGACTTATTTGGAAAATTCAAGGCAGGATCTGCTGCCTTCAGCAAGGGCCCCCTACAGACCCCTGACCTTTCAGAGATTCCTCCTTAAAGACTTTCCAACCAAGTCCTGTTCTTCCCCATAGGATTTGGTGTGGAAGACTTCAACCCCCTTAAACCAATCTCAATAGACTCTTGAAAATAGGTTTTTCAGTGCATATTTAATATCCTCCAGGCCTAGGATTCTGTGATCTAATCCAAGCAAATGGCTCTAATGGAAGTATATCCTTTGGTATGGGAACTTTTATCATGGTTCCCAGCTTGTTCACAGGCAGCAGAGTTCCAGCCATGTTTCTGGAAAGATTGGTCTCTATTGCTTGAAGACCAATATAGACCTTCTCAGTATTTGATTTCCAGGAATCAAATACTTTTCCAAACCACTCTCCTGTCTTTCAACCCTTACTGTTTCCTTTAATAGACATTAATATAGCTGTTTTATATTAACTGCTTAACATTAATATTAGTCATAGCTTGACTGGCATTAGGCCCTGTTTCTTACAGCTCTACATCACAACATAACATTTTCTCTCTTTTGGCAATTTTGAGATAAAATACAAGGAGCTCGTCCATATTAAAAAATTATAATTTTTTCTCTAAATAATCAACTGCTATTTAAACTTAATTAAAATATCAAATTCCATTCAGTTGTTAATTTTGAAAGGTAAAATAAAGGGACTAACAAATATGAATTAGAGGTCTTACTCTGCCAAGCACTTTAAAATAATTTATTCTTTAATTATTAGAATAACTTTATAAAGTAAGCATGCTCTCACTTTACTAATAGAAATAGTTGAGGTTTAAAGAATATACTAGGTACCTTGTCAAAATACCAAGTAACACTACATGTTGGGTTAAGAATATAAAGTCTGCTGGACAACAGAATACATTTATTCAATTTGACATAAGCAATACATTTTAAGCAAAATATGTATCTTGCTTTTTTTAAAGATTTACATAAATGTCATTATTACAACATAAAAACATATAAGACTACAAAATAGACCCAAAAATTATTAGAGAATGAGATATTTCTACATTGGGGGAAGGGACTTATTTAAAATGTAAATGAAGAGACATAATCAAAATTTCACATAAATCTTTAACCTGAGACTAAAAAGAAAAAATCTGTTAATATTCTGACACAATTCCCTTAATCTAGTTGCCTTTAATACTGAACTCTAATATGTTTAATTCATTTTCTTTTTAAATTGAAATATATAAAATAATTAATAGTTTAAATGCCATAATACATTTATATTCTTCTATTGCTTCCACTATAAAAAATAAATTTCAGAATATAGGAATTAAAAGTACAATGCCTGTAAAAATAATTTGTCTTATTAGGCAAGCTATATTTTGATTAAAGCACTGAGTGATGTTAATACATTCAGAATAGTATCATAATATTTGTAGCAAACAGATTTGCGCTTTGGTACAGAGAGGGAAATGAGATTCCCAGATCAACTTCAAACTATTTTATTGTTTGAGTTATTTCAAATGCCTCCTCTGAGACTTTAGATTGTGGGGTTCAGAACAACTATGCCTTTAATACACATAGACATTTTCAGGATAAAATCATTAGTAGACATGGCTTATATGATTCATCATTAGTTAAGGAAAATATTCATTGGGAAATCAAATAATGAAAATGCCATGTGTTTTGATAACTTAAATAACATCAGTACAAATTACTAGATAATTTGATGGTGATTACAGATGTGGATTAACACTAAAAAAGTCAACATAGGCTACTGTTTAAACATTTTCATAACTTGAATGGAGTCAAAATATACTTACTGAATGAGTTTATTCAACAAATCAGTTGTGGGAGAATATTTCTTAAAAAATAATGTATTGAATTTTGTTTTTAAAAATTGTATTGTTCAATAACTGAGTAGAAATCAATATGATGTCTTCCAATCACACAGTATGTAGTTTTTTATTTAAATGATAGAAATAAAGACTTGTTTTATAGTAATTCAAAGGAAAGAAGAAATATTTTAATGAGGAATATTTGCCCCAGAGGGTAGAAGGAAGGAATGTTTATTTAAAGATTTTATAGAGAGCACAATTGTGTTCAATGATGTAAGTGATTTATATTTTGAGCTAAAGGTAAAATCTTTCCAGCACATCTTCAACCAATTAATTATTTAATTTTACAAAAGATGGAAATAAATTTAAAAATATAAATATATTTTAATTAAAGAGTTTTTATTTTTCCAAAGCCTAACTTAAACTTGTCAAATTTATTTAACTTACATGAAATCATTATTCATTGTAACATGTGTTCTAAAGTATTGAGGAGATTCTATTTAGTTCAGATCAACCAGTAGATTTACCTAAACTTGAGAAAGTGAAAGCATTCTCAAAAATAATACTGTCAGAGAACTAAACTGTTAACTTCCATTTCAGCTGGCAGATCCTGTATTTTATTGTTTTCAGTGTTCTAGCATACAATTGTGTAACTGCTTTCCCCCTGGAACCTCTATAAAAATAGATGCATATCTTAAAAGCTGCCTAAGGAAGTATGGTTTAAGTAAACAATATAATAACTTGTCTTAAGGCTAATCAGAGTTTTCAAATATCAGAGAAACAAGAGAAGCAGTTGGATTGAATTTTTAGTTACTACTTCTTTAAGTGAAACAAATATTGTATAAATCTTTTGAAATGTAAACTAATATAGCTTGTTTGAAATTCTCATAATTATGACAGGTTAACATTTTATGTGTATATTCTATTTCTTCTTTTAAGTGTCTCTCATGAACATTTTAAGCTAATGGACAATACATTTTTGAATGCATGGAATCACAAATACGTCAGTAAACACAGAAAGCATTTTGAGAAGTATTGAAATATAATAGATATGTAGATAATAACACATTTCAATTGATACTTTGCAGTAGTTATTCACCAAGCAAAGTGTAAAGCTTCATTGAACAAAAGATAAAGTTAATACTATCTAATAAGAACAGACCATTATAGATCAGTAAAACTGCAAAACAGAATTATAAGACAAGGGGCAAGCCACATTATCTAAATTAACATTTTTCCAGCATGAACAAGAAGGGCCACTGTAGGAAAGCAAGAGCTAAATAGTATGGCCTGCATTTAGTCAACCTGAAGAAATTATTAATTTATGGTTGTCTGTGATTTTAATGAAAATGAAAGCTGTGAGGGAAGAATTGAGGGAGATAATGTGCCGTGAAATTGAGTTTCATTTATTTAGGGGCCACCTTTTCTTTTTTTGTTGTTGTTAAAGGAAAGAAAGTTAACGCAAGATGTCCACATTAAAATTTCACTAGGATTATGTCACCATCCAGTTAAATGGTAATCATTATATTCAAGGCAGAGCTAATGCAAAAGAAATTGAAGCCTGGATTTAGGGCCTACTGACGAGGGCAGAATAAAAAAACCACCAATGGTCTATGATTAAGGTCGAAGTTATAATTATTGTCTTTATAAATATGATGAATCCAATAATTATATCTCCAGATATTTTATTCTTACTGTTATCATGAAAATGTCTGTCTTGATAATAGCTTTGTTGGAAAGAATATATTTTAAGAGGAAAGAGGAAGCCACAGGAGCCAAAACAAATCATCAAAATGCAACCTCTTTTTTTGACCTCAAACAAAGTGTTTCTAAATAGTCATAAGAGTGACAAGCCTTCCAGAGAATAACAGACATGTCTAGTGTAATAGTGTGGAAAGAAAAGCAGTTCATGAACTGAATTTTGTAGCTTTTTCTACAAAAATAACAAATCTGTTCCTAGAAACATCTTCAAACTGGAAGTCAAGTGAAAGGTCTAAATTCCTCTTACTAATTACAGTAGAAAAACAGTTTCTTCTTTCATGAAAGAAATACTTATTTTCTAATATTTAAATTTCTAATGTTAAGAAATAATAAAATAATCTAAAATTGGTATCATATCAGCATTTATTTCCATCTTAGATGTAAAAATTTTTCTTTGCTTTAAAAAGCTTTGGTAAATTACATGGAATGAAGTGCACGTAAGGCAGATGATTTTTCTTTAAAATATTTTAAAACATATTTTACTGCATATATGTTATGTTGTAAGCTTTTTAGATTGGATATACATTTATCTGTTAAGATAATCTTGACTATAGGGCATTGTGGGAGAAACAGAAAATACTTAACTTAAACAAAATTTCAGTCAGTTATTTCTCCAGAAAAAAATGGGTTTATTCGGGAACAACAAAGAATTGCAATCCAGCCCAGCTGATGTGGCTCGTGGTTGAGCCATCAACCCTTGAAATAGGAGATCACTATTTGATTCCCAATAAAGGGCACATGCCCAGGTTGTGGCTGGATCCCCATTGGGGAGTGTGTGGGGGCAGCTGATTGATGGTTCTCTCTCATCATTGATATTCCTATCTCTCTCCCCCTATCTCTCTCTGAAATCAATAAAAAAAAATTTAAAAAAGAATTACAGTCCACAACATGCATCCCTGGTGGGCTATATGCAAGTTTGCTAAAAAAAAAGAGAGAAAAAAAAAAGGAGAGAAAACTCTTTACAGAGAGGAAGAAGAAATTGGGAGGGCTGTTACAAACAAGAGTTCTTCCTGTTATGTTTGTCCAGCTACATCTCATATGGACCTCCCTATTCTGGCATCCCTACTTTATTTTAAATAAAGTTTCCATTTACTCATTTTTTACCCCCCCCCTTTTGATTAAAATCTTCTCTAAAAAACATTTTTTATCGAGTCAGGTGTTTTTTGGATTTAGTGGTCTTTTGTCCCTTGATGCCAGGAAGGACTTTTCCTGGGCATTATGTCCCACACCAGAGAGGAAGTGCAAAGATTTGGAAACTTATTGTGATCACATCTGAGTAATAAGGAGGGAGTAGATGAAATATCTTAGACATCTCTCATTTAAAGTCTGCACCTTAGAATAGATGATACAGCAAAAACACACTGAGAACAGAAAAATTTAATAAGTGATTTGAGTAGCCAATATAATTCAGGAATAAGACATGAAGCAATTAAACAATATTGTTATCTCAAATGAAACTGGAGCAGAATATCTTATTAATAATACTAGAGGCCCATTGCATGGATTCGTGCAATAGGCCTTCTTTCCCCTGGCTGCCAGCACCAGTTTTCCTCTGGCACCAGGGACCCAGGCCTTCACTCTGGCCACCACCTTCCATCTTTGCTCTGGACACAGTCTTCGCTGCTGCTGGAGCCTTCAGTCTTTGCTCCTTGCTCCGGCGGGAGTCTTCAGTCTCCAGCCAGAGCTGCTCCTGTAGCTCCTTCCGCCCCCCACCCTCCCCCTCATAGCTTGATTGCTGCTTCGCCTGCAGACCTCGCAGACGGGCTCCTGGATCCCAGGGTGCCGCCTTGCCTGCGGCCCGGTTTCTGATCATGATCACGATCACAGCTGCAGGGTCCCGCCGCCCAGGGCTGCACAAGGGGGTCCCAGATGGCGGCGGGGCTTAGGCGGCACACGGGGGCCCAGATGGCGGCTCGCGCTGGCCCGCCCTGCCTGCAGTATGCAAATTAGCCACCATCTTTGTTGGCGGTTAATTTGCATATCACGCTGATTAGCCAATGGGAGGCATAGCAAAGGTATGGCCAATTACCATGTTTGTCTATTATTAGATAGGATAGCCTGTATGTTGCAAATTCATAGACTCTGAAAGTTTGGATGAGTCCTGAGTCAGTTATTAGTCTTGATGAAGAAAATATTTCCGTGAATTGTAAGCCTTTTAATGCTTCTGAAAGGGAAGAGAAAGATTAATTTATCATGAGATCTTGATGGGGCTGTTTCTAAATGGCCATAATTCCTTTTGCAAGGGATTGGAAAATATAGAAAAGGACATTGTCTTTCCATGAAAGAGAAGGAAGAAGCAACTGTGAGAAAAAGGTATACATTTTTCCCCAAGATATCCTGCTCCAGACATCTTGGGAAAACTGAAGTTGACTGCTTCAATTCCAAGAAATCTATCATTTCAGGTACCCGGATGGTATGCAGGTTCAGTCAGGGTTAGGTGCTTTCTCTAGGTGTGTCACATGAATTCAAGATTCTACTTAATGGATTTTTGTGCAGCTGGTTAACAGCACCTGATAGAGGTCTTTTAAGCAAGGTTGAAGAGAGTCTCTCTGGAGGTGTCTTTTCCAGTAGATGAAATCTTCAGGTTGCAAAGTGTGATGCTTAAGGTCTTTGTTTTTCTGAGAGTACACTGTGAAAAGATTGCTGTGCCAATACATGGTTATTTCTAATAGAAGCAATTAGGTCTTTATAGTATAGAACTAGAGGTCCAGTGCACAAAAATTTGTGCACTGGGGGGGGGGGTCCCTCAGCCCGGCCTGTGCCTTCTCGCAGTATAGGAGAACCCTCGGGGGATGTCCACCTGCTGACTTAGGCCCGCTTTCCGGGGGATCGGGCCTATGCTGGCAGTCAGACATCCCTCTGGCAGCCCGGGAACCCTTGGGGGATATCCACTTGCCAGCGGGGAGCAGGCCTAAGCTGCAGTCGGACATCCTTAGC
>NW_005371791.1:177242-196588 GCF_000412655.1 Myotis brandtii | reverse complement strand
GGCCATTTTCAGGCTGGCCACACCCCCTTCAGGGTGGGGGGTCCCCACTGGGGTGCCTGGCCAGCCTGGGTGAGGGGCTGAAGGCCATTTTCTGGCTGGCCACACCCCCCGGCGACCCAAGCTGCCAGCCTCTCCTTTTTTTCTTCTTTTTTTTTTTCTGGGATTTATTTATCTTCTATAATTGAAACTTTGTAGCCTTGAGTGGAGCTGAGGGCTGGCCAGGGCTGGCGGGAAACTTGGCTTCCTCCATCACTGGCGGCAACCCAAGCCTCCTGCTCGCGCCATCTTAGTTGGGTTAATTTACATACTTGCTCCTGATGGGCTGATGGGCGTGGCTTGTGGGTGTGGCTTGAGTGTAGTGGAGGGACGGTTAATTTGCATGTTTCTCTTTATTATATAGGATATGTCTCATTTTATCAAGTGTGGATCAAAAGATGCAGGAGCCAAGTGCCTGGGATGTCCTATAATTATCTCAAAGGGTAAGAGTTTATAAATTCCAAAAGGAGTAGATCTGAGATTTAAAATTGCTTAGTTTCACTGCTTTTGGCCAGGGTATCTGACTGGTTTCTACAAATGAGTCCTAAGAATGTTATTAGTGTGTTCAATTAAACTTAAGGATTGAGGATGGTAAAAGCAATGAAAGTACTGTAAGATCAACTGAACAGCATAGACTCATCAAAGTATCTGACCAGAAAAATTGGTTCTCTGAATATATGCAGTATGAAAGGGATTCTCCAGGTAGAGATAATCTTTTACAAATGACTTTAGTCACAGAGGAGGCAGTAGCCTATCTACAAAAGAAAGTTTTAGTCCAGTGAGATAATGTGCAGATCATGACTAAAACATATTTATATCCATGAATTGGGGGAAGCTGTTTGAAATCCATGTATTAGACCTTGAATAGTTCATTAAGCCATTTGTCCAGGAGCAATGCAAATAGGCTTCCCTGGATTGTACTTTAGACAAGTGAGGCAGGTGCCTTCTGTGGCTTTATTAATATTTCCCCACTAATATTGATTCATGAATGCTCTCATTTTGTCAGTGGACCAATGGTTTAATGCATGCACAATAGTTAGGAGAGGGAATTTTAGTATCTAGTAGCCTGGTTTATTATTTGGCCTGAACTGAATCTTTCTCTTTTTTACCAAATCAAATATTAGATTTCCAATCTTGTTTTTCATTTCTGAGGCCAACTGGTAAACTTTATACCTCTTTACCTGTGGGGTATTGATTGTTCTGGGAAAAGGTTTGGAGGAATAGATGTGAATCTTGATAGGAGGTGCATTGTGGATTCTGCCAATTTCAGTTGAAGATTTTGCCCCTGAAGAGAATGGCAGCTGATCCAGCAGGGACAAATAATCAGTGCTCCTGGATTCAGCTATGGTGTCATCAGAATTGGAGCAAATAATTGACTTGATTAGCTACTTTGATGGCTACTTTCAAATTCTAGAATTATGTCCCCCTTTTGGGAGAAAGAAATTCTGGCATGATACTTTCCTTAGACATCTAGGCCTAATGCATGAATAGGGGTGAAGGAACAAGGAGCAAAGGGTGAGTATCTCTCAGAGGGCCAAAAGAAAAAGGAATAGGTTCAGAGACAGGAACCTGCGGAGTAGGTTTGGAGATCCCCACTATTTGAATGCTTTAGTACTCTGAGGCAGGGGCTGTTTTATAGCATGGGGTTGAGCACTGAGAGTGTGGCTCTGGTGTCAATAAGGACAGAGAAAGACTCATTCCCAATCTAGAGTGGTTTCTCTGAGCAAATTGAGAGATTGGATGGGGAAGAATTCCTGTAGTCCCTGGGAGTGCCATCATTAGAAATTAGGAGGCTATTGGAAAGACTGCTTATAAGAGCTAAAGGCACCTCAAGTGCTTAAATCTGTCATAATCTCTTTTCCAGTTCCCTGGCTCTTTGCAATAATAGCAGACACTAGGAGGGAGGCTTTTGGCTTTGCATAGACATCTCCATTTGCCAGAGTTGAGAATTAAGAATTTTAGCTGTCTTAATTTTAGGTGACTTACTTAGGGTGTGAGCAAGCTGCTTGGGCCAGTTAACCAAATCTGTAATTTTCCTTTCCATTCTGGTCCTTCTAACTAGAAGAAAAAAGTCTCAGCCCATTAATAAACATAGAGTTAGAAGCTACGTGAGTAGAATCAACATCTGAAGGAAGACCAGAATTTTCTTTGAAAACAATCTGATGTCAGTAACAATAACCACAAACAGGTCCAGCTTTTTATGGACAAGGCTGAATTTTGTTTCAATTAACAAGCTTAGGAAAGGCTACTGGATTGCTCAGTAGATGTCTCCAGTGAGTGTTCTAGCTCTGCCAAAAGCTAGGGTTTTGTTTACAAATCCCATTTAGTATGTTCCCATTGGGCAAGCTTCACTCAATGTTTGGCTTGGCCCTGACCAACAAGCATGAACTAACTAATTTATATATGAGAAATCATTGGTAAGTTTGTAAAGTTATGTGAAATTCTTCAGCAAACCTACAGGGTTACTCAGTTAGTTTAGGAAATTCTTTAGCAATGGATTGTCATTTGACCTTAGTCCAGGGGACATAAGAAACTTGGGGTTCATTAAAGTTCTCAGAAGACTCAACTTTAACAGTAGGTTCAGAGGAGGAAGTGGCTTTGGAGGTGGGGCTGAGACAAAGGAATCAAGGAAGAGGAAGAAGAGGGCACAGAAGGAAGGAAAATGATGCATTGGAAGCCATTTTGTCTTTTTTCAATGGTTTGCTTACCTCAGTGAATCTTAAAATTTTATTTTGCAAGCAGGAAATTATAGACTTATGTTAACATTTGGAAGCCTCAAAAAACCAATTGATATAACGTATTCTATAAAGTTTTGCCAATATCAGAGCTCTTGTATTCCAATTTGGTTTTAAGTAAAGTAAGTTTGGGGATTTCAAAAGTCCCCTGTAATGACTATTGGTATTGTAAATTATTTTTGTTCAAATCAGTCCATTTAGTTAGCAATGAGTGGGAGTTAAATTGGGTGGGTGTGTGGTGAACCTTGGTTTTTGTACATAAAAGTGTCCAGGGTCCTTGTAGGAGCAGATGCCTTCAAAACATTTAGATAACTAGGATTCCATATTGTAGAAATTTTTCTCTAGAGCAAAGGCCCAAACAGCCTGCAGGAAAAATACCAACCAGTTCAGGTGGAAACAGTCTGTTCCTGAAAGAGACTGAGTGGTACAGTTAGCCAAAGGAGTACTCATAGACAAACAAGAAAAAGTATTTTAACAGAAAAAGTACATTCCAAATAGAGCAGATCTTCAAAGTGCAAAGAGAGTAGAAGCTCAGACCCAAGAGAAAACTTACCCTCAAACTCCAGGGCCTGTGAGAGGCAGTGAGCTCAATGGGTTCTGTGGGTACCACACCTGTTTGCTCACCATTTCAGAGTTGTCAGTGGTCTTATCTGGAGCCCAGATTTTATCTGGAACCAAATATGTTGACCTTAAACAAAAAGTCATCCAGCTATTTCTCCAGCAAAATTGGTTGATTTGGGATACAAAAGAATTTCAACCCAGAACATGTAAGTATGGCAAGCCCCATGAAAGTCCACTAAAACAAAGTGGAAATTATTTTATAGAATGGAAGAGGAAGTTGGAGCGGGCAGGGGAGGCTATTACAAAACAAAAAGTTCTACCTGTTGTGCTTCATGATTGATGAAGGGCATGAGAGTTACCTTTTCTGGCCTCCATATTTGATTTTATGGGAGGTAACTGGGATCCCATATTTAGAGGTTTTTCTCTAGAGGAAAGGCCCAGATAAATTTTTTACACTACTCTCTAAAAACTGAAATATTTATAGAATTAGTAATCTCTGCCTTGGTTGTCTACCTTCTTTCCTTCCTTCCTTCAATTGAATTGGCAAACATTTATTGGCATTTATTAAGTGCTTGGCCTTGTGCTAAAGTGTTGGGAATACACATTTAAGTAGCATTACCTCTATTGTTAAAAAGCCTACTTGACTAAAAATAATTCAGTGCTGCACACAGTAGGTTTCCACAAAATAATACAGATCTAAATGAAATGTAGAGGGCCAGAGTCTTGCTTTCTGAAGTGATAGAGTAGAACTCATGTTGGTATTAGCTTTTGGAAAGCACCTTGATGGGTCAACAGGAGGATGGAGCAATAGAGGATGTTTACAGAAGGCAATGCAAAGCAAATGTTTACTGTTCAATGAGAGAACTGAAATTCTGAATAGTAATTTCCAGGAATTGCCAGAGACCTAAGATATTGGAAGTGATGTTTAGAAGAGTACACTAGAAAAACTACAGTAGCAACTAAAGTCTAGAATTCAAGTGATAGCTATAAGGGTTACCACCTGGTGCTTGAAAAGAAAATCAGCCAGATTTAAGACAATGAGGTAAGGTGAAGGTGGGTGAAAATAGACTATAAAGTGCCTCTCCTTTGGAAGAAAAAAAATATATATATATGCCATTTCTTGTTTGTTTTATGTGAATTATCTACTGGGACTGAAGTTCTGGGAAAGCAGTGTGGAAGCAACTCTAATTCCCCAAGGGCCAAGTAGGATGCAAATCTAGCAAAATTCTGGATGGTTCTGAAATCAAAGATCAAAAGTACCTAGATGCCTAACTGGTGTTCTATCTCAGAAAAGAGAGTTAGGTAGTATTAGCATGTCCTCACTAGCTAATCACACATGTTTTTTGTATATTTGAACAACTCTCTATATAAGATTGATATTTAAATTCTGTGTGGACTTGGGATAGATAGCAA
Organism: Myotis brandtii; assembly: GCF_000412655.1. Classification (NCBI taxonomy): domain Eukaryota; kingdom Metazoa; phylum Chordata; class Mammalia; order Chiroptera; family Vespertilionidae; genus Myotis; species Myotis brandtii. The sequence continues at coordinate 191,843 of NW_005371791.1, read as the reverse complement.
ATGACTAAAGATGACTTCAACTACAACTTCACAATTTCAGGCATTTGACTCCCCTGAAGAAATAGCTTCCCAACCAAGGGAAAACAGATGGTAACACATTTGAATGCAAAATATTCCTTTGTGTGCTTGGATAAAATAAGAAGAAATGGAACCCCTCCTTTAAAATGGAAAAATCATTTTATAACACCACCTGAGTTGATTTTTTACATTAATTTTATTTATTCTTTTTTTAATCCTCACCTTACCACATGCGTAGAAAAAAGAAAGTATGTGTGTGTGTGTGTGTAGGGGGGGGGAGACAGAAGGAGAGGGAGAGAGATAAAGAAAGGGAGGGAGAGAGAGAGAGAGAGAGAGAGAGAGAGAGAGAGAGAAAGAGAGAGATCGGTTGCCCCAACTGGAATTGAACTGGCAAATGAGGCATGTGCCCTGACTGGGAATTGAACCAGCAACCTTCTAGTGCACAGGACTGGCCCACCTGAGTTGATTTTAACTGTAACATGCACTGACTAAGTTACAAAATCAAACAAACAAATAAACAAAATGTCAGAAACTTGGCAGCGGTAACATAGACTTACAACCTGTTCCCAAACTTTACTAATTTTTTTTCATATGCTTTATCATTAACTACCTAGTAACTTCTCTTATTGCTAGAAAGGGCAACTGATGATTTCCTTTTAAAAAATTACAATTGAAGCCTTTCTTTCTGCAAATTTTTTAACTGAGTGCTCTTTCTCCATCACCTACTTATCTTGAACACATCCCTGGTAAAGACTTTCTTAATATCCTCTCTCAAAGGAGAAAACTCCCTCACTTTGTGTACTTTCTTCGTTCTGAAATGTAAGCCTACCACTTTTTGTTCAAGGTAATGGTAGCCAGTCCTTCAGAGTTTCAGTCATGCTTCATTCATTTTAGGGTACTGGCCCATTTTATCATGTAAAATAGATGTGCAAGAAATGCTGTGAAATACTGAAAACTAAGGAAGCCATTCCATGAAAGGAGTTTTGAGGCTCAAGATTTTTGTTATCTAGATAATTCTAAGGATTTAAAAACTCATGATTCATCTCAAAGTAAAAATTAAGAGTTGTCATCACTCCTGTAAAGATTAAGTATATTTGTTCATCTATGAGGGCATGATAGGCTGGAAAGAGTAAAATTTCTAATAGGAAGACCTTCAGCAAAATATTAATAAGTCCGTTGTTATCTCCATTATTCTATTAAGTCACATCAAGAAAACAATAAAAGCCCAAACCGGTTTTGCTCAGTGGATAGAGCCTGGGCCTGTGGACTGAAGGATCCCAGGTTCAATTCCAGTCAGCGGCATATACGTTGGTTGCGGGCACACCCCCAGTAGGGGGTGTGCAGGAGGCAGCTGATTGATGTTTCTCTGTTATCGATGTTTCTAACTCTCTATCCCTTTCCCTTCCTCTCTGTAAAAAAAACAACAATAAAATATATTTAAAAAACAAACAAAACAAAATAACAAAAACAATAAAAAATAGAAATAGCCTGGCTGGTGTGGCTCAGAAAGAGGTCATGGTTCGATTCCCTAGCAGGGCATGTGCTGGGTTGTGGGCTCGATCCCCAGTAGGGGACATGCAGGAGGCAGACAATTGATGATTCTCTCTCATCATTGATGTTTCTGTCTCTCTATCCCTCTCCCTTTCTCTCTGAAATCAATAAAAATATATTTACAAAAATAGAAATAAATAGTTACTGAAAAACATTATTATTATAAATGGTTTGAACCATTTGTTGAAAAAAAATAGAATTAATTTGTATTAATCAATTTCTTCAGAATACTCTCTTATTGAGAAGAAAGAAATAGGGTACCTATGTTGTTAGGTATTCAGTCTGTCATATCCTAATACCAATTTAATTTTTATATTCATACGATGATGAATGGGAAGAAATTTCTTACACTATTAGATATTTGAACCCCAGAGAAGATCTATTTCATATTCTTGAGTCAAAGTACAGAAGTCTGATGTATCTGCAGAGACCAGAAAAAAAATGTAGTCCACAGCAATCATTTTGCTTTTCATTCTGTATTCCATTATGAATACTTTCCAATGAATTTCCCCTCTGGATTTGCTTACCTGCTAGAGTTCAAACACCTCTTTAAGCAAAGTGGCAATAAAAAGCTTTAATAAGTGCAAGCCTTGCTGAGTGAGGAATCATTAGTGTAGAGGTGCAGAAAAACACACTTTCTTATTTGTAAGAAAGTGTTAGGAAAGCAGAGTGTGGAAATAGGAGTCATCAAAATGCAAATATAATAAGCTATTTAAATAAACAAATCTCACACTACTCTTTTGCACTAAATCCTCTTTTCCCTAGCCTCCCCTGAAGTAGAATTTTTTATTTTTCTATTATTTCAATTCCAATCTAAACTGTTGTTTACTTTAGATCCTGTTGGAAGACTCCCACCTTAGCAAGGTTCACATGTGATGAATACACTGAAGAATTTTGATCCTTTAAAGGTGTTAATTTCTTACTTCTTAGAAGTCTGTTTAAAAGGGGGCAGGAATTTCCTCTTACTATTGGTCTGTTTTTTTGTGTGTGTGTTTTTAAGTAAAAATTTTTAATGTTGACATTATTGCATATGCCCTCCTACCCCCAAAAAAATACATATATGTGCATACCTCATGGACATGGACAATGGTATACCTATCTTACTGAGTTCCAGAGGAAAAGAAAAAACATGTCACTTAGAACTACAGAATTTTAGAAAATTAAATTTTAAGTTACCCCAGATCAAGGCCAGAGAGCTGAGAAATATAGTTGAAATGATACTTAAAAATCATTCTAAATACCATAAATAAAACAAAATAAACAATTGCCCTAATCAAACAACTAGCAATATTTTGTCACCTTAATAATATCAATGAGCTAATTATTAATTATATATAAACTAGAGGCCCAGTGCACGAATTCCTGCACAATTGGGGCTGCCTGGCCATGGATGGTTGTCTGTGGGAGTGCACTGACCACCAAGGGGTAGCTCCTGCATTGAGCGTCTGTCCCCTGGTGGTCAGTGTGTGTCATAGTGACCGATCGTTCGGTCATTTGGTCACTTAAGCTTTTCTATATATAGATAGTAGGTACACAAAAAATGATGCATAAATCATAGCCAAAGTAGTTGGCTATCAGAAATTTTGTTAGAAATCCTGTTTTGTTAAGACCTTATCATAATGACAAGTTGGGTGGTTGTGAGATCCATTGTAATATCCAAATAAAGAAATATCATTGATTGCATACAAATAGTGATAGAAAAGAGTGAAAGTAAACAATGGAGCTTGAGATTTTAAAAAATATTTTATTTGACACTGAGATATGTGCCTATGTGTATAGATTAGGAGTTAATATAAGAAAAGAATTGAAATAGAAATAGATATCTGAGAAGAAATATTTATACATATAATTTATGGAAATACATACTTTTTTTCTTAGAGCTGGGTGGAAATTTCTTATTGCTCAATTTGCAACTTGTATTCCTCTTTAGTTTTGCAGGTAAATATAACATTGAGGAATGGAATAGATAGGTCGATTAAAATTTGAAAGTAACACTATTCTCAATTTTTATGGTTTTGAGGATATATATTTATGAGTATATATATATATAATATTTCCCTTTGACTTATTAGAATACAATATTATAAAGGGCAAAATCATGAATTGGATTTCCATTTAGTTAATTATTATTACTTTTTTTTTGCTGGTGAGGTATTAATTATACACATTTATAAGTCTAAAATCTTATAAATATTGTTCAAGAGTAACTACATCACAAGGTACATTTAAATAAATACAATCCAGAAACATATTCTGAAAGGCTGAGAGTTCATTTCCTGCTGATTGCGGGACAATACTACCATTTGAATATGTATTATCCTATATAATAAAAGCCTAACATGCTAAGTGTCCAGTCATCTGGTTGGCCGTTCAACCAATCAAAGTGTAATATGCTAATGATATGCTAAGGCCACTCAACCACTCACTATGATGTGCACTGACCACTAGGGGACAGACGCTCTAACTGATAGGTTAGCTTTCTGCTGGGGTCCGGCCAATTGGGACTGAGTGAGACAGGTCGGACATGCCCTGGAGCCCTCCCACGGTCCCTCCCCTTCTGGCCAGCCTCCTGCATCCCTCCCCAGCCCGATCGTGCACTAGTGGGGTCTCTAGGCCTGGCCTGTGCCCTCTCACAATCCAGGATCCTCGGGAGATATCGGAGAGCCAGTTTTGGCCTGACAGTGGAACAAACAGTCACTATGACATGCACTGACCACCAGGGGGCAAAAGCTCAATGCAGGAGCTTCCCCCTGGTGGTCAGGGTAGTGCTGCTCAGCCAGAAGCCAGGCTCAAGGCTGGTGAGCACAGTGGCAGTGGCAGAGCCTCTCCTGCTTCCGTGGCAGCGCTAAGGATGTCTGACTGCCAGCTTAGGCCTGCTCCTCATGAGCAGGCCTAAGTTGGACATCCCCTGAGGGCTCCTGGACTGCAAGTGGGCACAGGCCGGTCTGAGAAATCCCCCTGAGTGCATGAATTTCATGTACAAGGCCTCTAGTTAATATAATAACTATTATCCATTGAGACTTACAATGTATCAGGCACTGTGCAAAGACCTTTGTATTAACAAAATAATTCTCTTATAGGTATTAAAGTAATTTTTATTTCCAATTTATGAAAGAAAAAATGAGTTTAGAAATACTTTAAAATTTGAGGAATATTATAAAATTACTAAGTGAAAAAGCTAGGATGTGAACCTCTGATGTCTGATGTGAAATCCATCCTCTTAATTAGAACTATAACTGCTACTACTAAAAGCAAATCTAAAGACAAGAACATTTTAATAATGCTATCAAAAGACATTTAAGGATAAATTAAATTATAAGGTATTTAAAATGAATAAATCATGTTGGTGGTTGTATCTCTCAGAAATTAAACTCAGTTACAGATATAGGATCAGAAAAATAGTGGCTTAAACAAGACATATTTTTTTTCCACCTCTTATTAACATTGAATTAGAAAGTGTAGAGGTAGACAGTCAGGACTTCCATGGAGGCTCTTCTGGCTGAGCCTCATGAATGTTCTAAGCTCCTTTGGTCTTTTCTCTTCATGGTTGAAATATCTGTTTTTTTATATTCCATCTGTGGTTATAAGATGGTTGCTGAGGGGCCAGCATTCACATCCATGTCCCAGCAAGAAGATTTAAAACAAAGAAGAAATAAATGGATTAAAGCTACCTGTCAATTAAGTAAGATACCTTCATAAGAGATTCTCTCGGAAGGCCCAATTAAAACATCAACCATTATTATACAATCAAAAGTTTGTCACATGGCCACCCCTATCTATGACAGGTGTCAAATGAAAACTTTCAGGTAAGCATGTTGCTGTTCACTTGCTGCTCCTGCCCCGCCAAAAAAGTATGTTGGTAAAAATGGAAGAATGAATGTTTAACCTGTAAACAACCAATAGATTCTTCCCAATGGCTACACATATGAAAACTCTATTTTAAAATATATATATGTAAATATGTTGCATATATTTATATGCATGTGTCATGTCTTCTTTGTTTCTTAAGCAAGACCCAGCACTTTATTTTATTTCCTTGTATTTCAAATATTGTGTAAAGAAAGGATTATAATATCTACTCCTAATGAAGAAAAAAATCTGTAAGGACTATTCTAGGTCTAATAAACCTACTTTTCTCAAAAGCTGCCAGTTCTTGATTTCTTCATCAAAATCCTGACTGACTGTCTGGGAAGTCCAGAGGACACAGTTACGTAAATATCAATCCAACATGGTATCACAGAACAAAGGGCACACTAGCTTTATAATATTTGCTATTATTACTACTTCAATTTGGTGAGGGCTTATGAAATGGAAATAAAATAAAACACATTCACGGTATAGTTAACACATTATTCTATCTTTGATTTAATAAAAGCATTATTGTCATTTTATCAAGGCATATAAACTTAACCACTAATGTCACTTCTGCTGCTTTGGTTTTAGGAGAGGTTAACTCTGGACAACTTAAGCAAACAGAAAACTTAAAAGAAAAGTTATGAGCATAAGTAAAGGGAAAGCTGAGGAATCAGATTTGAAAAGTAGGCCAGCTCTTTAAGATTAAACCATCCTCAAGATTCCAGTTTTCTAACCCCATCTGGAAGTTTCAGTTCCAGGCAGAGAGATGCCAACTAATTTATTGAGCACCGTTCCCCAGTGGGGACAGTCACTTGGATTGGCAGAAGGAACAGATTGTAACCAATAGAACAAAGGTGGATCTCCAATACAATTTACAGTGCTTTTACCAAAGTGACAAAAACAACTCATGTTCAGTATAGCTTCTGAGGATTTTGTCTTTCTCTGAGGTAGCATACTAAGTTATCAGTGACTCAAAAATGTGACTATCAGGAATATTTGGAAACACAATAATACTTTAGCCCCATTGTAAAGAGAAGGTTGTCTTTACAACTTCCTTTAAAGTTTAAATGCCAGGTGCTGTGGAAACTTTTTATTTGTCTTATTCTATCAAGATGAAGGTCACATTTTTATGACCATTGATGTCACCCTGTTTCCCTCCTCATTTCTTGTATATTTTCAGGCACCGTGCCCAAAATGAAAAGCACTCCCTTTGTTTTCCTACGAACCCCATGCAACACAACAGTGGCAAAGGATCCAAATGATTTTTTTCTTAGTTTTAGTTTGGCACCCAGAAGCTATTTCATCTCTACAGAAGCAATTGCAATCCAGATTGCTTTTGTATCCACAGATACATTTATTTTCCTATTTTCTTCCTGGTATTGTTTTTGTTTTTCTTCAAACACAGACATATAATACAGATTTTAAAATTCAAAAGGGGGGAGGCAAGGCAGTTTTTGTAAAAACTGGGTGAACATTCACATTTACCAGCCAATTCCTTTATTTAAATTTTCTATTTCAGCCAGGAATGATAAGCAGAAACAATGTGACCAACAGTGTACTTTTCATTTCTTTATATAATTCTTATTTTTTTAATACACATGACCCGATGTTTTCAAGTACATCTCTTGTTGCTATCAACCATTTTAGACATATTTTTCAAAATGAAGGTTTGGTAAGTTTAAGGCCTACTAGTACAAACTTATGGAGGTCATGAGGAAACTCTAAAGTTAACTTTCAGTGACTTGGTTTTACTGGTAGAAAGAGGTAGCAGTTGCCCTTGGACCTGGAACATGTTAAAGAACCAGTGATTGTTAAGAAATTAAATTAAAGAGATACAGGAAATGTATCCATAGACGATGATGAATACGCAGTTGACCAGAGCCTGAAATATATTTATCAACTCTTTCCATTAATACATCCACTGTCTTTTTTTATATTGATGACTTTTTGTCAGGGTGTTGATTCTAGTAATGTGATTGCTGTAGTCCTTATAGGATGACTAGTCTTAAGAGCTCCTCTAGATGTACATTTTCTATTCACTTATCCAAATTATAAAGTAAATCCTAAATTTTCAGGAAAATGAGCTGACATGAATTTCTGCTAAATTCTTTTTGTATTGTTCTTTCAAAAAATTAATATAATGTCTTTTAAAAATATTATGAAAAATTACCTTCCTGCTCTGCGGATAGATGGTTATATAAACCAAGACTAAACCTAAGCAGTTATGGTTAGTTGGCTCACAGTTGGAGTCAACACCACACAATAAACTGTGTACAGGCGGTTTCCTGTAGTGGTAGAAATGCACGATTAGTTCATAAAGTTGCTTAGTTGATCCATGGGTTTTGAGAAGCTGCAAAGCAGACATTTGAAACGAAAAATACTGACTGTGATGAATTTTAGCCTGGGTGATTTTAGTAGAAGGTATTGTAAGAAGGGGGCAATAACGTGTTAATAACATGAATGTTTGCACGTGGCCATGAAAAGGATAAGTCCCTTCTCAGATTAGTTGCACTTAGTTTGGAAGAACTATTTCTGGAGGGGCAAATTCCCCGATGGACCCGTTTCTGAAGAACTGCTCTCCTCTGTTATCCTCTTACGCAAGTTTCCTAAGATTCGGTGTTAACTGTTGACTGTCTTCACTATACATGTATGCCATGAAAGCTACATGTGTGTTTGGTGTGTGTGTCTTCGTTGGAAGCCTGAGTAAAGTCTCCCCCTCCAGTGTCAGCAGAGCCACATTGTACTGCTGTCAGAAGTGATGCAGGACCTTGATGAGCATGTTGAGATAGAGAGGCGCCCTGTGTGGATTAATTCAGTGCACAGCTGGGGCTGGGCAGGCAAGCCCATTCTAGGGAGTGAAGAATGGCTGATCAGGGGTGGAGCCGCCCGTCCCCCTCTCCACAATGTACTAATCCTCAATTTGGCACTGCTTTAAAAGAAAAGGAATCTAAATTGAGGCCAGCTGATTTTTTACTGAATCCGCCAGCTGGATGTGGAGCCAATTTCCACAGCTTCCACGCTGTGGTAGCCAGGAAATATTTTAATTGAAAGAACTCTATGTTGACAAATACTGAAGCCCGCCTATTTATAACTTTTAAGCAATATTTATGGAATTCCCTGATTTAATAACATTTCCCTTTAAACTCAATTGCAAAATAGAAAAATTGTTAGGCTAGAGCCAAAGCTAAATGATGTGGAAGGATAATAAGCAAAACCAAAGAAAAGGAAAAGGAAATAACTAGTAAATGTTGTACACATGTAACCAGGGCCAATAATATAAACATATTCAACAAAAATAGTTTCAAGTTGTAATTATCAAAATATTATAATCTAGAAGGTTTAATATTATAACATCAGCGATGCTATGTTGTTAAGCACATCGTCTTAAGACTATACGGCTAAACTATGCATATTAGGTGGGACATTTTATTTTGCTAGCCAATTTAAATAGGCTTATTTATTTTCCTTTTAAGATGAAACAACTTGTGCTTAAAATGATTCTAAAACACACAGAAAATCCAATACAAACTTTCTCTGTCCTTTGATCCAGTGATTTGAAAGTGCCAACCTTGATTATAAGGATGATATAATCTTTAAAATATATGCCTTTGTTTTTAACATTTATGGCAGTTTATTTATCTTGCTCCACAATTAAAGACATTTACATTTTGTTGCTCTTTGGCAACAATAAATTTTTAATGCTTGAAGGCAGTGTTTTGCCTTTAAAAGTTATGTTTTTCTTTACGTAAATCTATTTTATTGTTAAATGACTCAACATTTAGCAATATTCAGTGTGATGCCCAAGGTGATTTTTTCTTATAGCCATGACTGTTATTACAAAGTTACTTTTTCACATCCAAAGAGGAGTGAGACATTGGGAAGTAAAAATTGTGTTTGGAACATGGTTCATTTTATATTAAGATGGTGGCAAAGTCCAAAATTGATGATTTATGCTGCTCCAGATTCCTGTTCATTACAAATGTAACCACACAGTGGCATTAGCTGTTGGGACGATGCTATTACTAAATGTACTAGGTTGGGAAGCTACTGTTGTTTTTTCCATTACTGTTACTGATGATGGAGAATTCTCAAGTGAGGAGGTGCTGCGGGCTGTGGTACGTTGTGAGGCAGCTCTCCCTAGTGGACACTGTGCTATAGCCATGCTCAGTCTGTGCCTCAAGAGTGAAGAAATCCCCATGAACTTTTAAAGTTTGATGTATTCAGATAAATATCAAGATATTAGGTACTGTGTATATACAGTTTAAGAATATTGTTATCTCAAATGATAAATTGATTTTGGAGTGGGGATGTTGAAAATCCAAAGTTATATATCTCTCAAAATAGAGTGATTATTTTTGAGCAGCATCACCCTTCAAATGAATTATTATTTATGGAAGCAAATAGTAAGAAATCATAAGAGAAATAGTTTAGGGAGAGATAAGAGGAATGTTTGAGTTCATGGAATCTGGTATAAAAACATGCACAAATAAAACCCAGGTCTAAATTTTTTAAAGATTTGGCAGAGAACAGTTGAGAGTTATTTAATCACAGAGGAATGTGCCTGCCACAGAATTTCATAAGTAATCATATTGGGGAGATAGATGCACCTCATTACTCACTTTCCATTTTTATGAAAGGCTCATCCACATGTGCAATGATGCATTTATAGGTTTACACCCTCTTAAAAAAAGGCATTTTGCATTTAAATTGCCCTTCCTATTCCAAAAGCCGCTCTAAGGAGGAGAGTTAGACTTAAAATAACAATATGTAATAAGAAAAAAACAGAACACTATTGAACATAGTTTAAAACAGAATATTATGGTTTCATTTCTCATAATCAGTTTATTAGGTTGTTTACATTTGAGTCCATGAACTTGCGAGGTAATAATTATAGGGGAAACAATCCCTTCAATAGTGCTTGGGGTAAAGGGATGGATAATGTTGTCCTTCTAGGGGTGCAGTCTGCCAGTGAGAACCCAAACGGTCACATCATCTATGTCCATCACTAGATCTTCATTTCTTCTCATTTAAGCAATGAGGAGATAAAAAGATGCAAGAAAAACAGAATTATTCCATGTGCAACCCTCAATACCCTTTTGTTTTTCTCCATCTCTGGAATGTCTTAACCTTTGTTCTGAGCAGGCATGGTTATAGCAGTTATCCAGCTTTATTCCCATGTTGTTGTCAAGGAAGTAGAGAGAGTGGTCTTAATATTATATGGGGAGGGGGACAGTTAGGAGTCTCCATCAGCCCCAGAGTCTATCAAATAGCATGCAAGTGGTAGCCCACGTGCTTATTGACTGAGTGAATCTAAATCTATGAATAAATTAACACTATGTTAAAAAAAGGATACATTCTCTTTCCCAATCTGCCTCTGCATCTGTGTAGGTTTTTTTGGTCTCGGGCTTCAATGAAAGAACAGATTAGAAGAATAGGGGTCAGCACAGAAGCTGTAGCCTCTACTTCAAGTAATACAGGAACCTCAAATTAGCATATCATTAAAAAACTTCAGGAAACAAAATTCATATGGAAAAATGCACATTTATGTGTGTGTTTATAATCCTTGGCCAGCAAATTTCTACTAAGAAAGAAAATGAGGGAGAGACAGAGAGACAAAGAGGTTGGGAAGGGAGAGAGAAAGATGTTAGAAAAAGGAAACAGCAGCTCTCTTGGGCCTGTGGTGGGTTTGCTGAAATCTAAGCCCTCCCCAGGTCCTGGTCAGGGCACATGCCTAAGTTTTGGGTTCTGTCGCTGTTTGGGGCGTAGCTGGGTAGCTCAGTTGGTTGGGTTCAATCCCTGGTTAGTGCACATACAAGAATAAGCAATGAATGCAAGAATATGTGGAAAAACAAGTCAATCTCAATCTCTCTCTCTCTCTCTCATTTTTTTTTTTTTAAAAAGAACCCTCCACAGAATTCTGAGGCTGTAATTCCACTGTAACAAACAATCAAACAAACCCAGAGTACTCATGTTACCAACTTAGAAAGACTAAGGTGACCCTGGTGCTGCCACTCCTCTAAAAGGGTTTTATTTCTTTCTTTCTTCCTCTATCTACATGGGCTAAAAACTGTAGAAGAGCTGCACGAAGCTAATACATGTTACATACATGAGCAGGAAAGTACATAATGTCCTCAATAGGTGCATTAGAATTATAGTTGTTACTGTCATGGTAAGGAAGACTTCATCTTCTTTTCATGTTAAACTCAATTTTCAGAGGCCATATCAACATGAAAACAGAAAAAAGGAGAGAATCAAGAGATGGTTCATCTATTTACAAAGGTTTGGGCTCCTCACTTTCACCTCTATGTATTTAGGATGATGTTTAAACAGTTACTATTTATCATTATTTTAATTTCAACATTTTACATATTGAAATATATTCAACATTATTATCAATGCATACTTTCTGATTTAATTTTTAAGAAGTAATACAAGTGAGATTTATTTTATTTTCACTATTCATATGGGTTAACTGTTAGGGAATGATTTTTGATTGTTATTGTCAGAAAAGATAGGATTATTGAATTGTGTCTGAAAATTATGTTCTCTAGCTACATTCATACATTTGCCCAACTTTAAAAAAAGTTATTCAATTATAAGAATATAGTGTACATGTAAATCAACTCTTTATATAACTATGATTATACTCTTCAAACTTTATATGTTTTTATGCAGTTGTCTAAATGTTACTCAAGGTTGCCATTTCATTAAATTATATGTTATGACTGCTCTCTTTAGAAGTGCTAGATTTAGTAGTGATTTCTGCGTATCCATCTTATGATTCTGACAAATTATAGCATTTTCTCTTTTTAAAAGAAATTTATATTTTACTTCATATACAATACCATATTTACAACAGAAGGTGCATGATTATCTTTAATAATATTGGCATTTAAATTTCAAATTATCTGTGCTAAGCATGGTAGGTGTAGAACTAAAGCCTCACTCACCCACACAGAAATACCTCTTGTTCTCATAAACCATCTTCACCATAAACTATGTTGCTACATTTTTACTCCCATGAAAAACCTCTTGGTATATTTTAAGTCAATTGTATCCTTTCACAAACAGTGGCCATCATGTTGTATAAGTAGTGGATCCAAATAATGGCAAATGCTTATACATATTTCTAAATTTGGGTGAATGATTAATAAAATATACCTTCAACCAATGTTGTACAAAAATATATTTTTAGATATGAATATAAAATTTTATCTGACATTAACCAGAGATCATGTAGTGTTTGCATTTCACATAATTTTAAAACTATCTTGATGCCTTTCAGTGATACTGTAAGAAAATTTCAAAAACAAAAATTTAAATAGCTCTTAAGACTATAGAATTATTTTATGAATAATGTTGTTTAGACTATTAGTCACACTGGCCCTTTAAAGGCCACTAACACATAATCAGCTATTTCTTGACCATTCAAATAGAAATCTAAGGACGTTTTCAGTTCAACAGTTGCATTGCAATGTGAAATGAGGTGTATCGACAGAAATAACCCTTTTCATTTTACCTAATGCCAGGAAATAAAAGCTTTAGCTAATAATAACCCATCCTTACATTAGAAACATAATTCTAGTAACAGAAAAATCTGAAATAGCTGACCACATACCATTCATCATGAAATGTCAGCCATCAGTTCAAGAATAGAACTGAGGTGCCACACTGGTAGATATGAAAGTAGTCTATTGGCAGGCCCTTTCTATGAAAAGAAAACAGCAGTGGAGAACTCCCCAGTTCACCCCCCTTAAAATTTCAGCATTGATGTTGGAGTCAGAAATACTAAGCATTCAAAATGGTACTTGATTTCTTCCATTTATAATTTAAAAATAATTTATCTGACATGTATATTCAAAACTAGGCAGACTAAGATATATTAAAAGAAGCTTCAGTACACAAACATAAAAAGGGATATGTTAAAAATGATAAGCTAGCCCTGGCAGGGTGGCTCAGTTGCTTGGAGCATATCCAATACACCAAAAGGTTGCGGGTTTGATTTTTTGTCAAGGCACATACCTAGGTTTTGGGTTCCATCCCTGTTTGGAGCCTGTGAGAGAGGAAGGGAGAGGGAGAGAAACATTTATCAGTTGCTTTCCGTAAGCACCCTGACAGGGGATTAAACCCGAACCTGAGTATGTGCCCTGACAGGGGATTAAACCCGAACCTGAGTATGTACCCTGACAGGGAATCAAACTGACAACCTGCCAGCACACAGGAAGACATTCAATCAACTGAGCTACACCGGCCAGGGTGGTATATATTATGTTAGGTAAAGTTTGTCATTCTTTTATTTGGCATATTGACTTGGAGGATTATCTAAGTTATTATATGTATTGGAAGTTTGGTTATTTTTATTCCTGCTGGCATTCCATTATGTGAATATACAAATACTCGTGCCCCAGTGCCCAGATGCGTGCACATTGAAAAGAAATTAATTAGAAGGTGGCCAGTGGGGTAGGACTAGGCGAGAAGGGCCTGGCATGCCCTGGAGCAAACCTCCTGCAGTCCCTCCCTGGCCGGCCGCACCTTGGGCGGCACCATGGCTCGAAGGGCATCCGCGGAATGATCGGGGTCCCTCCTGCAGGTGGGGTCCCTCAGCCTGGCCTGCGGGGATCTGGCTGAAACTGGCTCTCTGACATCCCCTGAGGGGTCCCAGATTGTGAGAGGGTGGTTCTCAGGTGATGCACCCCAGAATTGGGCTCCCTTCTCTCTGGTTCCGGGTGTGTCACAGGAGAACCACCACTGCCAAGTCACTGCAACTCGGCAGCTCCTGCATTGAGCATTTGCCCCCTGGTGGTCAGTGTGTGTCATACCTACCAGATGGTAGGACAGTCGCTTAGCCTTTTATATATATACTAGAGGCCTGGTGCACAAAATTCGTGCACTGGGGATGGGTGGGGGTTCCCTTAGCCCGGCCTGTGCCCTCTCGTAGTCCGGGACCCCCTCCCTCCTTACTGCCCACCTGCTTGCTGCTTCCTACCGCTCGGCTTGCTGCTCCTTAGTGCTGCTGCGAAGGCTCCCACCACCGCCTCTGCACTCGCCAGCTGCCCTGGCCCCAGCTGTGGGTCAGAGCACCTCTGCTACAGCAAAGGTTTGGGTTCCATTCTGCCAGGGCACCTACTTAGGTTTCGGGTTGATCCCCGGTCGGGGCTGACTGCTGCTCAGGAAGTG
>NW_005371791.1:176368-177161 GCF_000412655.1 Myotis brandtii | reverse complement strand
CCCCGCTCCTACATCAAGGACGACTTCAACTATGGCAGCTGAGTGGCCTCTGCCAGTGTACACATCTGCATGGGTAGGTCACCCTCTCCGTGGCTCGCCAGGCATGGCTGCTGCACAGTCGCCCCAGAGGCAGATTTCCGGGTTCCCAGGGAGAGAGCCCTCCACGCCGGACTCCCAGAGAGAGCTGGGTTGGAGGGAAAGCACTTCGCCTGGAGCAGATCACCCGTCCTGTGCAGGCTCGCAGGGTTTGTGCCTCTGATCCTGCCCCCAGCAGCCCCAGCATGATGGTGGCAGGACTTGGTGCTGCTGGGTTCAGGGACCCCCTGTGGGTTTGTGTCTCCGATCCTGACCCCAGCAGCCCCAGCGTCATGGTGGCAGGGCTTGGGAAAGCTGGGTGCCGGGCCCTCCTGTGTGTTGTGTCTCTCATCTGGCCTCCAGCAGCCCCAGCACTGCGGTGGCTGGCCTTGGGTCTGCTGGGTGCCGGGCCTGCATGTTTGTGTCTCTGATC
The DNA here is from genome assembly GCF_000412655.1 of Myotis brandtii. Classification (NCBI taxonomy): domain Eukaryota; kingdom Metazoa; phylum Chordata; class Mammalia; order Chiroptera; family Vespertilionidae; genus Myotis; species Myotis brandtii. The sequence goes on along the minus strand of NW_005371791.1, from coordinate 176,653 downwards.
GGGCCCCCAGCAGCCCCTGCAAGAATAGGGCTTCCTTGGGCCGATAGCACCACCAAGCCCTGCCGCCCAGGACCACAAATGGGGGTCCCGCCCAGGGCCGCACACAGGGGTCCTGGCTGGGGGCGGGGCTTAGGCGGCACACGGGGGCCCGGATGGCAGCTCGTGCTGGCCCGCCTTGTCTGCAGTATGCAAATTAGCCGCCATTGCGCTGATTAGCCAATGGGAGGTGTAGCGAAGGTACGGTCAATTACCATGTTTGTCTATTATTAGATAGGATATAGATAT
>NW_005371791.1:173933-175505 GCF_000412655.1 Myotis brandtii | reverse complement strand
TGATTATCCATTATCTTCCTGAAGGACCTGGGAGCTATTTTTCATATTGAGGCATGTAAATAAAGTTTCTATGAATATTTTTGGTGAAGTATTTTTTGTTTCTTTGCTTGTTTCTTTGATTTTTTACATGTACTGCATAACATTTTCTTAGATAGAAACATTTGAATGGGATTGTTGGGCCATAGGGGAGCACATATTTAAAAAAAAAGAAAAAAAAAAAGAAGAAGAAGAAGAATGACCAGGCATTTTGCATAGTGTTACTTTCTTTTACTTCTATCAACAATATATGAAGTTTCTATTTCTCTATGTTCTTGCTAATATTTATTGTTGTCAATCTTTTTTAAAATTTTTTAAATCAATTTTGAGAGAGAGAGAAAGAGAGAGATACATTCATTTTTCTGTTTCACTTATTTTTGTATTCATTGACTCATTGGTGATTTCTTATATGCACACTGACCAGGGATAGAACATACAACCTTGGCATATCAAGGACAATATTCTAAGCAATTTAGCTACCCGGCCAGAGCCTGATGTTGTTAATCTTTTAATTTGAGTCATTCTGATTGATATGTTGTGGTAACTCATTGTGGTTTGCATTTGAAATTCCTTGATGATTAATCATTTGATTTCTTTTTCATGCATTTCATTGACAACTAGAGGCCCAGTGCACAAAGTTCATGCACAAGGGAGGGGAGTGTGTGTCCCTCAGCCCAACCTGCACCCTCTCCAATCTGGGACTGCTGGCTCCCAACCGCTCACCTGCCTGCCAGCCTGATCACCCCTAACCACTCCCCTGCCAGCATGATCAACACCTAACTGCTCCCCTGCCGGCTTGATTGCCCTTAACTGCCCTCCCCTGCAAGCCTGGTCCCCCCCAACTGGCCTCCCATGCCGGCCATCTTGTGGCAGCCATCTTGTGTGTTGGAGTGATGGCCAATTTGCATATTACCTCTTTATTATATAGGATTGTGCATTTTATATTCTGAAGTATATAAGTATTTTACCCAGTTTTTTAAAAAATTGGGTTGTCTACCTTTTCTATTGAATTGTAGAAGTTAATTATACACTGAGTGGCCAGATTATTATGACCAACTGACGTTTGTAGGAAAATTAGCTATAATTTTGTGCTGAAGTTGCCAGAGGGCCAGGCCATTATAAATAGGGAAGCAGGTTGTTTACCATAATAGTAGAAGTGATTTTTTTCTGAAGATATGGGTAAACAACACGTTTTAACAGCCTTTGAACATGGGATATATTTGAACGTGAGTGGCCAGATTATTATGACCACCCCATCAGTACTTTGTTGGGCCACCTTTTGCCTTCAATACTGCGGCAATTCTTCTTGGCATTGACTCCACGAGATGTTGAAAGGTGATGCGAGGAATCTGACACCATGCCTGATGAATAGCACTGTCCAGTTCTGTGAGATTTGATGGTTGTGGAACCAGCTGCCTGATGGCTCTTTTAACTTCGTCCCACAAATGCTCAATTGGATTGAGATCTGGTGATTGTGGGGGCCACCTAAGCAAGGTAAAATCTCCCTCATGTTCTTGAAACCACTCCTACACAATA
>NW_005371791.1:159982-171871 GCF_000412655.1 Myotis brandtii | reverse complement strand
ATAGTTGCTTAGAGTTGCAGCTGAGAGGCCGGCAAGTCAGGCGGGAACATTGGAGTCCGCAGTCACTGGAGTAAGCAAGCCTCCCTGTTCACTTCAGTGCATGGCTTCCGGCCACCATCTTGGCTGGCAGTTAATTTGCATATCGTCCTGATTAGCCAATGGGAAGGGTAGCGGATGTACGGCTAATTACCATGTTTCTCTTTTATTAGATAGGATATATATGTGTGTGTGTATATATATATATATATATTATCACTTTCAAAGGCTGTTAAATCATGTTGTTTACCCATATCTTCAGAGAAATATCACTTCTACTGTTGTGGTATTTGGTGTGTTAGCAACTAGTTGTAAGATATAATCTTCATTGGTTTTTGATATGATTATTGGGGCTGGCTGATGATTGATGCTCTGTTTTTCTCTATACAAGTGGATGTAGTTTTAGATTGAAAAATGTTGGAAGTTCCCTGGATGGTGTTGCTCAGTTGGTTGTAGTGTTGTTCAGTATACCAAAAAGTGGTAGGTTTGATTCCCGGTCAGGGCACATTTTAGGCTGTGGGTTCCATTTTTCCTTCCCAGAGGGTAAAATATTGTGATCAAATAATATAAATACACCACTTTAACTCCAACTCATTGCTCAAAGACTTTGCAAAAACATTTTCGCTATTCTCCAATACTTTGATTTATTTTTAATGCAAAGGGATAGATATGAGTACATAATACCTTCAAGATATAAATTGGGAATAATATTTAGAATTATTTTTCTAAGAAACAGAAATAAATGGAATAGTCTATTTAAATTTCACCAAGTAGTGACTTTTTCTCTACCACTTCTTCAGCAGTATTAGTCTGATAGTGAAAGGGCACTTTAAAGCCCATGTAATACCCTAGGAAGTGACATTTGCATGGAGTGTCAAGTTCTGGGAACTTGCTGTTAATTACTATGCTTTCCAAGATATTTTTAATTTATTATGAATTAGTAGATTTGTGTCAGTATCTTCCTTCCCTACATGATACAATATCATTTCCAACTTATCTCATGCTCTAGCTCCCATCAAATTTCAAAGTGACCTTTTGTTGCACTGGCAGATCTAAGATTATATCAATTATGAATTGCAATGTATTATCAATCATAATGTTACTCATCAGACTGCTTTTCTGCTCTGATCAAATACATCCTCAGAAGTTATAATCCTATATTGGAAAATATGGTATGAAGGATTTTATTCTCCTATCAATGAATGCACATAAATTTTTATTTTTTCTAACATTAATGGGTGAGTTACATGCATGTATCAAGTATAGAATAAATCTTAAAAAGAATATTAGCTAAAGATTTATCATTAAAAAATGTTAGAGGATTAAAAGGTGCAATGCCCTAGCAGAGTTTTAATACATAAATTATTAAAACTCATCATACTTAAAGATATTTACAGTTGAGAGAAAGGCATTTTTTAATTTTATATCTATTCCAGTTAGAGACAATATGATTCTTGGTGTTTTCCAGTATCTCAAAATTGCAGTGAAATACTGTAGTTATTCATTTACTCAGAGGCCAAAGACTTGTTTTCCAAACAGAATTGATCAGTACAACCAGATGAATGGTTACATAATGTTGGTTTGGAGGTGTATGTTACATGCTTTTATTTATTTTGTTATTTGTACAGCATTTTCTCTCTAATTCAGTGCTTCTCAAAGTTTGATCTGCATAATTATGTTCCATAGAACTTGATAGTAGACCGAGGACAGGCAACCCCTCCCATCCCAGAACTACACGTGCCATCTAGGGATTCATAACCAAGTTTAAGAACCACTGCTCTAACAAACTTCCATTTGGCATACCTTCTTCATTTTTTTAATTCAAAGAAACACCATTTCTATTTTCTTCTTCTGTCCCAAGTATTTTCAAATCGATTATGCATTCTTCAAGCAGGAAACAAGGAAACATCACCATCCCTCTTTGCTTTGTGTGTTCTACAGGAGCTATGCTAAATTCTTGATGACAAACGTAACTACTGGGAGTTCACCCCCAACACTTTCTGTTGTCCAGTGCCTTTTCACAGTGACGGACTGCATGGCCATTTTGGTTATTGAAGAGTTATAAAGTAGATGAATTTGGTAAAACTGTAACTTCTTTTTAAATTATGTAAACCGACATTGAAGGCCTAATTTAGATTTCAAGTTAAAATTTTCTTAAGCAATTTCTTATTTTCTATCTCCTGCTAGCATCTCACCAAGAGGGACGATGGTTTTTCCCAGTGTCTTCCTTTAGAGAATGATCTTTTATGACTGTCACGGGTGTGAAAGTTTGAGGTAGGAGAAAACTCTTCCTCCGTGTCTCCAAATGCTTAGAAAGATGTTGTGTTAGAAATGCACAGTTTTAGTAGGCCTAAATTTATTCCCCAGCAGCTCTGGTTTTCCAAGTTGACCCACTGTCAGCTACGGAGCTCCTTTTTAGCAGTCAGATATCTTACCTCCATCCTCAACCCTCACAGCAACACAGTCTCTGAGCTGCAGCCCATGCATCACCGTCATTTTTCTCCATAGCTTTGTGTGATGCTCAGCCACGGCTGCAGCCAACTCATACTGTATTTTTCTGGGCTGCATTTACTAATTTCACATTATACTGGGTAATTCTGTCTTTCTGGAATCCCCTGGTCTCCTTATTGCAAATCTCAAAAACAAGAGTGAGTCAACAACTAGGAATCCCATTCAAATACAAAGTGAAAAAGAATGCTTATTGTTCTTATATTAAGGAACCCACATAGCAGACTCAGGCTCTTTGCTGACCTAGATGACTGCTCTTGCCTCAACCAGCATCATGTCGGTGTTCTGACAATGGGGCCTGGAGAAGAGGTGCAGCTGGGCCACTTGCTGATCTGCATGCTGGTCACACAGAACCGGTAAAAGGCACTCACCTATGACATGGAAATGACACTGGCAGAGCAGTGAGTGGCTGTTTTCATGTACGTTTGAAAGGGCACTCGGAGCAGTTCCTCTGAAATGTCTCTCTGATAACCCACTCAAGATATAGTCTCTGAAAGATCAGACAGAGGCTGAAAACCAGGGCTACAGGCTTTATTAGAGGAGAAGGACCTGCTGGGCTGTCTTGTAAGGGAAGAACAGCAACTCGTGCAGAGGTGGGCACACCTTTTGAGGGGTGGAATGGGAAGGAATGAGGGCTTAGTGTACTTGGCGCATGCTGATTGGTGGCTTACGGTATGGTCCATATAGGAACAAGGGCTTAGGGTATTTGGCAGGTGTTGATTGGTGGTTCAATGCATAGTCCATATAAGGTGCCTGGTTAGGTACTCAGGTATTTCCAGGCCGAAGGTTACCTCATACTCCGCCCACCAGTTGGGGGAAGGGAGGATCTATCAGTCTTCAGTTACGAATATGGCATTGCCTATTACTCTGTGATGGGCGTTGACTGAGTCATGCCAGGTATTTCTTTTCTCTAGTATTTTCCTCCTCTAATGTTGCCACCAGTGGCAGCGTATGAAATATGATAGGCTTTTTGTGGGTGGCAAATCAGGGCACAAAAACGCTGTGTTTTATATGCCCTTTGGATGTGGTAGCATAGGAGGTGTCCAAAATTTGGATAAGAATGAAGGAGAATGTCATTTGAGAGGCACTAAACCAGCAAAGCTAAGAATATTGAGAGAATTTGAGGTTGAGGCACCTATAACAATATCATGCATTGAACCTAAGGGACAAAACAAGGACAGAAATAAGTGAAAAGGTACCTACAAAAGGCAAGAGTAAGATAAGAACATGCAGAAATGGTTGATGACTTAGTTTGTGAGCCGAAGTGAATGTGGGAGCACCTGTCTACTTCCTGTCCAGTGGGAGCAGACCTTAGTTCAGAAAGTCACGTTAATTTAGACTCTCAGTTTTATCCCTTTTCACACATTTTTATCATTACTGATGACTTCAGTTTCTCCTTGTCTACTAAGCCCTTCGCCTTGCAGATATTTCAGGTGATTCTCAAAGTAATTAGTTCGGGTTTTTTTCTTCTCTTTGACAAACTCTGATTGGATCCATTCAAAGTATTAGTGATGAAAATCAATGTTCTCCCCTTGTGCCTTTCAGTCAATTTTAAACCCACATATCAACATTCAAAGCAAAAAGGATATCCTGTATCCATTTTTCCCTCCTTTTTTCCCCCTGAGTAACTTCTCTGATGAAATGTTTGCTTTTCTCCTTCTCATCTTTAATCTTTTTCCTCGTGAGTAAATTTTTTTGCACATCTGATAAATGCTCTATCATTTCGTCTTTAGTTCTTTACTGCCACAGGGCTTGGTCTTACACATATAAAGACCAAGGTTGAATCACCTGAGACTGATGAAGAATCAAAGAAACAAGAGACCATACCTCCATGGACTTGTCTTCCCCATCAATTGTTTTTACTGCTTTTTATTCTTTTAATTGTATCCTTTTATTAGTATCCTTGTTGCTATTGCTCACAGATCAAAAGTCAGCATCATCCATGTAATTTAACTTTTTGGCTAATGGTTTTACATTAAAAGTTTGTTTTATGTGTTCGTTTCATAAAAAAAATAACTTGTTAAAGTGCTAAGCAAAGAAAAAATTCTTAGCCAAACACAAATAACAGAAAAGGATTTTGTTGTTTGGCTCAGTATAATTTGACAGAATGCTAGAATTGGAAAGGTGTTGTTTTTTTTTAAAGTAATTATTCTACAAAGTCTTTCTTGTACAGAAGAATGAAAGTAAGCTAAGATAATGTAAATAGTATGTTTATGGTGGCTGGTGTAAGAATCTATTTCTCCTTATTTTAAGTTCATTGTTTCAGAAAATTAATGCCATTAGTATAAAATATATATTTTAATATTTAATTATAATATAAACACACTTATTTTATATAGATAATTTAATGAAAAAATTTCACATATTGAAGGTAAAGATGAGAAAGCATTATAAACAGTGGAATGCTTGTGTTTCAAAAATAATTTCAGAGAATATTAACTGAAAATTAATTTCACTAAGCTTAGCTAAGAATATTGTCACAAGACCCAAGCCTGACTAAAAAAAAATAATGATGAATGGCTATTTATTGAGCTGAGATGCTAGATATCTAGTAGAGAGAAGCAAGAATCAATGTAAGATAGGTTTATTTAATATCTTCATTATGCTTGAAAATGGTAGGAACAAAAATGACAAAAGATCTTCAGGAATTGATTCATGAGAAAAAGATTAAAATCACATAGTATTTTAGCTTTGCTAAAAAAATGACTTGTGAGTAATGATAAATATTTACAATGACTGAGATTAATTATTTAAGGGGATAAAACTAGATAAAAATGAGCTAATTTGTTTTCTGATTGTTTTTAGTGTGCTAGAACATAATGTATCTTCTCCAGCTCCAAATTGTAGAGAATATCACTACTTTAAAACTGGAGACTGTAATAGCAATAAGCATTTATTGAGTTCTTTCTCTGTACGAGGTGTTGTTTTAAATTGCCTTTCATTAATTAACTCAGTCTTCATGATAATCCTCAAATGGGTACTATCGTCTATAATTATAAGGGACACCAAAGTGCAGAATAGTGATATATAGTAATAGTAATATGACATTTCAAAGTTATGACACCTTGAACGAGGTAGAATCAGGACTTAAAATAAGCCAAGTCTACTCCAGAGTGGGGGATGGATAATCAGATTGGAAGATTTTGTGCATTCAATTTACATAACATTTGTTGAACACGTGCTACATTCAAAGAACATAAGGAATGACACAGCCTTGTTAGAAAAATAAAATGTCAAATATAAAATGCATATTTCCTTCTATTTAATTTTCTTCTGCCAGTTTAAACACATTTGATTATTGACCCCTTATTGAGTTCATGATCTTACTAAAACTCCCACTGGCAAAGTCTATTTTCAACTAATTGCCATGTTGTATATGAAACTTTAAGTCACGCAAAGGAGGGAATAACAAATAATAAATAGCACTTTTATTTTGATAACCCATAGTCTCTTTTCTCAAATAAATAACCCCTGAACACAGTATCATTTTCTGTGAAGAGATATTTTTGAGTCAGGGTCTTTCTAAGCTTATATATGCTTATAACTTTAATAAACAAAAATAACACATGACTTCCTTAAGTAAATCCTTCTTACTTGGGTCAAGTCTAGAATTGCTTAAACAGTTCAGGCATAGACCAAACTCAGTTCCTTTATAAACCACCTTGGTTATTGGATTTGATACATTTATACACCACAAGTCCTGAGAGAATAGAGTTATGAAATTCTTATAGAATATTATTTTTAATTGACTGTGCCCTCTTAAAAAGAGCATTTTAATTGAGATTTAATAACCTCATAAAAGATAAATCTAGCTGTCATGTAATAAACAGTAATTAATTAGTTAATATCAATTAAATACTAAAAATATTAATTTACATTTAACGTGTAACTACTGTAATTTGCTATAGCTATCTTATTAAATGCTAATTAAATTCCTAAATATTCTTACAAATTTAATGCATTAATAACAAGAATGTAAGTACATATTTACTGTATCTGCACTTCTGAGTTCATTACATGAAAATGAGATTTATCTCTTTTATAGTAATTAAATATACTTAAGCAAACCTCAGTAACTTTTCCTAACACACACCATAACTGTTTTATTAATTTAAAATTAAATGCTCACTTAAGGTTTTTAATCTACAGCTGCCTCAAACAATTTTCTACAGGCAGAGCAAAGATTATTATATGTTTAATTAAACTTTGGGCTAAAGCTTTCTAAACATAACTTTTGGTTTCTCACTATATCCTATATTAACTTTTTTATAATGTTTATGAACACTTTTATATATGCCATGTTGCTTCCTTCGTCCTATCTTTGTACCTTTGTTTTCCATCCACTACAGTCTATAAATATTTTCCCTCTGTTTAATCCAGACCGGCAAAATGTTTTCTTTCTTTTTCTGTCATTAAAGAGCAGAGCTTTCATTAACATCCTCTTCAGGTATCTTTTATTTTTCATTAATTACCACTCCATTGTTAGAGAAACGTCCCCATTAGGAAAATAAATAAATAAATAAATAAATAAAAGGAAGGAAGGAAAGAAGGAAGGCAGGGAGAGAGGGAGGAAGGAAGAAAGAAAGGAGAAAAGTGTCCTGTAACATTTGTAAGCAAAAGTGAGTCCAGTTGGAAAGGTTGCAAAAGCAATAAGGCTCTGCCAAGGTTCCAGCTTCAGGACGATTTTTGAAAGACTAAGAGAAAACACAGTCCTTGCACGTATCAGATGATTTAGAATCCGCAGTCCTTCCAGATATGATGGGGGATGTCATAAAGACAAGAGGCTGCTGAGCAGCAAGGAAAGCACATTAGCTATTAACCTTCCCCCAGCCGATCAACTTTATTTTGCAATCTTCCTTCAGAACCATTAGAATACCCTGAAGAAATAACTTTCCAATTAAAAAGGATCTCAGAGAACAAAGCCATTTTATCTCTGACTCCTGGTGTTCTTTATTCCAATAATTTAAATTGGAATTGATTTTTCAATTTAGCCGTTGACTTGCTATGGACACACAGCTGAAAAGGCCGAATGGAATTGCATGGCTGAAATATTTGTCTTTGTGATGCACTTCTCATAAATTCACAGGAGCCCTGTTTTTAAAATGCATTTTCTTCTGCTGCCTTTGCCTTAGACAACAGCTTTTTAGCACAGTGTGGGCAAACTGAGGAAACACGCCCACCATGACCTGGGGCCTCCTCTCTCAGTCCTCAGAGAGCTCTCTAATTGTTACATCTCCTGGAAAATAAGTAAATTCAATTTACCTAAAATGATAGGGATTCTTGAAGCCCACATATTTGTTTTCTAATTTATATTGGAGTTTAATTTCTTGAAAGAGGAAAATACCTGTTTCATTATATTTTACCTCAAGACTATGTTATAATGGAGATGGAACCCGTCTATAACTGCTTTAATTATTGGTAGCTAAAAATAATGAGTTTTCAATTAACACTTAATAATTGTGAATTAAATCCTCCAAATGTTAAATTGTGCTTTATTACCCTTTTATATTTTATAATAAAAGCACTAGAAATAGCCAATTATTTAAACACTTGATTAGCAGTCAAAACTTTCTTGTCTATTCTTGTTTCTGGTCGTGTTCTTTCCGTGACCTTATTGAAATGCCATGGTCTTTGTCATCAGCCCCTTCCTGTTTCCTCACCCTGTCACTCCAGCAGGTGTCTCTACTTTCCTTTGTCTTATAGGCTCAAGTCCTGTCCTGAGATCAGTGCTGATGTGAATAGCAGGTATGGAAGGAAATCCTGAGCTCAAAACATTGTTTCATTTTTATCAAATACCATATTGCTTATTACTCATACACCTTATGGCTTTTGCTATGCATTGTCTTTTACAGAGCTGGCTGACACACAATCTTAGACCTGTCCTTGAATTTTATTTTACAATATCAAGAGCAAAGAGAACATGGAACCTGCTAGAATGTAAACACCATGATAGCATGACCCTTACAGGTATTTTTACTCACGACTCTATGTTTTTATGTTAAAATAGTGCTTGGCACCTGGTTGGTACTCAAAATTTGTGGAATGTCTTAATTGTACTGTGATTCCTATGTGGCTTATCTTCCCTACAAACAGTTACAAATTATTGCAGAGAGAGAAAATATTCATGGTAAATATAATAAATGTACTTTTGTAACGACTGTGATAATCAAGTAGATATTAGTTACCGTTATGAAAAACATATTTTCCATAGCAAAATATTCATGGTAAATATAATAAATGTACTTTTGTAATGACTGTGATAATCAAGTAGATACTAGTTACCATTATGAAAAACATATTTTCCATAGCAATATGATAAGAGTTTGGCACTGTTTCTTCACTGTTGGGTACTGCATAGTTTACTCAACTTTTAAAGTCAACATGATTAAAATAACAACACATGGTAGCATTGAGCACATGCCTACGAGAAGTATACATTTCTTGCCAACCAACACCGAGATTCAGAAGAAATGTTTTTTACAGCATTTATTCATTTAACAAATATATTGTGCCCTGTTATATGTTTGGCACTGCTCTAATACTTTCAACAAACAACAGAAACTGCTCTCTTCATGGAGCTTACAGTCTAAGGAAACACCTGAAGAACAAGTATAATTTAAAAAGTGACACAGTAGGTTAAATAGTTGATGGGGTAGGTTGAAATGTGAATGAGCAAATGGGAACAGGGGGAGCGACTACAATTTAAAGGAGGCTGGTCAGCCAAGGCTCTTTGAGAATGTATCTGAGCAAAGCCTTGGGGCAAGCGAGGAAGGGAGCCTTATGGATAATCCCTGGCGAGAGCGTTCCAGGAAGAAGGAGCCGATTGCCACAGGCTCTGAGCAAGGAGTATTCTTGGAAGACTTGGCAGCAGGAAGCCAGTGTGGCTGGAGCAGAATGAATGAGCCTGGGAGGAGGTTAGGTCAGAGAAACCGACACAAGATCCTGGAGGACCTTGTAAAGCAACTGCAGGGACTTCGGCTTCTATCCTGTGAGAGAACCAGAGAGCTGCTGCCAGCTACTACTGTTCTGGCCCCACTTTGAATAAAGGAAGTGTTCTCTGCAGTAACACCTGATTACACACATCCTGGCATTTTTAGATTACATATTTATTTATTTTTTTTGTAGGGGTGAGGGCTGGGGTGGAGTATGGATTGAGGAATTGCTCAAAAGAAGAATTTATCTTCATTCTGATCATATGCTTTGCAGAGATCACACATCTTATTTTCCTGTTTCCTCTTGACATTAAGCATCTATTTTGCTCAATGTGTTCATCACCAAAGATTATGAGAATCTATTTCCAGACTTCCCTCTCTAAATGTAGATGATTGGAGGTTAGCACTTGCTTTTTTCATTTATCTGTTTTCAGGGTCTCCACAGTATTTGATGAAATGTCGAGCTTGAGGATTAGCAGAAAAAGAAAGAAGACAGACAAATTTCATAATTAAAGTACTACTAGCTTATTTTTATAATAACTGGGGTCTTGCTGCTTATATTGCCATGCTAGATTTTTTTTTGTTAAAGTAATTTAGTAAGAAAATTTTCTGGGAGTTTTCCTAATGCAAACAATGATTACTTTCTAAATACTGTTATAGAATTCTCTCAGAAAATCTATTGATATAAGATTTCCCTTACTTCTATAATTTCAGGGAATTTATATGATGTCTATATGTTTTCAAATTCATTCACTCACATATAGAGAGGATTTCTATTTCCCTAGCTCTGAGAGAATTCTCCATTCAGTCAATAACAGAGAGTGAATATGAAAATTTCTGCATTCTAATGACAAATCTGTGAAAATTCCAATCTTTAGAATATCTCCTTACTACAAATGACAGATGTGGAAAGCAAGGAAAGAATTTTTTGCCTTCTGCACATTAATATCTGGAATAGAATAAACACTTGTGGGTGCTCACACACACAAACACACACACACTGGAAAAATACAGGCTTTGATTTGCTTATACGGAAACTCATTTCCTTGTCCAACATTCAATAATGTGGATCATCAGTGGGTGTGAGGCTCCTTGCTCATCATGACAACAGCATGGCATTGCATGTCACTATACTGACTTTCATGGTATCACAGGTTACAATCTTTCATTTTATTTCATGAGACATTTAACTCTACAAAAAAAATATAGAGCCTTTAAAAGAAGGTTAAGAGGAACCACACTTCAACCCTGCATTGACAAATTATATATCCACTAGAGGCTGGGTGCATGAAATGTGTGCACTGGGGGGAGGTCCCTCAGCTCAGCTGGCGCCCTCTCACAGTCTGGGACCCCTCCGGGGATGTCGGCCTGCCTGCGGGGAGTTGGGCCTAAGCTGGTAGTCAGACAGCCCTCTCACAGTCCGGGACCCCTTGCTCCTTACCGCCCACCAGCTCACTGCTCCTTACCGCTAGGCTCGCTGCTTCTTAGTGCTGCCGCAGAGGTGGGAGAGGCTCCTTCCACCCCCACTGCACTCGCCAGCTGTGAGCCCGGCTCAGGGCTTCTGGCTAAGCAGCACTCCCCTATGGGAGTGCACTGACCACAAGGGAGCACCTCCTGCATTAAGTGTCTGCCCCCTAGTGGTCACTGCACATCATAGTGACCTGTCGTTCTGGTGGTTCCGCCATAATGGTTGCTTAGGCTTTTATTACATAGATTTTTAGTATATTAACCTGACCACCAGAAGTTCAACTAGAAGTAATATAAAAATTTGGGTTTTATTCTATATCCACTCTGAACTATAAAGGAGTAACTCTAAATCATTATGGTCAACTGAAGATTCACCTAATTGTCTAATGAGCTTTTGTACCTATCCTTCAGAATTCAAGCTTTACCACTCTTCATCCCTGGGCTTCCTAGTATTCTTTCACATTAAGGTGTTTCTGATGCTTCAAATTCCATCTGTTCTTGACCTCTTTTGGGGACATTGTTCAAGCAATCCTTCCATCTCTATCTTAGGCCATACATTTTTCCTCTTTATTGGATCATTCCAAATAGAATTAAACATACTAAAAATTCAACCTTAAACCAAAAATCTCTCTTGACCCTGCAACTCCCTCTAGCTATTTTCCTATTTCTCTGTTCTTATTTACTGCAAAGTTCCTCAAAAATGTTGTTTATAATTTCTATAATTAATTTGCTTTATCATGTTTTCTTTTTAAACCTATTCCTAACAATTTTTTGTCTCTACTACTCTATTGAAAATACTCATCATGGTGACTAATGGTGTTGCTAAACCCAATACTCAAATTTTCCTTACTGACTGACCATTAATCAAACTGTGTTCAACACAAGTGATTGTTCCTTCCATATATCTATCTATATATCTATATATATATCTATATATATACATACA
>NW_005371791.1:151095-158737 GCF_000412655.1 Myotis brandtii | reverse complement strand
TCTACTTCCTTGCTTTATGTTTCTTTATAGCAATTACCACCACTTCACATACTATGGAGTTTATTAACTTACTAGAGGCCTGGTGCACGAAATTCATGTACTCAGGGGGCAGGGTCCCTCAGCCTGGCCTGCTCCCTCCCACTGTCTGGGAGCCCTTGGGGGATGTCTGCTGCCGGTTTAGGCCCGCTCCCCATGGGCCTAAGCCAATGGTCGGATATCCTTAGCTCTGCTGCAGAGGCGGGGAGAGGCTCCTGCCACCACCACTGTGCTCGCCATCCGTGAGCCTGGCTCAGGACTTCTGGCTGAGCCATGCTCACCAGGGGCAGCTCCTGCATTGAGCATCTGTCCCCAGGTGCATGTCATAGCGACTGGTCATTCCGCCCTTTGGTCGGTTTGCATATTAGCCTTTTATTATATAGGATTGTTTGTCTTATCTCCCTAAGTAGAAAATACATAAGAAAAAAGATTTTTACTTGTTTTCTTTGGGGTACAAATTTGTTGAAAAAAGTAAATGATTGAAGCCCTGGCTGGTTTGACTCAGTGGATAGTGTATTGGCCTGTGGACTGAAGGGCCCCAGGTTCAATTCCAGTCAAGGGCACATTCTTGGGTTGTGGGCTTGATCCCAAGTGGGGGGGTGTGCAGGAGGCATCCAATCAATGATTCTCTCATCATTGATGTTTCTATCTCTCTCTCCCTCTCTCTTCCTCTCTGAAATCAATAAATATTGTTTAAAAAAGAGTAAATGATTGAATATCAATCTCTAGTTTACGAGTTTTATCACTTCTTCCATATCATTCACATTTGTGGCTAAAATAATTGTTTAACATTTATTTCAAATAATGTCTTTGTTTTATTTAAATTTTATCATGTGTCAATACACACCTGCTAAAATATTAATTTAGCAATTATTTCTCTCTCCCTTTCTAATATTTTTACAGATTCTTCTAAATTCCTTGCAAAGTACCTCTACATTTAAAGCAATGTTAAAATTATTCACCTGAAAAAAAAAAGATAGTATTGTTAATATTGAAATAAAACTACAGAGGAAAATATTGCTGTGTATTTCCTAACTTTTTGAGTTTTGAGTAATTAACAATGGGAGTCATTGCTTTAAATGTAGAGATACTTCATTTAAAAAAAAAAGCCTAAGTGTTGAAGGCAACCATATTGAGCATATGATTTGAAAATAGAACTGATATACTCTTTTAAAATAATATTGTCCTATGTAAATTTTTAGAAATGCTATTGCAAACAAAGCTTGATAGTTAATTATAGATAAAAAGTAAAATGAAAATATTTGATCATAATGTAGATGTAAATGGGCTATGGACAGAAGAAAGAAAAGGTTGAATGAAGAATAAGCAATGTAAGAAGATAAATTTTATTTTGGAGGAAATAAGAAAATATTTTAAAAGTCACAAAAATCAAAATTTTAGAACAACAGAAAATCTTAATAGATCTATTAGAAATTAGAAGATGGTGGGGGTCATTTAAACAATCTAAATCTTTATTTTTTAGGTCATAAATATGAGATAAAGTTGATGAATAAATGAATACATATGTAATAATATTGCTTAATCTTATGAAGAAAATTAAGAAAAAATAAAAATAGGAGACATTAAAATGAGTTAAAGGATTGAAATGGCAGAACACAATTAAATAATTCATTTTCACTTTTCATTGCTATTTCTTCTGAACTTTTTGTTTTCTATGTGCATACTATCACTTTAACAAATATTTTTTAAAATAAAGGGGAACAAAACATGTGGAAATCCCTTCATTACATAAATCACACTCCCAATATGTATCTTAAAATGTGGATTGAGAAGTAGAATTAAGTGCAAATACACATTAAGAGAATGGACACTCCCTTTTATATGTTGTTCCTCTTTGAGGAATGGTTGTGAGTATATGTTAAAGTGAGAATTTACTTCAATATTTAAATTTGTTTTAATTGTGAAGTTTGCCCTTTTTTCTCCAGTTCTATGTGTAGAAAGAAAAAAAAAATCCCTACTTATTATGTTCACCAACTGCCAAGAAAAATATTGGACTTGGATCAAATATCTAGCAACAGAAAGCATTAGAGTTGCTCCAAAAATAATAATGATTTAGAAGTATATTTTTAGTAGAAAAATAGGAATGATTTGGAAAATAAACATTAAAATAGCAAAAGTTGAAAACAACAGCTGGACTGTTTGATCCTCAATGAACTTCTTCATTGAAGTCTGAGTGAATGATGGAAAAGAGGAGAATAAAGTAGGGCTCGGGTATAAGATCAGAAGAGAAAGGAAGCTTTTATTTGCATGTTTCATCTGAGTGAACTTGAAGACTATTATGACATTTCCTACAGGTACTTAAAAGTAAATCTGAGTTTAGAAGGAAAAGAGAAAAATCAGTAAGTAAAACTCTGTATAAAGCTCAAAATTATTTAAATCCCTAGAAGAAACTTAAAAAAAAATGAAAATTTTGAAATACTTTATGTACTTTCCAAATCATTTTCATAAAGCTCAAAATTATTTAAATCCCTAGAAGAAACTTGTACTTTTACTTTAAAAAAAATGAAAATTTTGAAATACTTGATGTACTTTCCAAATCATTTTAACACACTTAAAAATAAAATCAAGTAAGCAAAAGAAAAATGGCTACTCTGATTCCACAGAGGCCTGCTTGTCTACTTTAAAATGTTGGCTTTCCAAAATGTTTATTTTACTATCGTAATAATCCACTGCTGCGCTGAACTCAACAGTAGCGTTAGGTGAATAGCAGGGGAGCAGAGTGAATTGCTTAAGACATCGAAGAGTGTAAGGGGGTAGACAGATTACAAGCACATGTAGGATTATAAACATGGATGAACTGATGCAGTTAAAGAGTTCCTCTCAGTGATTAACCTGAAATATCGTGGACTCTTGGAGAATACGGAGTCATTTTCCATTTAAAAGGACATGCCTAGTTCATATATGCTGGATATCTCCCCATTCACTTGCTCATTTTTCTCTGTATGTATCAACAATTTGGATAGCTTTTTAGTTGCCAACTCTTAATGTCCCTTGAGTAATAAAAGTGGATCTAAGGTGGCACCCCCCTGAGACTCTTCAGTTTGTGTTGTTGATTAGATTATTGTTCCAATCACTTCTCTTTTTCTTTGGAAGTGGTTTATTTATTCACACTCTTTGCCTTGGAACGTTGCTTTGCCTTAACTCTAGGCAGATAATGCTTTCTACCACACTGGCACTAGGCTTGGTCATCTGATTACTTTGGCTAATGAACAGTGAACAGACATGAAGCCCGAACCAAGGCCAGGGGAGCTCAGGTGAATGCAGTCAGGTCTATCCAAGTCCAGTGAAATCTGGTGGAGTCCCACCGAACCCAATAGCAGTCATTCAATTTCCTAAAAAGCACAGCCTCAATGTGACAGGAGCAAGAAACAAAATGTTTCTTGGTGCTGCAAATGCTGACTATTTCACATTGCTACTTCTGTAAATGTTGACAGTTGATACAGAAAATAAGGTTTTAAAAAATTAGCAAAGAGTGAGTTGGGGATAGAAATCAATAAAGAGGCATACTGTTGTTTTTCTTTAAACTGTCAGAAGTGTTGCTCTTATTTTCATGCAAATATGAATTATCTGAAGCCTGATCTTATTGGTTTCTTTCTTAAATTGTTCTTAAAGAATCTGATGGGAACATTCTATAATCTAATTGGAAGTGAATCTGCCTGATACTATGTAAAATGGAAGTAACACCAAATTATACAAATTTGGGCTTGAGGTGGATATGAGTTTATAAGCTGTTAGGGTTACATAAGTCATCAGGCTATGTCTTCTAGCTCTAGAGTACTCTGTATTTACTTGGAACCCACTTCTTAGGTACTGAAGGCAGTAGGAATGCTGTTTGTATTTCTCTTTCTTTGCCCAGGGAATCTTTCCATGACTCAGTTTACTAAACATGAAATGCTTATGGCTATGAGAGCCAGTACTCTTTTGTTAGTAAGTTACAGAACCCAATTTCTTCTAGTCTTTACAAAACAGACATTTCACTGGATCACATACTGAACCACGTCCAGCATGGCCAGTGGTGAACTTGAGAAGGGGGGCGGGGGTGAAGGATTAAAGAAAACAGACAAGAGAATACAGTTGGGGCCATGTGGATCACTGTGCCTGGATGAGGAAACAGTGACACAGCCTGCAAGCCAAGTCTTTATTTTATAGTCAGATCACAAAAAGCAAAACAAGAGCAAGATGTTTACAATGTTCTGGCGAGTTTCAAATCTGCTTCTTTCCTGTTGTTGCCATTCTCTGAACTCTATCAAGCTTTGTTTAGGCAGCACTTGCTGCACCCCCCTGCAGCCCACATCCCTTAGCTACCTAGGACTACAGGGTTGGACTATAAGGTTAAGCTTACATACAACCATAGCCTTTTGGCTATAATTGTGCTGGGAGGGCTTTGCCCTCCAAGCTGGGACTTGTATGTGGCTTTGCCACAAGTCAGTCCGAGGCTTGATTCTGTCTGAATGCTATAGCCGCTCTCCATAACATACTAGGGAAATCCAATCTCTCTCTTCTCTTCTCCCCCGCCTCCATTACCCTCCCTTCTCTTTCTCTCTCCCCTACCCCAACTTTCCTTCTCTCCTTCTCTTTGCATTCTAGCCTCATTCTTCCTTGCCAAAGTAAGGCTATTTCCATGAAATGTAAATGATGTCTGCTGATCATCAAGCACACAGATATAGGTCCACATTCCAATATTAATAGGTAGTCTCACTCGCTAGCTTTAGAGAAGAGCCCAAGAGATATCTTTGATTGTCTTAGCCTTGATAACTTGTCCTAGGGAAACCTATGCTTGGCTCTGTTTGAATTCTTTGTCCATGAATGTGATCCACTTATTGTAGACCTACATTGACTACCTCAGAAAAAAACACATAGAAGAATTAAAGATTTCCACAAGTGAACCAGAAAAATAAAAATGACTCCCGAGTAGACAAAACTTGAGCAAACGCTCAACACAGGAGCTGCCCCCTGGTGGTCAGTACACTCCTACAGGGGGAGCACTGCTAAACCAGAAGCCCTGAGTCGGGCTCATGGCTGGCGAGTGCAGTGGCAGTAGCGGGAGCTTCTCCACAGCAGAGCTAAGGGTTTCTGACTGACAGCTTAGGCCTGCTCCCCAGGGAGCAGTCAGACATTCCCTGAGGACTCCCAGACTGCAAGAGGGTGCAGGCTGGGCTGAGGGACACCCCCCCCCCCCCCCCCCCGCCGAGTGCAGGAATTTCGTGCACCAGTCCTCTTATATACGAATAATTTTACTCTCATATAAGAATAATATGTTTAAATAAATATTATACGTGTTTTACAGCTGAAAGTGAAATCCTGGGGGATTAGAGTAAGAGAGATATTTGTCAGACCAGGAAGAAAGAGAGGAAGTATGAAAAAACAAACAAACAAATAAACAAAAAAAACCCAAAAATGGTGAAAGCACACAAAGACACAGTGGAACCAGCTTAATTGTTAAAGACTTTATCCTCCTAAAAATAATCCTTCCCTCTGATTCCCCAGATGTTTACCAGTCATTAAAATCAAGAAATGATTGGAATATGTAGACCTTGTTCAGAAAAAAAAAAGAGAAAGGATGTGGTTTTCTTCTAGATGGAAGCTAGCTAAGTTGATGCACATGGAAATAGGGAGATCCTCAAGACTGCAAAGAGCAAAAGGAAAGAGTAGGCTGTGTGCAATTTTCAGAATGGTGTGGTGGACTCTGGATTCTCCCAAGCTGTAATTTTGGGGGTTTATCAAATCCAACCTAAACCTCTGAGGAGGAGGAATGCTATAACTAACTGCTGAGATAATAGCTTCTAATAATAATATCCCTGTAAACTGATCAGGGAATTATCCGAATTCATTTAGTTCCATGATTGCAAAGTATTTTTATTTGCCATTTCCTAGGACCTCACAAAGTAGAAGCATTCCTCCACCCCAAATATTGGTTGAATGGCAAAGAAATCCTCTTGTATGTATGTATCTCCTGTTGTTTTTGTTACACAGTATGTGGTCTGGTCTTCTCTATTATAATGTATTGTTTCACTTAGAAGCTTGAAACAATTTATTTGCTCTTGATTCTGTTGGTAAGCAACTGGGCTGTGTTCAACTTTGTTTGGGCCTCAGTTAGGATGGAAGAGATATGTAGGACCTCTCTCTTATCTTGACATACTAGCCCAGGGTTGTAATTTATCTTGAATTT
This sequence comes from Myotis brandtii, assembly GCF_000412655.1. Classification (NCBI taxonomy): domain Eukaryota; kingdom Metazoa; phylum Chordata; class Mammalia; order Chiroptera; family Vespertilionidae; genus Myotis; species Myotis brandtii. The sequence goes on along the minus strand of NW_005371791.1, from coordinate 152,511 downwards.
TTTTTTGTTTTCCTTTTTTTTTTTTTTTGATTGTAGAAATTCTGCTTTAATTTACACAAGGTAACATTTAGTACCAAATTTATGTTACTAAATTTCAATAGTGAATAGTTTATAAACCTTTAAAATGATAATGAAATAGTAAATAGTAAATTCATATCAGGTGATTTTGATATTCTAAGAACATGAACAAATTTAATACAAATGTTTTGCTTTGTTTTCTTTTTTAACCATGTCAGAAGAGTTCCCAGTAACAAGGGAATGCAAGGCCCAATTTACAAGTACTTTAAGTCTCTGATTATGTAACAATTATAATATCTTATTGATCAAAGCCAGTCCCATAACCAAGCCCCAAACCAGTGTGAGTGAGATCTACACTACACTTTTTTCAGAAGAGAACTTACCTTTTTTATAATTCTGTTTTATTTCTCAACTAGTGGCCTGGTACATGGATTCATGCACATTGAAAGGAAAATAATTAGAAGAAACATTTTAATATTGCTATTTGCCCTTTCTCTGTAATGGATGCTGGTCACCGTCTATGTATGTCAAACTCCCGGTCGAACTCCTGGTCAAGGGGACAATTTGCATATTAGGCTTTTATTATATAGGATATTTTCTGTCTTGATGCCCAACATTGTCTTTTATATAATTGCCCAAATCATAAAATTAGTATCTAAGTTTTTCTATCATTATTGCCAACATTTAATCAGTCCTAATAACAGATGCTTGTCAAGTTCTTTCTCTACTATCTATCCCCATGGTCATTATCTTGGTTAGAAATTTTATTATCTCTATAGTCTAAAAACAAAGTGAAACAAACAAACAACCTCTCTACACACTTATCTATTCCTTCTTTATCTAGTCAGTCCTTCTATCATAATTCTGCCGGACTGATATTTCTAAACCTAAATTTGATTGTTTTTCCCCTGGTAAATGTATTTAATCATCATAACCCTTCTAGAAACAAGTCCACAATTATTTCTTGTTATACTGACACTTTGTCATCAGAATCAAGCCTATAGTTGTAGACTCCATCAAATACCTTTTTCCTCTAGGAACATATTATATTCATAATAGCAATATATATGTTAACATCAATGTAAGGTAGTTATTCTCCTTATGCCTTATATATTGATGATTTTACTGCCTCTGCCAGAATGCTCTACTCAACTTTACTTGTCCACCATTTACTCGTTAAGTATGATGCTGGTGTTATCCTCACCTACACTGCTCCTCTCCCCATTGAGATCCTCCACTCTTCATATCATTGCATGAAATTGTACACACATGCTTAGTACTCATCTCATTGTCTTGTGATTATTTGTGCACATATTTGTTCCATGATTTTTTACTGATGTTATAAAGTGTATTGATTGCTATGTCAGTCAGAGTTGTACCAGAGAAACAGAACCAGTA
>NW_005371791.1:143631-151072 GCF_000412655.1 Myotis brandtii | reverse complement strand
ATATATATAATGAGTTTTATGGCAAGGAAGTAACTGACACAATTATGAATACTGGCTAAGCAAGTCCAAAATTTGTAGGGCTGTCTCTTCAGAAGGGCAAGTTGGAACTCTCAAACTGGAAGTTCTTCAGTATGGAAGCCTGAACTCTGCTCTTAAGGCTTGTGAACGGATTGAATAAGGTCCACCCAGATGATCTAGAATAATCTAATATGATTATAATTATGATCACTGACTGGTTATGGAATTTAATCACATCTACAAGATAACTTCACAGCAGCACCTAAAACAGAGTTTAACTGAGCAACTGTGGACTGTAGCCTCATCAAGTTGACACTCTAAAAGACCATGACAATTACTAATATAACTTTAAACAATCTACAGTATTTTAGAATGAGAGAACTGAAACCAGGAAGGACTAACTTTTAGATTTAGAATTGATTATACCTTAAGTTAAAAATGAGTAACTGGGGAACTTATACACATATATGCATGGCCCATGGACACTGACAATAGTGTGTGGAAAGCCTGGGAGTGGTGGCAGAGATTAATGGGAAAAAAAAGGCTCATCTGTAATACTTTTAACAATAAAGATAAAGTTTGAAAAATGCGTAACAATTATTTAATTGATTATTTTAAAGCTTTTCAATTTAAAAGAGCATTGAATCATATTAGTTAAGAGTACAGTAAATAACATTTTACTAAACATTGAGTGAATAAGAATTGTTTAAATTAGTCGAATGTATAGAGCAGCGGTTTTCAACCTTTTTCATCTCATGGCACACATAAACTAATTACTAAAATTCTGTGTCACACTAAAAAATATGTTTTGCCTATTTGACCAAAAAGAAAAGGTATAATATTGATTCATTTACACCAAATAGCTATTTCTGTGTTGGCATTCATCATTTTTTTTTATTTGGGAATCTAAGGGAAAAGAGGTCAGTGTCCCTGACTAGTCAGGTATTGTATGTATTATTGCACCATCTACCAATGTGCCACAATAGTTGAAAATTGCTGGTATAGAGTTATGTATCTAAGAAAATATGAAATATTGACTTGTTTGATGTGCCAAAGAATTAAACATAGAATTTAATGCAGAATATAGGACATGAACATATAGAAGCTTTTCAATTTTTCAAAACATGTTTCTTTAGATAAAGCTTTCATTAAAAACATATTGATTGGATGGGTTAATTGCAAAATATTATCAAGATAATGACCAGAGACATTGACATTCTTAAATAAGCCTTTATTATTATGTCATTATATATAGTTCTTTCAGTAGTCATGCATAAAATTTTTTTTAAGGAATAAAAATTTATATTCTACTTTAAAACAATGTATATTTAATATGCAAACTTCATTCACAGTATAAAATTAGTTTTGCAAAGCTAAGAATGAATTCTAGACTAAAACTTTAGGCATCAGGATAATTAAGTAGAAGCATATCAGGTCTGATCTAATTTGAAAATTCAAATAATGTTCTTAATTGATATCCTAATTATTATTTTCTCAAAAGGTTACAATCTTAAAAAAGGAAAATATATTGGCATACATCTCATTGCTTATAAAATCTATACTTTAATACTGCATTCACATATTATTTTATAATACTTGAATACTATATATGTATACTAATAGCAAAATATAGAAATTTACATGAGTTAATAATAGTTATCATTGCAATAATTGATTTCATAGATGGTGTGCTGATAACAAAAAGGTTGAAAATAATTTTTAAAATCTCTTTTCCCAAAGAAGTTTACAACCTATGTGTTTAAAAGTTAGTGTACATTCTCAAGGCATTCACAGGTAGAGGAAGACAGCAGATACAGTCCCCTAGTCTAGCACATCCATACTCATAACATCTATTTGCTTTGCTTTGTCAAAACATATGAAAAATCATTAAAGTGTTTTAATAAATGTCTGGTTTTCCTGCTCATTCATCTTATAAATATTAATTAGCCATGGATCAGGCAATTAAAGTTTAATCAATTTGCACTAATTAGCACCACATACTTGCATAAAAAGATAAAACCAAGTCCTGCATCTGGCTGTTATTTGCAGTTTTTGTCAAGTGCTGATGAGTTTAATCTTGAAGAGAAGATTAAGAAGAAAAGAAAAAAAATAAATCAATAAAGTAGTGTTAATTTTATTAAATTTTTACTCAAAGCACTGGTCATGAGTATCATGGAGATAATGTCAGCAATATTATACTTTTTTAAAAAACAAAAACCTGATTCACCCTCTTCCTTATAACCCTCTCCAAAGAGAGGGGCTCTATTTTGTACTTGTGACACTGTTATATGCATTTTATTGAACTTTCACCATGAATTCAAATATCACCCATTTCTATTCTTTGTCACTTAAAAGCTTTTAAAATGAGTGGGCCCTATATCCATAGACATTAAGGATCTACTTTCTTCATTTGGAATGAATGTGAATAGCCTATGTTGAAGGAGAAATTATAAAGTTGTAACCTTACAAATGAAATTGAAATGTTCATCACTGGAAATTATGTGCAACTGTTATGATAAGAGAGATCTCTGAAAGACTTAAAAATTGCGTTCTGATCTTTTGTGGGTATTTTGTAGCTGAATACATTTTTGTCCCACATAGACTTTAAGAGACTAACTCCTGCTTCTCTGTCTTTGACGTCTGAATTTGATTCCTGAATACATTTTTGTCCCACATAGACTTTAAGAGACTCCTGCTTCTCTGTCTTTGACGTCTGAATTTGATTAAATAAATTACACTGCCAATCTAGTAAGGAGACATTGTACAGTGCATTTGCATTACTATTTTGTGTTTTAATAACCAGAGAAAATAAAGTGTTCCATTACTGCCTATTCATATAATTGACAAGGATTATAGGGAATGGAACTAGTCTTTAATCACTGATGGAAATTTATCTTAGGCTTGGCAGGTAAAACTACACATTTTAAGATGATTTAGCATTGTACTAAAAAATAGAGTGTGATTTATAAAAAAAAACAAGCTATGCACCATTTACATGGGGATTTTAGTCAGTTTATGCAAGAATAGACCAGTGAATGGTTATTGATATTTTTCAAATAAAGTATGTATGATTCATTAAACTCCCTATTCCCCTGTGAACAAGCCACTGCTCTCTTTGCATACATATCCCATAAAGAAAGCAAAGGCAGAGTGAGGGGTGTCATGCTTCAATGCCTTCTCTTTTAAAAGTGCCTAAAAATGAGATCACATACAGTAACAGATAATTTTTTAAACTACCATCTGGATTTCAATACATATGATTATTCACACTGTTGTTGAAAAACGCAAATATGTCCTTTGTTCATAGAGTTGATGTATGTTAGTATGGAGATATATATACCTGTGTATACTTTAAAAATAAGACTATGAGTCAAATTCTGATGCTCTAGAAACTTTCTGCAAAGAATAAAATAGTGTATAAAAATATTTTTAAAAATCTAAATTACTATGAAATAACATAAGTTCATAAGGCGAGGAAAGAGGATATCACTGCTATACTTCAATAGACTCCTTATGAACATCTTCCTTATCTTCTTATATGAACAATATTTAAAGTACAGTCTCATGCTTATAGGTAGAGGGAAGCCAGTATACCAGAGTGGCAAGATCTGAGTATACATCTGTGTTCTGTCTTCCTTCAGGCTATAGATTTCAGGCAATACACTTATTTTAATCTTTCTAGTTCCCTATCTTCCCCCATACAAAGTAGGGATTTATTCTCAGCTTTAGCAGGTATTTATAAACTGCATTTTTGTTCATGAATGATATAGGTAACCAAAATACATATCACTTGAGAAATGGTAAAAGGAATTGTGTATGCTACACCAAGAACATGAAAAGCATCCTAATTGTCTTTAATACTTAAATATATGCTTATGGAAGAGGACTCAGAACCAATTCTCTTTGATTTCAGGAAGTAGAAGAAATGTACAGAAATCACAGGAAGATAAACACTTCCTTCACTAGAAAATGATTCTTAAGTCTAAATGTATGCCTTTTAAATGGTTTGTCAAGGAAAGAAATGAGTCCTGCTGATTCTTCATGAACATACATTGTGAGGGATGTTGCTAGTGAATAGAGATGAAGACCAATTATATGATTATAGAAGGAAAGAGAAAATATTAAATAAGATGTGAAAGATGGTATAATGGAACACTATTCTCCCTTCATAAAACATATTTCTGTATTGCTAAAGTTTTGCCCAAAGAATGCAAGTTTAATTTCTCTACCCATTTAAGATTAACACAAATAAATTCCCATTGTTATTTTTAAACTGGATCCCCAAAATAGTACACTTCCTTTTTAAAACTGGGAACCAGATACTGACAAGTTCCCTCATTCTTAAGCTATTTTTGTATAGCTAGAATAAGACAGTATTAAATAGGAAAAAGCAAAAACAAACAAACAAAAAAACCCCACAAAAAAAACACAGTTTAATGATTTTTAAAAATTAGCTTAAAGGTATTCTTTTTTTTTTTTCAGGCACTTTCAAGATCATAGTTTATTTCTTCAGATAAAAAGATAGTATACATATTAGGGAATCCATCTAGTAGTTTTGCATTGAATGTTAACCAAAAAAACTCTAGACACCTGAAAGCCTCACTATTAACATGAACTATGGTAATAAAAAATTTGACATTTAATTTGTTCAATATATAGTATTTACATTATGAAACCAATAGTGATATTTAAAGGTATTCTTAAATCCCAAATTTTTCTGGAGAAGTAAGTCCATGTAAAGATGATGTTGACTTTAATTTTTCCCCTCAGGTCTTCTCATTCCATTGTACATTTTTACAAAAATATAATTGAGAAATAGTTGGATCTTCAGATCTATTTTAGCTTAACAATAAAACTTTCTCAGTTTGTCTATACAATATTCATTAGAGGAATGAAGACTATTAAGTGTGTGTATATGTGGGTATAAATGTATGTTAGAAGTAATGATAAATAAATAATATCTGCAGTAGATATAGTACCACAGATTGAAAAAAGAGGAGTGGAATGCATTTTTTTTCAGACAGTTAGAAATATCATCGTTCACTATCTGAAAAATAGTTACAGAAATCAGTTGCATTTGCATATGCCAATAATGAACTATCAGAAAGGAAAACTATGAAAACAATATCATTTAAAATTGCATAAAAATACCTAGGAATAAATGTAACAAAGGATGTAAAAGATCTATACTTAGAAAATTATAGGATACTGAAGAAAGAAATTGAAGAAGCTACAAATAAGTGAAAGCATATACCTTGTTCATGGATAGGAAGAATTAACATCATTATATTGTCCATACTACCCAAAACAATCTATAGATTCAAAGCAATTCCTATCAAGATACCAATGATACACTTCACAGAACTAGAACAAATATTCCAAAAATTTATATGGAACCAAAAAAGACTCCAAATAGCCTCAGCAATCTTGAGAAAGAAGAACAAAGTTGAAGGAATCATGCTACCTTATATCAAAATATACTATAAGGCCATAGTAATCAAAACAACATGGTACTGGCATAAGAACAGGCATATAGGTCAAGGAAATAGACAGCCCAGAAACAAACTCACATCTTTTGAAGCATAGGCACTCCATCTTGTTCCCATAATTTCCATTTTGTAAGAACTGCTGTTTAAAATTTTCCACTAAACATAGATGGTCCTTTGTTACGTTAATTAACTCTGTTATTCCTGGCTTCTGTAAGCACGCTTGCACTAATAATAAGGAAAATAAGCTCAATTATCTGGTCCTGCTGACGTAAGGGTCTGGTCCATCCCTGGTTCCTCCCATGCCAGGTGTCCTTTAGTTATCTGAGTTGTGCTGTGCTCAAGGTTACAAGCTTCCTGAAAAATATCTACTGAACACACTGCCCCCATCCCAGTACATGGGTCTCTTTGCAAAGCCTGCGAAAGGTCCTGAAGCCCCATATTTAGGAGACAAAGAAACCGGGAGGGTATAAAGGGAAAACTTTCTTCATGTTTCTTTGCTCAGACTTTGGAAGCAACTCCTCTGAGACTGCCAGCATAATAAAGACTTCAAATTTGGCTTACTGACTAAGGCATCCTCTGTTCAGCTCACTGATTTCCAATATAACACATTATGGTCAATTAATATTTGACAAAGGAGGCAAGAACATACAATGGGGTAAAGACAGTCTATTCAATAAATAGTGCTGGTAAAATTGGACAGATAACATGCAAGAAAATGAAACTAGACCACTCTCTTATATCATTCATAAATGGATTAATGTTAGACTCAAAACCATAAAAATCTTAGAAGAAAATATAGGCAGTAAAATCTCAGACATTTCTTGCAACAATATTTTTTTTCTGATATTTTTCCTTGGTCAAGGGAAGCAAAAGAAAAAATAAGCAACCCATCCTGCATGGCTCAGTGTTTGATGTGGATCTATGTACCAGGAGGTTAGGGTTTGATTCCTGGTTGGGGCCCATGCCTGGGTTACAGGCTCAATCCCCACAGGGGGTGTGCAGGAGGCAGCCAATCAATGATTTTCTCTCATCATTGATGTTTCTATCTCTCTCTCCTTCTTCCTTCCTCTCTGAAATAAATAACAATATATTGTAAAAATAATAAACAAATTGGACTACATCATACTAAAGAAATTTTGCACAGCAAAGGAAACTGTCAACAAAATGAAAAGACTACCCACTGGATGGGAGAACATATTCACCAATATACATCTGAAAAGGGTTAATATCAAAATGTATACAATTCAACCCCAATAAAACAAAAAATCCACTTAAAAATGGGCAAAGGGATAGACACTTCTCCAAAGAGGACATATAGATGGTCAACAGACATGAAATTATGCTCAATGTCATGAATCATCAGATAAACACAAATTAAAACCACAATGAGATATCACCTCACACCTGTCAGAATGGCAGCTATCATCCATAAATCAATAAACAAGAAGTATTGGCAAAGATCTGAAGAAAAGGGAACTCTCATGCACTGTTGGTGGGAATGCAAATTGGTATAGCCACTGTGGAAAGCAGTATGGAGTTACCTAAAAAAATTGGAAATGGAACTGCCTTATGATCCAGCATTTCGACTTCTGGAAATAAATCCAAAGAAATGCAAAACACTAATTCAAAAAAATATATGCCTCCCTATGTTCCCAGCAACATTATTTACAATAGTCAAGATTTGAAAACAGTCCAAATACCCATCAGTTTATGAGTGGATAAAGAAGTGGTGGTACATTTTCACAATGGAATACTACTAGGCCAGTGATCAGCAAACTGCGGCTCGCGAGCCACATGTGGCTCCTTGGCCCCTTGAGTGTGGCTGTTTCACAAAATACCACATGCAGGCGCACACGTACAGTGTGATTGAAACTTTGTGGCCCATGTGCAGAAGTCGGTATTTTGTGGAAGAGCCACACTCAAGGGGCCAAAGA
>NW_005371791.1:125979-142751 GCF_000412655.1 Myotis brandtii | reverse complement strand
GAGAGGTGACCTTGGTTAAAACACATAGAGCTAAGAAGGTGAGCAAACATATTAAGAACAGTATGCCATATACGCCAGGTCCCTTGAAACATACGCTGTGCAGATGTTTCTTCCCTGCAGCGACTGTGTCAAGCAGCAATGATGGACCGGCTTCCGGCACACTGGTGCACAAATCCTTGCACCGGGTCTCTAGCACTAAGTATGGTAAGCCAGTCAGAGAAAGATAAGTACCATATGGTTTCAATTATATGTGGAATCTAATGAACAAAATAAATTTACAAATAAAATAGAAACAGATCATAGATATTGAGAACAGACTGAAACAGTCAGAGGGGCGGGAGTTGGGGGACTGAGTAAAAAAGGTGAAGAGATTAAGCAAAAAAAGGAAAAAAATAACTTGTAGACACAGACAATAGTATGGAGATTACCAGAGGGAAAGCAGGATGAGGAAAGGTAGAAGAGAGTAAAGGGGGGATAAGAGGATAAATAGTGATAGAAAGAGACATGACTTGGGATGGTGAATACACAATACAATATACAGGTGATATATTATGATTTGTATACCTGAAACCTATATAATTTTATTAACCATTGTCACCTCAATAAATTCAATAAAATAAGTTAAATATACAAACAACAACAAAAAACAAACAAAACAAAAACACTGTACAATGCCAAGAACTCCACAAAAATGCTTGTGCTAGAGCTGAGTGTCCATCACCATTGCATGAGAAACTATCAATATTTAGGAGCAATTGTAATGTCAAAAAATATACATAAGTAGGTTGTAAAGATTAAGTGGACTACTGGAGCCAGATAAAAAAGTAAATCTTAAACCAACCCTGTTTTTTACTCCTTAATGTGGTGACTAGTGAGGGTTCTATTAAAATGAGAGACTATTTTTTTACATTAAACAAAAATCTACAACATCAGGAAAAATTTATTTAATATAATAAATATGACTGCAGTATTTTTTCCAACATTTCAAGAAATAGCTATAGAACTTTTGGGCTACTTATCATCAAACTAAAAGTTTGCAAATTATTTACTTAAAATTTAAAACATGATAGTAAAATACTTAATATGCCTAAATTCTGATATTGGCAAAAGTTCTGTATACTGACATCTCCAATTTTCTTTCAGGCACCAGTCTCTCATAAAGTTCCACTTCTCATTTGGGTCTTCCTGTGACACCCTCTTCAAAAAAATAAAATAAAATAAAAAATAAAAAAAAGAAGGGAGGGGGAGAGAGAGAGAAACATCAATGATGAGAGAGAATCCCTGATTGGCTGCCTCCTGCACACCTGCTACTGGGGATTAAGCCCACCTGGGCATGTGCCCTAACCAGTAATTGAGCTGTGACCTCATTGTTCACAGGTTGATGCTCAACTACGAAGTCTTGCTGGCTGTGCAGTGACACCCTCTTCTTAATACCTGGTCTTGAAGCATTTTGTAGTGTACATCTCAATTTTTCTTTTACCAAACTCCAATCAAAATGTATATCTTTATTTCTTTTCTTCATGAGATCAATCTGCCCACTGTCAGATTATATGTTTCAGATAGAACTGACTTTTGCTTTCCCACTAGACAATTGAGGAAATGTACTCTTTTCCTAAAAAAACACACATTTAATTATGTCCAAAACTCAGATAGGGGATATGGGGTTTGCTTGTCTCAGTTCCATGATGCCTGGAGACTAACCTGGGGTGGCCCAAAGAGCTGGTGTGAATCAATTGGATATATTAGCCTGGGTTATCAGGTCTTACCTTTTGTTGTCTCATCTGGAAGATCCAAGAAGACTTTACTCACATGTCTGATAGCTCAGTGTTTTCTCTGTAATCTCTGATTCTATGAGGCTAGCTTTGTCTTCTGGAGGTTTGAAGATAATCCAACATGGTAGCTGTATTTTAAAAGGTAGAAACATGTAGTCCCATTTGTTTATTTTCTCCTTAGTTTCTATTGCCCTTGTTGCTGTATTAGTAAAAATATTGCTACAACATATGTCTTATATTTTGCTGCCTATGGAGTCTTCTAAGATTTTCATGGTTTTTCCATCTTACATTTAAGTCCTTTATCTATTTTGTGTTTATTTTTGTGTATGGTGTGAAATGGTGGTCTAGTTTCAGTTTTTTGCATGTATCTGTCCAATTTTCCCAACGCCATTTATTGAAGAGACTGTCTTGACTCCATTGTAAGCTCTTGCCTCCTTTGTCAAATATTAATAGAACATAATGGCTTGGTTCAATTTCTGGGACCTCTGTTCCATTCCATTGGTCTCTGTGTCTGTTCTTGTGCCAGTACTAGGCAGTTTTGAGAACAGTGGCTTTGTAATATAGCTTGATATCTGGTATTGTGATCCCTCCAACATTGTTATTCTTTCTCACTATTGCGGCAGCTAATTGGGCTCTTTTTTTATTCCAGATGAATTTTTGGAGAGTTTGTTTGAGGTCTTGAAAATATGACATTGATATTTTAATGGGGATTGCTTTGAATCTATAGATTGTTTTTGGTAGTATGGACATTTTAATGATGTTGATTCTACCAATCCATGAACACGGTATATCCTTCCATTTGTTTATACATCAATAAAAAGCTTCCGCACAGCAAAAGAAACCATCAACAAAACAACAAGAATGCCCACTGCATGGGAGAACATATTTGCCAATGTTATCTCCGATAAGGGTTTAATCTCCAACATTTACAGGGAACTCATACAATGTAACAAAAGGAAGATAAACAACCTAATCAAAAAATGGGCAAAAGACCTAAATAGACACTTTTCGAAAGAGGACATACAGAAGGCCAAGCGACCTATGAAAACATGCTCAAAGTCACTAATCATCTGAGAGATGCAAATCAAAACAACAATGAGATGCCATCTCACCCCTGTCAGGATGGCTATCATCAACAAATCAACAAATGATAAGTGCTGGAGAGGAGGTGGAGAAAAAGGAACACTCTTGTACTGCTGGGGGGAATGCAGACTGGTGCAGCCATTGTGGAGAACAGTATGGAGTTTTCTAAAAAAATTAAAAATGAAATTTCCATTTGACCCAGTAATCCCACTTCTAGGAATGTATCCCAAGAAAACAGAAACACCAATCATAAAGGATATATGCACCCCTATGTTCATAGCAGCACAATTTACAATAGCTAAGATTTGGAAGCAGCCTAAGTGCCCATCAGCAGACAAGTGGATTAGAAAACTGTGGTACAATGGAATTCTATGCTGCTGTAAAAAAGAAGAAATTTTTACCATTTGCAACAGCATGTATGGAACTAGAGAGCATTATGCTAAGCAAAATAAGCCAGTCAGAGAAAGATAAATGTCACATGATCTCATTCATTTGTGGAACATAATGAACAACATAAACTGATGAACAAAAATAGAACCAGAGACACAGAAGCATCAAACAGACTGTACAACCTTTGAGGGAAGGCGGAGGGAGTGGGGGTAAGAGATCAACCAAAGGACTTGTATGCATGCATATGAGCAAAACCAATGGACACAGACAGTAGGGGGAGTGAGGGTTTGTACTTGGGTGAGAGGTCAATGGGGGGAAAAAGGAGAGTCATGTAATACTTTAAGCAATAAAGAATTTAAAAATCCTATATAATAAAAGGCTAATATGCAAATAGACCGAACGGTGGAACAACTGGAACAACCAAACAACTGGCTGCTATGACATGCGCTGACCACCAGGGGGCATGTGTGGAACATGGTGGACATTGGCAGCAGGTAGCAGAGCATAAAACATGGCAGGCAATGGCCGTAGTGGAATGATGGAGCAGGGGGCACCAGACCAAGTGGGGCGCCAGTTGTTGTCATCGGGGTGAGCATCTGGTGGTTACTGAAAATTCTTTGCTCCCGTGCACTGCAGTCCCACCAGGCACTCGCATCTGTTGCCAGCTCCGACCCCACTTGCACCTGCTGTCAGCTTTTGGCTCTGGCCCGACCGCTTGGCGCCGTCAGTGGGTGCAAGCAGCAGTTGCTGCCCCTGATCACCCCTGAGGGCTTCTCCACCTCCTCCTGTACCTGAGGGGTAATCGGGGCAGCAGCCGCCACTCACACCCGCTGCTGGTGCTGGCCCCAATCGCTCTGCGCCCACAGTGGGTGAGAGTGGGGCTGGCACAGTCAGTGTGTGGGAACAGCGGCAGCAGAAGCAGGACTGTAGACAGACAGGGGACAGATGTCGCGGTCCCCACTTGCACCTGCTGTCAGCTTTTGGCTCTGGCCCCGACCGCTTGGCGCCGTCAGTGGGTGCAAGCATCAGTTGCTGCCCATCACCCCTGCTGAGGGCTTCTCCACCTCCTCCTGTACCTGAGGGGTAATCGGGGCAGCAGCCGCCACTCACACCCGCTGCTGGTGCTGGCCCCAATCGCTCTGCGCCCACAGTGGGTGAGAGTGGGGCTGGCACAGTCAGTGTGTGGGAACAGCGGCAGCAGAAGCAGGACTGTAGACAGACAGGGGACAGATGTCGCGGTGGGAGGGGCCAGGTGGGGGCATGTAGGATAGGCCGAGACCCGCCCCTGTGCCCACCACAGCCTCGCGGCCCACGGCCCACAGTTCCTTTCAAGGTGCACGAATTCGTGCACTGGGCCCCTAGTAAACAAATAAAAGGTAGAAACAAAAGTTGTCAGTTCCCTTACAGATATAAGTCGCTTACACATGTTCCATTGGCTTAAACATAAACAAGACCAGCCCTCACTCTGCATCTGTAAGTGAAGGATAGTAAAATACTTACAGCTACTCCTGGCCATTATTTACATTCCTCCTACTTTCAAAGTGCAATTGAACCATTCAGACTCTCCCAGGAGATCCTAAATTCTCATCCTAATCTGGCAATTTATGATCTAAGGGGCTCCAAGTGTGGGTTAAACTTTTCTGATGCAGTTTCCCAGACTTGAAAACTGTGAAGTAAAGCTGTCTTCCACACATGACATGCAATTATAAGGTTTGGATAGGAAAACTTCATAGACATTCCCACTGAAAAAGGAGAAGCACAAGGACCACACATCTGTTACTAGTGCATAACATTTAGCAAACCCTGGCTTGTTCACGTCACTGGTTTCTTGATTAAGGCAGAGCCTTGTTCCCTGGAAATATTTTTTTTTTTGGCAGTTCGGCTTAGCCAGTTTGGGTTGCAATAACAAATTACCATAAACTGGGTGATTCATAAACAACAGGATTTTATTTCTCACAGTTCTGGGGGTTGGTAGTTTGAGAGTCAGGTGCCAGCATGGTCAGGTTCTGGTTGAGAGCATCTTCCTGGTAACAGATGGTTGACTTCTTAGGGTTTCCTTACAGGCAGGAAAAGAAGAAGGGAGCTCTCTGGCCTCTTCTTTTAAGGGCACTAATCCCACTCATGAGGGCTCTACCCTCATGATCTAATTACATCACAAAAGCCTCATATCCAAATATTACAAACTATAAATTCTATTTAAAGTACTTCTATTATAGACACTATGGATGTGTCACCCCAAAAAAATTCCTCTGCAGAAATCTAATATTACAACCTTGCTAAATTAATTTATTAGTTTTAAACACTGTCTTCTAGATTCATTCATATTTTCATACTGAATATAAGTGATAAGTAGATATTCTTGCATTGATCCCAACTTTATGAGGAAAGTGCACAATATTTTCTTTGAAGTAGTATGTTAGCTATAGGTTTATCACTAAATGCTCTGAATAAGAGGGAGAAATTATCTTTTATACTTGCTGAAAGTTTTATTAAAGTTGGTGCTACACTTTTTCAATTTCTTTTTTGCATCTATAAAAATAAACTTGTGATTTTTTTTATTCTGTAAATGTGGCAAATTATGTTATTTGACTTTTGACTTGGACATCAAAGTTGCCTTCCTGGAATAACCCTATTTGGTCATGTTGCATCATTCTTTTTATATATTTATGTATTCAACTTGATAATATTTTCTTCAGGAATTTTATGGCTATGTTCACGTGGGATATTAGTCTATATACATTTATTTTTTTAGAGTTCTTGATTAGCTTTTGTTTTTAGGTTCATGACAGCTTTATATATGGATTTGGGAAGTAGCCTCTTGGTTGTGAAAGAGTTGTAAGATTGATGTTATTTCTTTCCACCATGAATATTTAATAGAATTTAGTTGTAAAGCCATCAAGGTCTAGAGATTATTTGTGTGTGTGTGTGTGTGTGTGTGTGCATTTGCACATGCATGTGGGTTAATTCAATTCTTCAATAGATGTAGGGAGATTCAGATAGTCTGTTTCATCTTTACCAGTTTTGGCAAATTTTATTTCAAGGATTTTGCACATTTCTTCTAAGCTGTTAAATATGTTGGCGTTAATTTATTCACACTATTCTTTTATTATCCTTTTCATTTGTTAATATAGGTAGTAGTAATCCCTCTTTCAATATTAGTATTTCTGGTTATTTTTGTTTTTTATTTTTTGTGTTTAGTTGATTATTCTAGTTTAAAATTTATCAATTTAAAAATCATTTTAAAGATCCAGTTCATAGCATTCTTAAGTTTCTCTATATTAATCTCTTATATTTGCTGAATTATGCTGTTACTATTCTAGTTTCATCTACTTACTTTGAATTTAGTTTTTTTAAAAGCTATTTAAAGTAGTGTTAGATTATTGAGCTCAGCTCCTTTTTTTTAATATTGTCATTTCAGGCTATAAATTTCTCTTGGGGCTCTGTTTAGTTGCAGCCCACAAACTTTTATATATATTATAGTTACTATAATTTACTTTTTATTTTATATTTTCCTTTTGATTTTAAAACTTATGCATTACTTAAATGTGTTGTTAAATTTCTAAAAAAAATATTTGGAGGGGAGGGGCCAGGTGGGGGCATGTAGGATAGGCCGAGACCCGCCCCTGTGCCCACCACATAAGATATTTTACATATCTTCTTGGTATTGGTTTCTAATTTAATTCTATTGCAGAGAATATACTCTGTAAAATGCTAATAATTTGACATTTACCACATCTCGTTTTAAGGTTCAGCACAGGGTTTCATTGGTAAAGGAACCATGTGCACATATCTACTTGAACATATTCTGTATTTTGTAGTTGATTACCGAGCAGTATTCCATAAATATTAGTTAGTTCAAGGAGTTAAACAGTATGGTTTAGATAATTTATGTGTTTATTGATTCTTTATTTAGTTGTTCTGTCAATTACTGAGAGAGGGGTGTTAAAATAGCCTGTTATAATTTGGAAACTATCAATTCTATGAGTTTTTGCTTCATTTATTTTCAGGTTCCATTACTAGATACATACGTATTTGTGATTATTGGCTAGCCCATATGAATTGACCTTTTTAGTTTTAGAAAATGTTTCTTTTTATCTCTGGAAATAATTCTTATTCTGAAATATATTTTGTGATGTTGATACAGACACTACAGACTTCCATATTTTACTGTTTGCAATATATATATATTCTACTTATTTTCAACTATGTATATATGTTTTTTAAATTGATTTCAGTGAGGAAGGAAGAGGGAGCGAGACATAGAAACATCAATGATGAGAGAGAATCATTGATTAGCTGCCTTCTGCACACCTTCTACTGAGGATTGAGCCTGCAAACTGGGCTTCTGCCCTTGACTGGAATTGAATCCAGGACCCTTCAGTCTGCAGGCTGACACTCTATCCACTGAGCAAAACCAGATAGGGCTGTATAACTTTTTAATTAAAGTGTCTCTTGCACACAGTATGTAGTTGGATCTTACTTTTTTAAACCTTTCTAGTAATATTTGCTTTTTGTTTGGGTGTTTATATGATAACATGAAATGTTGATGGCTGTAGAGTTGGATTTAGACCTATCATTTTATTGCCTCCTCTGATTTTTAGTCCTCTGTTTCTTATTTTCTGTTTTCAGTTGAATTATTTCTATAGTTTAATAATTCCTTTTTTATTTTTTAGAACTCTTTGTTGTTGAAAATATTACATATGTCTCTTTCTCCCCATTGTCCTCTCCTACCCCTCTCTCCCCCAAGCCTTCACCACCCTATTGTCTGTGTCTATGGTTATGCATATATGCATATATGCATATTAGTTCATTTTTAATTTGTCTACTTACTTCTTTGTCAAATTGTTAGCATAATTCTTCATTTAGAATGCTTAGTATGAGAGAAACTTTAAATGGGTGTTTTAACTTGAGAAAGAAGAGCAGAATTTTGAAGGAGCTTTAGCATGGGGGGGTCAGCTGAAGTTTCACAAGTTTGGGAAATAACTATGTAAAGATCATTTTCAAAAAGGGAGGAATTATTCTTGAGGTTTAGCAGCCATTCATTGGGCTATGTAGGATTATTAAGAGGATAGGAAGAGCAGTTATGAGTACTAAGGCCCTATGTAGGCTAGACTAGACAATCTTCAGTATGTCAGAGTTTCTTACATTACCCTACTTTATCACTTAATCTACTTCACTTTTTTTCTTAGTATTTATTTCCACTTTATATAGTTTATCAGTTTATTAATTTACTTTGTATTCTATGCCTCCCCTTTTCAAATGCATTCTTTATAAAAGCAGAGCTGCCCTCTCCCTTGTTCTCCTCGGGGTCTCTGGTGTCTACAACATTGCCTGGAACTTCATAGGAACGGCTGAAATATTGTTTGAAAAAAAGTTTTGGGAGGGGTAAATTATAGTGTTTTTTATTTTTTATATTTTTTATATAATAATGTTACAGGCAGTAAACACCAATTATTCAAGAAAAACGATCTTAAATATATTACATGCAATAAACAATATTTGAAGAAAAAAAGGGTTTTAAGTATAATAATATTACCAAAACTGTTCTAACATAGTATGATATCACAAAAGTTGTAGGAAATATAAAAAATCTGCAAATAACAGGATTGCTTCTATTATATTCTAAAATATTATTTTTTTCCCTCTGGCTCTATTTTTGTTCATCAGTTTATGTTGCTCATTACATTCCACAAACAAGTGAGATCATGTGATATTTTATCTTTCTCTAGAAACAGCAATCAGAAAGGATATATGCACCCTTATGTTCATAGCAGCACAATTTACCATAGCTAAGATTTGGAAACAGCCTAAGTGTTGTTCGTTTTTTTAAAAAACAAGTATACAACCTCAAATGGACTTGAGACAAATTAGGCCATTAGAAAATTTTCTTTAAGTGCCTAAACAAAGTTTAAAAAGCAAGTTTATTCATAAAAGAAAATGTTTCTGGTATGGGACCAGCAGTACAAAAGAAATCGTGTATGATTACCTGGATCAATGATTGTCAACCTATGTGCCATGACACACTGGTGTGCTGTAAGAGGCTCCCTGGTGGTCCCCAAGAATTTCTAAAACATGCAATAGTTTAGGGGCACTATTTAATTAGGGGCACTGACCTCTTTTCCCTTAGATTGTCAAATAAAAAAAGTTACAGCATCAAACACACTAGCCATTCAGTGTGAATGAATAAAAATTATACCTTTTTTTTTGTCAGATTGGTAAAAAAAAATCTTTTTGTGTGTTGCAAAATTTTAGTAATTAGTTTATATGTGGTATGAGATTTAAAAAAGGTTGAAAATTCCTGATCTAGTTAATACATCCATTTTACAATAGTGTAACTTTTCTTAAATTTTAAAATTATTTTTCCATTACTATTTACATTCAGTATTAGTTTGTATTAGTTTCAGATACACAGTACAGTGGTTAGCTTTTAAGCACATAATGTTTACTGCCATAGTCCATGCAGAGTTACAACTCCATGCTTCTACTTCTACAACATTTCAACTCCAAAAGAACACGAATATATATATCCCAGGTGTTCCCTCAATTTGACCCAAGTTTTGATAGGCAGAAGGGCTTAAAAATATCCAGAAGAAGCTCCATGAAACATGTTACTTGATTAGTTTTCTGTCTTTTTTTTTTATACTCACCTGAGGATATGTTTATTGATTTTAGAGTAGAAGGGAGAGAGAAAAATTGATTGGTTGCCTCCAGTTTTCTGTACAGGATGATGTTCTAACCAACTGAGCCACCCGGCAGGGGCCTGACCCATTTTCTAAGATAAGGTTTTAGGAGAATGACAGTAAGATAAAGGGAGAAAACATAGAGCAATGAAGTACTAACGATTATACATGCACATAGTATTGTTAACAGTAGGGAGACATCTTTTACAGATAAGTTATAAAGAAAGGGCAAACAAATACTTGTGTTCAAGAAATTTTACATATTCTGTCCAATGTCTTCATTTTGTTGTCATCACTTGTACAAACTCTTCGTAGTTTACTTTACCATCACCATCAATATCTGCTTCCCTGATCAGAATGAAAGACTGAATAATCTTTTTGTTGTTGTTGTTAATCCTCATCCATTGATATTTTTTTCATTGTTTTTTAGACAATGGAAGGGATGGGGAGAGACAGAGAAAGAGGAACATCGATGTGAGAGAAACACATTGATCAGTTACCTCCTGCAGGAGCCCTGATAGGGGCCAGGATCAAGTTTGCAACCGAGGCACTTGCCCCTGACTGACAGGAATAAAACCTGGGACCCTTCAGTTTATGGGCCGACATTGCAACCACTGAGCAAAACTGGCTAGGACAAGACTAAGTAATCTTTTACTACCACTCTCATGTCTGCCACCATGCATAGTAACTAGAGCTGTAACATCCAGATAGATCCCTTCTCTTACTGCCCTCCAATTCCCTCAGTCACAAGAAGTTATAACTTGAGTCCTAAGTCCAATCATCTTTTTAATAAGAAGACAGTGGTTTATCAAGGAGATAGCAAACAGTGAGGGGAGAGCAATGGCATAACTTTTTGACATATAGTCACCATGTTTCTCATTCAAACACATTTGGTTTATTTCCAAGAAAGCTGGAAATTCATTTTAAAAGATCTAGAATTAATAACTAATATCATTACGTTTTAATTTTACCAAAAAATGAAAATATACTAAAACTGAGATATCTAATTCTAAATATGTAACTAATGTCCTATTTTAGCAATTTTAAGAAGTAAATATATTGTAAAGCAAATTTACTTAAGTATAATTGTTATTTTTAACATTGATGCTCTAGATAAGAAGTTCTGTAATAAGTTCTAGTTTTAATAAGTTCAATTAATCTAGTTTTATTCGGCAAATGTATTTACAGTGTAATATTTTATAGGTTTGATTAACCACCTCTAAAGATTTTTGAATAATTAAAACCTTTTTCCTAACACATTTTCCTTCAAGAGGTATTTCTATTTGCTTACAGGGCTTGATCTCAGTTTGTGACTCGCCTGCAATGTTTTCCATTACTATGCACTGCTTGAAAATGCCTTGATGGTGATAATCATTGGGTTCCTGGGGTATGATCAGTGTGGTGAACATCCCTGACTTGCCTTTTAAATGTTCTTTATTCTCTCACAATTAAACAGATTTTAGTCTTGATTACAATTAGCCTCTCACTTTTAATTTTTTTGTCAACTATGATATTTTTCTAACCCTCAACTGAATTCTGAAACCAGTTAACTTAAAATTTAGGGATAAATTTCAGGAATCTTTCCCATGCAAATCTTTTGTAATAGTAATATCAGTATGTTCTATGTGAAATAACATTTACATTTATTCCTTTTCTTCTGGTCCAATTGTACACTTCTTTTAAACAATACCTTTAAGTTTCTAGGTGAGAAAACTATTAAGTTCTTTCTAAAGTGGGATTGCATATGAAATTCATAAAGCAGATTCAATCATGTTAAAGCCTTCACTACTTCCTCTGTAGCATCTTCAAGCTAATCTTTCCTAAATCTTTCACTGATCCAAGATTTCTTTCAAAGCACTGAGATCCTCCTTTATAGGTGACCTCTATCCACAACAAGTTAATAATTGTGCAAATAAAATGATTGGTAAGTATAATTTTAATACTTTCCTGTTTAATGTTGAATTATCTACATACTAAAATATTGCAATTTTATTAGTTAACTGACAGACTAGAAATAACATTCTAAAATTATATTCAAAGTAGCTTTTTTATTAATTAGCCTCATAGTTTATTTGTTTAAAAACTGAAAGAACTTATTAAAGTGTTACTATATCACACATATTAACCTCCTCCTCCCTCCCCCTGCCAACATACACAGTGTAATCCATTACTTGTAATACTAAATAGATCATTGACCCAAATAGTTAGGCTTATGATAATAACCAGATAGCAGATAGATAATTTTATTTTTATTTTAAGTATATTTTTATTAATTTCAGAGAGGAAGGGAGAGAAAGAGATAGAAATATTAATGATGAGAGAGAATCATTGATCAGCTGCCTCCTGCACACCCCCTACTGGGGATTGATTCCGCAACCCAGGCATGTGCCCCTGTCTGGAATTGAACCTGGGATACTTCAGTCTGCAGGCCAACGCTCAAATAGATCATTTTAAGTAAAATATAAGTATTTTTTATCATTCCATTTTTTCATAGTAAAGGAAACATTCTACCTTTATTGTAGTAAAAATCTTATTGGAAGTTATATTGCGTTATTAGGCATATTCTAATGTATTTTGTAAAGTTAAAAGTAGTTTATTGACTATTTAAGATGGCAAAATAGCTCAGTGGGGTGTGATCTTCCTCACATTCTTTCCTACCACCCAATATGGGTCATTTAATTGGCAATTAACCTCTGTATGTATGCACTGCAGCTGTCAACAACTGCTCCAAGGAAACTTATCAGTTTAGAGAATGTATTGTCCTGTTGGTGGACCCCAAAGGCCTCTTTGTCATAAGAATTCTTTTGAACCATCTGTGCCCAGCCTATCTGTAAGGACCTGGAATTTCATTAGTCAGGTATGCACAAACTGTTAAATTGGCAAGTCAGGCAAAACAAAGAGTTTCCCAGCAGATGTGTATTTTTTAAAAATCTGAGCAATAACAATTGTGTTCCCGATGCACAGTATCTCTGCTTTCCAGCGCCAATAATTTGTACAACTTTAGGTTTGATATACACTTTACAACTACTCTCTTTATATACTACACTCAAATTAAAATATTTGACAACTCCTGGATTTTTTTTTTTAAGAATGAGGCATAAAACATTGGGTTCAGAGTAGAATGGCTTGCAACAATAGAAAAATGTTATGGGGTTATTTGGAAACAACAAAAAACTGTACTCGTATGCTTTTGACAAAGAAGGGAGAGATTTTAGAGCCGGAACTATGTACTTGCTAGTCACTTTCCACTTGCCCTTTCAATTACTCCTCAGAAAATCTATACAAATTAGGTATTTTTATATTCCAGATGTGAAATGATTACTCTAGATTAATCAATTAGATCCTGTAGGTTCTGTTACCCACATCCGAGGTTCTTGGGAACTCCCAAGATAGCGATAAAAATGTTCACCATGAAAATAGTGCTCAGGTGAGAGATTTATAAAAGCTCATACAGGAGGGAGACAACAGCTAAAGGGACAAAGAAAACACTGCTCTCTGAGCAAAGCCTGGGAGGCACTTTTACAGGTTCTTAGGAGGGAACGATGATTTCAGTGTGCCATCTAAGCATGTAGAGGTGGAAACTCATTGGCACTTGTGTGATACAACTGCATGTTTCTTCATGTGCCCTGTGTTAACAGAGAAGAAGGTAAATCATCTCTCCTGGCTGCTTCTGGGGCTGGAGTCCTTTTGACAGCCCTAGGAAAGGAATTTTCTGAGGCTCACACGAGAGAACGAGTGATTTTTATTTTTACATATTACCAAATGGCCACACCCTTGCAGTGGCCACACCCATTCTGGCCAATGACCTCTGTGCCCAGGTGTGACTGACGGAAGGCACCTTCCCTATGTCACCTCCAACTTTACTAGGTATGAGTCTATCTTCCCTTTGTTGGATCCCTCCCCCAGGAACATGCCTATAATGTCTGGCCTGCCCTTTGCTCCTTTTCTATTATTAATAACTAGTTAATTGCAACGGTATCAGCATGTCTTATTTGCATGTTAAATCTCCACCCAGGGCTGCCTGTTTTACTATTATAATAGGGTGAGGTCATGCAGTGGTGATTCTGGGGCTTAATCACGAAAGCATTACCGTGGAGGAAAGTCCTTTGTGGGATAAAGTCACTGATTGGGTGCAGTGTTTGAGGGGAAATAGAAGGAAATTCCAGTCTTATCATGGAGGCTCAGTCTGTCTCAGCTCTAGTGAACTATCCCCACGCCAGCCTGCTGCAGGTTCACCCACTGAGTAACATATCCCGAGGGGGATCTGAGTTTCCAGATGGGCTGCTGGGCGGACACTGTGGAGTGGGAGGAGCCAGAGCCTTCTTATGGCATAAGAATCAGAGCAGGGCTGTCAGACCAGATCTATCTTGCTTCAAAGGCAATCATTTGAACATACTACCTTCTGATCAACTCTAAAAATCAAATTATTAATCAATTTAATGGACTTTTAGACTTTCAACCGATTCTAGAAGTACTTATTGATCACATTCTCTAAGTCAGGAGATCTGGTAGATTTTTTACATGTATATGATGTAACTGTTATATATATAATATATATGTTATTGTTCTCTTCTCAATTTTCAGTAAAGTGTGTATATATTGAGGGAGATTTTTGAGGTTTTTTATTTGTTTCTGTGTGTACATACATATGCACAATGAAAAATGGCAGAATGGGGAAATATTTTCTAAACTACATTTCTTCAGTTGAAGCTGGAGGCAGGAGTAACAGTGAGCAAGAGATCAGAAAACCGTTTTCCCCCATCTCACACCAGCTAAGAATTTAAATGAATATTGGGATGGCTGTGGACTTACCACTAGATTTGCAGTTACTACTTGTTCATTTGTTTACTTTTTGGAGGCCTTGAGGGATAAGGTGTCCAAACCGACATCTGAATTATAAGAAAGTTAGAAGTGTGCCAATTTTAAGAAGTCCATTTAAAAAAGTCCATTAAATTGATTAATAATTTGATATTGAATGTTGCTATAGATGGAATCTTTGTGTCATCCCAAATTCATATGTTGAGACCGAATCCCCAAGGTGTTGGATTTGGAAGTGGGGTCTCTGGGAGGTGATTAGGGCATGAGGACTGAGATTAGGTCTCATGTTGGAAATTAGGGTCCTTAAAGAAAAGACCACAGAGAGCTCCCTCATCCCTTCTGCCATGTGAAGACACAGAAAAAAAAAAACTACTGTCTATGAACCAGAATTGGGACCTCACGATACCCAGACTCTGCCAGCACCTTTATCTTGGACTTTCAAGCCTCCAGGACTGTGAGAAATCCATTTCTGTTCTTATTATTCATACAGTCTATGAGTAACTTTAAAAAATATTTATAATGTTGTAAAGAACCTTTTAACATTGAGACTGATACAAAGTAGACACTTAATAAATGTTAATTTCCCTGTTCCTTTCTATGAAGAGCCATGAAATACTTTCTACAGGAAAATATTGCTTACATTAATGCGAAGAATATAATATTTTGAATATTTAAAGCCACAAACCCAAAGAGACAGCTATTTAACATGATTTTATAACGGATATGTAGTTACTACATACTGAACAAGGCTATAGAGAGCAATGCAGGAATGTCAACACATACTATCCTGAGCTTTGTAGTCCCATTGTAGAAATCTCTATGGACATTATCTGTAATGCTAATTCTCTTCTAAAAATGGTGCAATTAAAAGGTAGCTTTGGCTCTAAGTTATAATATTAAATTTGCATTTGTTGCTAACAATAAAAGTAGTCAAAATTTGTGTGATCAGTATTTAAATTCTATTTTTCTTTAAAAAGACAATAACACAAATATCTTTATTTGTTTAAGGGGTTGGTCTTTTCACCTTAAATCAAAAGTATCATGGCCCTTGCCAGATAGCTCAGTTGATTGGAACTTCATCCTGTACACCAAAGGGTTGCCGATTTGAATCTTGGACAGGGCACTTTGCTGGGTTGCAGGTTTGAAGCCTGGATGGCTTCATACTGATCAATGTTTCCTTCTCACATCATGTTTCTCTCTCTCTTTCCCTTCCTCTTTCTAAACATAGCCTCGGTGAAGATTTTTTAAAAAGTATAATGGATTTATAGCAGTGGTTTCAAAACATAAGATCTGAAGTAAAGTTTTAATTTCAGAATTTTATTGTTTCTCTTTTATAGTTTGTCATTTGACTTAAAAATCGGTTTTTAGTCAAAAAGATGTTCACATATGTACCAGTAGCATTTGATATTTTATATTCTGATGTGATTAAATACACTTTTTGAAAATAAAATGCCTATACCTTAGACATTACATATACATATCAAAATTTGGTGAGTTTTATAAATATGATGGAAATTTTCCCATTATTTTCAATGGATTTTTAAATAGGTTTCTAGAGGTGCCTTGGACTAATCACAAAAGAAAAAAACAGTAACTCTTCAGTGCAGAAAGCTGGTGGACGTCATCTTAACCTAGTGATCAAAATGAGCATCACACCACAAGGGAAAATCAACACCATGTGCCTCTGGATGGGATATACTGAGAAGGACACTTTATCGCTTATGTGGTCTTCCTGCCACCCAAATGTACAACCTGAATCTAGCCATGAGGAAACAGTACACATTCTGTGAAATAACTGCCTGCAATACTCAAGGTGTGAAGGTCATGAAAGCTGAGGTACAACTGAAGAACTCTTCCAGACTGAATGAAACCAGAGACATGACAACTCAATGCTGAGATGTTTAATCTGATCTTAAGTCAGGAGAAAAAGGTAGCTTTTTAAAGGACATTGTTTGGGCAAGCTGATGACATTAAATCTGAATAGGGAGTAAAGGTTAGGTAATATCATTTTATGAATGCCATATATATA
>NW_005371791.1:102518-125933 GCF_000412655.1 Myotis brandtii | reverse complement strand
TATAATTTCTTTACTATGGTCATGTAAAAAGAATGTCCTTGAGTCCTGGCCAGGTGGCTTTGTTGGTTGGAGTATCACCCTGTATACCAAAAGCTTGCAGGTTCAATTCCTAGTTAGGGCATATATCTAGGTACCTAGTTTGCAGATTCCATGCCTGGGCTGGATGCATAAAGGAGGCAACTGATCCAAGTTTCTCTCATCAATGTTTCTCTCTCTCTCTCTCCCTCTCTAGCTAAAATCAATAAAAATCATATCCTCTGGTGAGGATTGAAAAAAAATCCTTGATCTCAGGAAATTTATATGGGAGAATTTAGGGCTATAGTGAATCATGTGTTCAACTTAAGCAAATAGTATTAAAAATTAAAATGCATATATTACAAGTACACAAAGTAATGGTAATAAAAACAATCAGGGTAAACTTTGAATAATTAGGTGAATCTGGGTAAAGAAGGCATAAATTCTTTGTACCATTCTTGAACTTTTCATTTAAAACTATGCCAAAAATTTAAAATTACCAAAAACAAAGGTGACTTGGAAATGTACCTTATTTACCCTTGTAAGGTAAGTGAATATATTCAAAATAAGAGAGTGTTTTGAGTATTTGACAAACCCACTTCATTTGTTAGAAAATATGTAGTATGAAAGATATGTTCCAATGACTAATTTCAGAATAAGCAGTATTTTATTTGCTTTTAAACAGTAGGTGATAATTTGGGGGAAAGCATTGTTGTTTGTGATTGTTTTTGTTGTTTTCCTTATTTCAAAGATCAAGGAAATAACTCTCTCTTAAAACAGTTACGAGTCAAGGTGAATGCAAACCAGATGTTTTGAGGATTTAATTCCACTCTAAAGTTTTGGATACACACCATAAAAAAATGTCTAAGATGTAATGACCAGCCATGATTTTCCATTTAAAAGTGGGCATTCCTGGGTCAGCCTCCAAATTAAATGTTTATTTCTCTAGCAGCTTTTATAGCAAAGTTTGGTTGAAAGACTTGGCACAGTAGTCTTCACTTTAATTTTAAGCCTGACAGAAATGCTGGCCTCAGTGTGTGTATGTGTGTAATTTAGTTGCTGTGCTACTGGAAGTCTATGGAAGATTAATGAATGGTGAGGCTCGGTGGCAGTTGTGAGGGGATGCAGGATAGAGAAAACCAGCCACCATCTGTTCAAAATGCCTTTTGTAGTGCTTTTAAGGAAAACAGTCATCAGCAAGAGACAAAGGCAAACAATGGCTTTAAATATTGATGTTTCTGTTGCAAATAAATATTGCAGTTGGACTTCTATAATTTTAACAAATAAATATGCATATATTATGTTGTGATCCTACTATATATTCAAATCAATTTTTAGAAAGCAGGAAAATCACTAACAATTAATATCCTTACTGATATTTACTCTCAATTAGGGTCTTTGGAGATATGATATATATTAAGCCCACAGAAAAGCTCTGTAAATCATCTTTGTCCTTAGCATTAATCATTTTCCTTAGAATCACATCCACCACAGTCTCATACGATTTATACAATATGCATTAATTACATCTTCATAGATTCATTATCCCAATCTTGCCTTCAAATCTTTCAAAATGGGCCTTTTATAACTGAAATGCTATCAGTTATGTATGCTCACTCAGAAAACTCTAGGCCACTACTTTTCAAACTTGCATTGAAGACAAATCACTTGGGGACACTTTTCAGAGTGCAGATTTGATTCAATAAGTCTGGGCTCCAACCTGATAGCAAGGTGAAGCCAGTGCTATTGGCCCATGGGTACACTCTGATAGTAAAGACAGAAATAACTTCATGAATCTTTTTCAGTAAAGAAATGTGAAAGAATAAGTCATAAAATGCTCAAAATATGCACACCCCTCTGAATGATTGTATCTATTTGGCTGAGTCTTTGCAGAAGTTTCCATTCATCCAGCCAACAAATAATAATGATAGTAATAATAATGATAATGACCCTTTAATGGCTATCGAGCCTGGCTGGTATAGCTCAGTTGGTCGAGCTACTGTCCTCGTTCTTCCAGGCATCAGGAGGTCTTGGGTTCAATTCCAGGTTAGGGCAAATGCTTAGGTTGCAGGCTCAATTCCCAGTGGGGGACATGCAGGCGGCAGCCAATGTTTCTATCTCTTTCTCCCTCCCCTTTCTTCTCTCTGAAATCTATTAAAAACAATACCAGAAGAAAGACCTGGATGTAATAGGCAATAACTACAGCCACATTTAAATACTGGTTCATTCCTCTATTTCTTGCGGTTTTGAATAGCCTCATTCCTTCTTCTCAGCCATATTGGAAACAGTCCTTTGAGGTCTCTGTTAAGACTTGCCATTGTCCCCACTCCACATCTCCTCCTGTAGACCAGGCCATAACTCAGTCCCAGTACATACCCCTTTAATTCTTTTCCTCTTTCCTGCTGTTGGGGTGAACACTTTCATGGAAGAGAAGGGAATTTGGTACTAGGGTTGAGAGTCAAGTTACTAAGGTTCTTTCCTAGTGCTTTTGAGACAGCTTGAGTGTCAGCTGACTCTTCTTCACCAGACATCTGAGAAAACAACTCAGTCAAGGGTGGGCTAAGCTTTGTTGATGAATCCATTGCAAGTCTAGTCACAGCCTGGAGTTCCTCCTAGGATCTGTCTGCAAAGAATTCAAGCAGAAGGTGATGCTCAAAACTCTCAAGTTGGTACAAAGTAGCCTGGAAAGAACAGGAAAAATAAAATAAATAATAGATTATCAAATGTCATTAGAATCTGTATTGAACCAGCATTGGGTCGTTCATAAACACCTTAAGTCAGAATAATATGAAAATATGTACATACCAGTTTATACATTTTTTATCTGCATCTACAAATATAAATGTTAATTCTTTTGGCTATTTTGATGCAAGGCTAAGGTATTTTATTTTTGCATAAGTCTACTGACTGGATTTCCTTGTCATCTTTCATGTATAAAAGGTGCCCATAATTCATCACCTTAGATTTCCAGTTTCAATTTTTTTTCAAATGAAGTAATAACTTAAGTCCACCTGCAAAGCACTATAATTAGATTTACAGTAACTTCCAATTTTTACAATTAGCTTGTCCATACCTAATTCAAGTGCAATTGTTTTAGGATGCTAAACTTTATTGGTATTAATCCAGAATACTCAAAATAATTTCCATGAAAACAAACAAAGAAAGTTCTTATTCTTTCTATTATTTGTTGTTATTTCTGTTTACATACTGTTTAAGTTATAGCTTTAAGGACCAATACAGCCAAAATATTGAGCTCATCACTCAAGATTGGTGGTAGAACTATGTGTGTAAACTAGGGAGTGACTGACCAGCAACCAGGGTTCATTGTGCCATTAGTGTCCATCAGTTTGTTTCACAGAGGATACAGAGAATGATAACAAATCAGGGAAGTGAAGGATGGTTATGAAAGCTACCAATCTTAAAGAGAAGCCAATGCATAGCTGCAAGACTTAAAAAATGTTTTTAAAGGAATTTAATTAACAACCTCCATAAGTATACCTAATGATCTATTCTGACACTTTCCAATTCCTTTGTACATTGGACTGATCTTTCCTACTTACAGTGAGTCATATTTTCTTCTTGATCACTCTCACCACATCCAGGTATTTGTGTGTATGCATTAACCTAGCCACTTTAAATCCTTCCCTTTTCTTACCTTGTTTTTCAAGTTTACCTCTAATTCTTTTACTTCTGAATCATAAAATATCTGGGGAGAAAGGCAAACAGGAATTGGGGCAATATAAAATTATTTTCTTGGTAATAAATTGTCTTGCAAATGTTTGCTGAAATTGTTATTTACTGGATCCATTAACCTGTGAGCCAAGATAGTAGTGCATCAATTCATTAAAGTACTTGTGTCTCAATAGAGTGAATTAAAGTAACTGTTGCTTGCTGCTGGAGAATGCCATATACTAGTATGATAAGGATCATTCAAATGATACAAAGTGAGTGTCATTAAATGCAGCACAAGTAAATACACATGAGCTCATTACATAGATTCAAAATGCTGGCAAATGACTTTTATTTCTTAATAGTAATGTAATGATATTAGTGCCACCAATTGACAAGGAGAACATGAAATATGAGCAAAACATAACTAGATATTTCACTTTTTTCATTTAAAACTGTGTGATTTTGCAATTCTTTGTGATTTTCAGCAGAGAAAGAAACAAGAGAACAAAAATATTTTAATTAAAATATTTGGTAGTCAAAATTGTAATGAAACCATGCTAGCAAAAATTGTCAAAGATGTTTGAGTTTTTAGAAAGAAAATACATTTTCTAAAGTAGCTTAATTACTAGGTGTTCACGTGGTTTGATTATAGATTCCGTACTTAGTTTTCACTTCATAATTTTATGATTTTATTGGAGAAAAGATTGGGTTGGAATCTGAAAACTTTAATACTCATATACATTCAGTTGTTTATTAACTATCAAGTCACTCATTTAATATTTCAAATATGTATTTTCATAAGTTTCCTTTAAAGTTCTAATATGATTTTGAAATGTTTATTATCAGAATAAAGTCTCTTGTAAAATACTTAAAAGCATAAATAGGCAGCATGTATAAGCTACACATAAAAATTAATGGATTATTTGTATATTATTATAATTAAGCAAAAATTTAGATTGAAATTGGAAAATGGAAAGCAAATTTTTCTAATCATTTATCTTTTCCTGGTGAACAGCTAGTTATTTTTATAACATTAGATGTTTCATTCTCTTTATCTTTGTTAATGATTTGAAGCAATTAAGAGGAAGCCTCTCCAGGTCTAGAAATTAGACATTTATATATTTAACAGCATATAATTGTGTTTTTATGACTTCTGCTGTACACACACACACAAACCCTTCACATAAAAACACAGATAGAGTCCCCAACTTACATGCCTATAAATGGATAATATTTTTACCTTATTCATTGTTGGTTTGATTCTGTTAAAGAAAGTATGCATTATTTACAGGGCACCTGTATTAGCAAAACTGATTCAATGTGATATTCAGGTTAATTACTTTA
Organism: Myotis brandtii; assembly: GCF_000412655.1. Lineage (NCBI taxonomy): Eukaryota > Metazoa > Chordata > Mammalia > Chiroptera > Vespertilionidae > Myotis > Myotis brandtii. Next base: position 120,902 of record NW_005371791.1, on the reverse strand, counting down.
TTCTTCTGGGATTTTTGACCTGATTTCTATTTCAGTAGGCAAAACACAGTAAAAATTAGGATTAGTAAAGCTCTTTTTGCCTGTAAATTAATTTCCAATGTAAATAGCTAAAGCAAATTGTAAAAAACAAAAACAAAGACTGATTACCTTAAGAGAGTGACTATTTTCTAATATAGACACAACATTAAATTTAAAAACCCATCTAAAAACATCTTCCAGATTTAATATACTTTTTGCAGGAATTTTTATACCACCTTTGTTATGTAAATTGCAGTGATCTAGATATAAAATTTTAATTGAAGTCTAAGCATTGGAAATTGGAATGAGTTATTCTTACCTTATTTCCCAACAGTAAAATTTATTGCACAACATTTGAAAAAAACAAATAAAAAATTCTAAAATTATAAGTAAGCAGCTAGTGTCAACAAACAACTTAGCTAGGCCATGCTGCGTAATTAACCCCATACTATAATACCAACATAAGGCAAAAGTGATTTCTGTTATTCTCCAGTCACTTTTAAAGGCCAGGTTATCTCAGTGTATCTTGATCAGAAAGCTGTACATTTGACTAGTCACTCAATATCAGTGGTAGTTGCTTAAAAATTTAAAACTGCCTATAATTTTGCCAATATGCCCAATAATGTTCTTTAGAGCAAAACAGATGCAAGTGGTGGACAGATCTCCTCTCCCCCCCCCACACACACACACACACACACACACACACACCCCAATATTTTATCCTAAAGGTTGGACCTATGACTATATTTACTTATATAGAAAAATGTAACTAAGGTTAGGGTCATTAACATTGAGATGAGAAAATTAACCTCAGTTTAAGAATTCCTGTGATTAGATTGAGCTCACCTGGAAAATTTCCTTCAGGTGTGGTCGGAGAGCAAGGGAGGCAGCAGAAGGGTTCAACTTTGACCTTGTCCAGTTGCTGAACCTGAGATGGTAGGGGGCTGTGAGCAAGGAACTAAATTCTGCCAGTAACCTGAATGAGTGAGGAAATGGATCCTCCACTTGAGTCTTCAGAGAAGGATATAGTAGTGCCAATATCTTAACTTAGTCTGTGTTGGAATTTTCACTTAAGAAGAAGATAATAACTTTAAGTTGTTGTGACTAATTCTGTGGTAATTTATTATTGGCAGCAAATGAAATAGAATGCAATCCAAAATTTTGTGCCTCATTTAATTGCCGTATCTCTTAAGTCAACTTCATTTTGCAATTTGCTCAGTCTTCTAGCACTTTCATGACTCTAAAATGTCCTTCAATATGGGTTTGTCTTAAGTGTTCACATAATTAGATTTAGTTATGTGCATTTGGCAGAATACTACAGAAGTGTTACAGTGGTGGCCCAACCCCCCAATCGGCCCTACCCTGAGCGTGACTGAGGGTGGCATTGCAACCTCCCGATCCGCCCTGCTCTGTGCATGACGGGGCGGCGCCCCAACTCCCCAATCGGCCCTGCTCTGAGCCTGACCAGGGGCTGCACTTAGGGATTGGGCCTGCCCTCTGCCACCCGGGAGCAGGCCTAAGCCAGCAGGTCGTTATCTGCCGAGGGGTCCCAGACTGCGAGAGGGCACAGGCCGGGCTGGGGGACCCCCCTCCCCCCGCCCCCCAAGTGCACAAATTTTTGTGCACCGGGCCTCTAGTTTTGATATAAAAATGATCAGTTATTGGAACATGGTTTCATGATAACATGATGTCAATTGTGAAATGTCATGAATAAAAACCAAATTATTAATTACTCAGTTTTTTATGGGGAGTTATTTTTACTTTTGTTCATTTATTCTTTAGGGCTGGAGTGGAAATTTTTAATTTTTTTTAAATATGACTTTCCGGGACCCCTCAGGGGATGTTGGAAACCAGCCTGGTGCATAGATTCATGCACCTGTGTGGTCCCTCGGCCGGGCCTGTGGAGATCAGGCCGAAACCGGCAGTCTGACATCCCCCAAGGGGTCCCAGGTTGCAAGAGCCCTCTAGTATGCATATAAAATCTTTGGGACTCCTTGGGGGATGTTGGATTGCCGGTTTCGGCCAGATTCCCACAGGCCAGGCTGAGGCACCCCACTGGTGCACGGATCCATGCACTGAGCCTCTAGTATATAAGATGTTTGGTTAATCTCTTCCCGTCCTTCTCCCTCCCCCATTCCCTCTGAGATTCATCAGTCTGTTCCATGTTTCTATGCCTGTGCATTGAGCATCTGCCCCCTGGTGGTCAGTGTGCCGTCATCAGTTACTTAGAGATTGTAATGGCTACTTAAGAGATCTGAAGTAGGAAGGAAATGAGACAAGGCACATTAACACTTAGACCAGTAGCTCTTAGGTACTTATAGCATCTGACTCTTAGTAGTATCAACAATTTAGTAAAAAAAAGAAACTATGTTATGAATTATAAAGTGCTACACATATATGCAATCTAATTGATCCTCTTTTATAATGATATTAGAGGCCCAGTGCACAGATTGGTGCACTGGTAAGGTTCTTCGGCCTGGCCTATGCCCTCTTGCAATCCGGGACCCCTGTTGGAAACCAGCCTGGTGCACAGATTCATGCACCTGTGGGGTCCCTAGGCCTGGCCTGCGGACATCAGGCCGGAACCGGCAGTCCGACATCCCCCAAGGGGTCCTGGATTTCGAGAGCCCTCTAGTATGCATATAAGATCTTTGGGCCCCCTTGGGTAATGTTGGACTGCCGGTTTCGGCCAGATTCCCGCAGGCCAGGCTGAGGCACCCCACTGGTGCATGGATCCATGCACTGAGCCTCTAGTATATAAGATCTTTGGTTAATCTCTTCCCGTCCTTCTCCCTCCCCCATTCCCTCTGAGATTCATCAGTCTGTTCCATGTTTCTATGCCTGTGCATTGAGCATCTGCCCCCTGGTGGTCAGTGTGCCTCATAGCTACCAGTTGAACGGATGGTCGCTTAGGCTTTTATATATATAGATCCTAGCACTTGGTATGTCTCTTTTTTGGTATTACCACAAGCATAATGATTTATTTTCCAGTTTTTTTTAAATCTTTGTTCCAGAAATGTAAGAAAGAAAACAAAAACACCCTTGGGCTCCCCCACAATACACGCATCTACCTATAAGATTTTAATATACACTAAACCCTCCATTTTGAAGATTAGATGATAAGTGAAGGAATAGAAACAAGTGTGAGATTCACATCTACACAAATAAAAGAGAAACATGGTAATTAGAGAAGATCTCAATTTAATGGACTTTGGATTTAATGGACAAAATTTTCATCTGTATGTCATATGTAAAATTAATACCCTATTAACTTTTAAATGCTTTTAACCAATATTTGCTTATAATTAAATTAACAGGGTTTTTTGTTATTAATTACTATTATTTTTAACACTTTTTAGTGAATAGGCCATATGTTGGAAAAAAACGCTGTAGTAATTTTGCTGACATAAATAAATATTATAATATTGTCTACATATTTAAATCCAAGTCTCACTGCCTGTAAACAATGTTCTGTGAATAATTAGCACTCAATCACACCACATCTCGAGAGGTGATTGGGTAATTGGTTCTGTCCTCTGTGGCCTGGCTTTCTGCAGCAGTTTTAAGGGGTGCAGGCTGATGTTCCCACATGCTGCGCTAAGCCACTCCCCAGCCATGTGCATTTGTTTACTCATGGTGACTGGTGAATGCACACATTTACTAGCCTATTCAGTATAAACTTTAAGTTACAGGAATATATAGAGAAAATTAATTTTAATTACACGAATATTTCTACATAAGTAAAACAATGTAAAATAATTTGTCAATTTTTTAACATACACATTTGGAAAACCTAATTTATTATATAACAGACTTTTAGCTTTAACAGACACCCCCACACCCAAATTAGTCCATTATATTGAGGTTTTACTGTAGTTATTTGTATTCATTTTTATCTCCTTTCACTAAAGAATGAACTATCCTCACGTACTGACTGTCATGTTGGACTCCTGAATAAGTGTCTATAGATGATAAGTGAAGGAATAGAAACAAGTGTGAGATTGACATACATTAATAAAAGCAGAGACCAATACTAGGTCACTTTCTTAACCATTTTTTCTAGTGCAAATATACTGATCATAGAATTGTCTAATGAAACTAGTGATTATTTGTGCCTTTAAAAGTCTGTTTGAATATAAAAAATGTACTTCATTTTATAAAAACATTAAACTAGTTGAATATGGTAAGGTCTTAATTTTTCATTGAATAAAACTGAATTCACTTTCATCAACCAGAATAAAAACAGAAAATTTGAAATTAATGTTGTTCTTTAGTTTAACAACTATAGGGTATTAAGATTCTCTAAGAGGTGAATGTTTAAGAACAGGTTGAGGAACTATGTCAAAGTGAAAACTACAAGAAAAAAGTATCTAGGAAAGAGTTTTTAATATTCATAGATAATTTTTAGTAAATTATTGTTAAAACTATCAAATCTTAATAATTGATTTGTTACTGGTAGAAGTTTTTATACTTTCTCTTGATTCTCTGAAAAAAATCATATAAGCCAAATTCTTGAGTAGGGTTCTGCAACAAGACTAAATAATGTGATACCCAATAGGCAGGGTTGAGGAGAGCACCATGTTGGATATCTAAGTCAATACTGTAAGTGACAGAAATATAGCCAGAATGAGAACTTAGACTAACTAATGAGTACAGGAGGTAGAGCACTATATCATACATTACAGAAAGAATGGCACTAAAATGGTCTTGCCATCATTTATAGACTTGATTTGGCCAGTGGAGCCTCTTTAAATGGACTTGAGAATCTACCTAATAATCATAATAGTTACCAAAGCTTAAATTTTAAATACTAATCCTAAAGCAACAGGTGCAAGAAGGAACATTACAAAAGATCTCCAGGGTGTCTAACACTACAGGATGGCAAGTAGCTTTTTAGGGACACTGGGCTATAGAATTAGAATAGCCTAGGGATAATTCAAGGCTATCATCCCACTCTCTCTCTTCATTTTTCCACCAAGATTGGAGAGTTAAGTATTTTACTGGTAATCTAAACTACTCACTGGTGGTGTTTTCAGATGCTGATTACCTGAAAATTATTTAACCTTCCCCAAGAACTAGTACTAGAAATTTTACTATTAATTTCATCTTAGCTTGGATTATTATCACATGGGATATATTATGGAAAGCTTATTAATATGTTTAAACTCTTGTTAGCCAATTTAACTTCAAAAGAAATATTTTTAAAATACTTTCAAGGCTAAAAATGTTAACAGTGGAAAAAATGGAGAGTATTAGGTTTTCAGCAATCTTTTTACCTGCAGGTTTTAGTTTCTTCCAAAAAATCCTTCAAGTACTTAAAATTGGTAAACCTGTTCATATCGCTTGCCTTCTTAATACCCTTATATGACTGTGCATTAGACAAGATAAAACACACACTCCTCATAATATAGTCACCTGGATTCTGTCCACTCTTGCTTCCATTTAGCCATTTCTCACATACACTATGGAAGCCAGTTTCGGTGAACTGCTTACTGTCTTCTCTATCTATGCCTTTTATGTGTTGTTACTTTTCCTGCTGGAAGTAACCCATCTATGTATCCAGTGAGCAAAGGCTCATTGAAAAATCCTCAACGCATATGCCAACACCTCTTCCAATCCTTGCCAGCTCAGGCAGAGGTAGGTGATTTCTTCTTTGTGGATTCCATTTCTCCAATGTTTGTTTATATATTCATCTCTTCCATTAGTCTTTCAATTCTTCAAAAGGAGAGATCATGTTCTATACCTCCATGATTCCCTAGTGCCTGGATATAACAGGTGTTTTATAAATCATTGATGAAGAATGAGTGAGTGAAAAACAGGAAAAGAAATATTACTAAGATGTCAAACAGATTCAGAACAGAAATGAGTGAGGATGTTCTAAGAATGAAAATTTATTTACTTGACAATATGTTTCGGGACAACTATATTACCTTTCCTTGCACAACCACCTTCTCCAGGCCTTCAATATAGAATAGAATTGAAATGATGCCATTACATTGAGTACACCTACGCAGTTACAGTAAATTGCCATCGCTTAAACATGTGATGTGTTTGAAGAAATTAATCCTCTCTTTAATACTTTGCCACACCTTTATCTCTATAGCAGTCCACCCCTTAAAAACTGAAGACCACTTGAGTGATTTTGCTTTCTTACCTATGTTTAAAATCTGCCACTTATAATTTATTATTTTTTCCCTGCACATAGATGATGTCATCCAGGATGCTTTTAATCAACTTATTTTGTAGCTAGCACTAAAATGATGTTGACATTATGGTAAATAATTAATATAACTTTGCACAAGCGCTATGAAAACAGTGAGTTTGTGTGTACATAACTTGTTATCTTCTGCAGAATTTAACAGAAATATTTTATTTTTATTTTAACACAGTAGACAGGTACTTGAACAAAAATGACCTTTTCATATCATAAGGTCTTCAAACCCTCTACTGTGATGCAGTTTGTACACTCCACCTGCTGAGTTTCTAATGCAAACGATCACAGTGTGTGGTCCCTGCTACTGTAAACATGAATTCTTTCTCTTTGTGATTTCATATCTTCAGCACTGATTATAATGATTCTTTGTCAGCTCAAAGCTGTCAACATTGTTCTCCAAGGACTGCAATCACAGCTAAAAAAATAGACATAGCTAGTCATATGGAATTAAAGGTGAACTAGGGCTCTCAAATATAAAAGACAAAGGAAAATAAATGTCTGTCTTCTCATAAGAAAAACAAACAAACAAACACCTGTATAGGTTTGGTTTTGTAATATCACCTTACACCTTATTCATGAAATTCAATATGTTCTCATGAAGTGCTTGGCATCACTTTTTATTTTATTTTACTACAGCAATATTCTTAATATAAGCCACTGATGGTTATTCTTCTGTTTAATCCTTCTTAACAGATTTCCCTTTTCATGAAAAGTGATAAACTACACAAACACTCAGCAGCCTGATTGCCCAAATATTTCTACTAATTTGCCAAGGTTAGCAGAAATGGAGCGTAGAGTATATTGTTGGCTATGCATGGATGAAGGGTTCAGAAGCAGCACAAGGCTATATATTTCACACTCCATAAACAAAATGGCGAAACACACTAGAAAGGTACAATACTTACCTAATCTAAATTCAGGCAACATCAGTAGCTTTGGTCTCCATTAGGTTAAATCACTGTCTCTTCAAGGAATGGCCAAATCATTAACCCAACAAACCAGTTCACAAAAACACATGCATATGAATACTGAGTACGCAACACTTCTGATGCTGTGAAAAATAACTCCACATAATTGAGCAGAACAGTAATTATGGAGTAGCTTTAAAGCTTTATCTCCTCTTTCATCTATGTAGCCATTCATACAAAAATGTCTTGAGTGTCTATGATCTGAACAAAGTGCTAGGTATTGAAATAGCAAAGATAAATAGCAATTTCTGATACCCTGAAACTCATGGTTTAGTGGGAAGAGCAAGCTAGGCAGGCAAATTAATAAAACAAAACATTATTAGCACTTGTATCAGTAAGGAGAATCTGGATTATAACAAATGCCCCTCAAATCACAGTGGTTTGTAATAACTAAGGTTGTCATCACAGTTGGGCTTGGTTCTCCTTTATGTCATTTCCATTGTGGAGCTAAAGAATAGGGAAAGAAGTAAACTCTCTGTGAAATATTTCTGAATTTAAATTTTCTGCCTGGTAGGGACACACGTCAATTCCACTCAGATTTTACTGGCTTCACCAAATAACATGGCCAAGACTGACATCAACCTGGTCTAAAAGTATAATTCTCCCTTTGCAAAGAGCAAGAAAAAAAAAGGATGATTATGTGGCTCTTATCAATAATAATAAAAGCATAACATGCTAATTAGACTGGACATCCTTCCAGATGACCTTCTGGACAAAGCTGGGGCTGCAAGGGAAGCCCAGGTCCCTGGTGCCAGAGGGAAGCCGGTGCCGGCAGCAGGGGGAAGGAAGGCCTACTCTTGCATGAATTTTGTGCATCAGGCCTCTAGTAATACTATAAAGGAGGAGTGGACTAAGTTAAGTGCTTTTGCAAGATAGTGTGCAAATCACTGCTAGGTCTGGAGAAATCTGGTGTGGGGAGGGCTTCACAGAGAAGGTGACAACTGAAGCAGGTCTTGAACAATAAATATACTTTGTCAAACATTACCTTCACATACATCATTAAAAGGGGAAAAATTAATTTTCTACAGGGATTCAGAGGAAGCTTAGAGTGATAGGTTTAAGACCATAAATACAATATTTTGTAGAATGGAAAAGGTAGTTACTTGAATATATATTATAGTTGGTTTTGAGTAGTCAAAGGTGATATTTAAACAAGAAAGAAATGTGTACTTTAAGAAACATGTGAACTAATTGGCAGTTAGAAAATATCCTCAATAAGATGATGTAGGCCTAGAATAGGGGAGAAACAGTAAGAATGGGGAAAATTTTTCTTCTTGGATAGTTTTAATTTGTTCAAGCAAAGTTAACATATGGGACCTTAGCTAGTCCGTCATTGAAATTGAGGTAAAAATGATTAAATGCAGGAAAGAAAAGACATTTATGGACTTCAAACAACTTTAAGCATTATATTAATACATTGTTATTTTTTAATTATAAAGTATTTTTTAAAATTGTGAAAACACACATAAAGATAAAATTTTCCATGGTGACCATTTTTCAGTGTATTTCAGTGGCATTTAATTGCATTCACATTGTGCAACCATCATCACCATACCTTCACAAAACTTTTTCCATCTTGCAAAACTGAAACTCTGTTCCCATTATACAACAACTCCCCATGAACCCTGCCCCTGCTCCCCAGTCCCTGGTAACAACCATTCTACTTTCTGTGTCTACTCTAGGTAGGTCATATAAATGCAAATATATTTTTAGTATATTTTTTTCTGATTATAATAAAACTAATTCCTAAAATTATTATGGATTTGCTGTCTTAGTGGTTCCATGGCCACACTAGCTTGGGGATTCACTGGAAGGACTCATATGGCTCAACATAAAGTTATATTCAGTTTATGTATTATAGACGCATAGTTATCATAGAAAAGATGCAATACAGGAACATTCAGCCAAAGACGCATGGACAGAGGTGGGAGTGGTCAAACACAGGCTTTCTCGTTCTTCCCCCACAGATGCATCTGTTTCCCTACGAGCAAACTGCAGGGACTTGTATGGACTGACCTTCTCCAAGAAAGACTACTTAGTCTTTGAGTTCAAAGTACTTAAAGGGAGCTGGTCCTTTGCCATGTGACCAGCCATGGTACAGACCCCAATCCAGGCATCAGATACAACCCTGAATCTTCCTATGTACTCTGAACATGGTAACAACCTGGTCCATTTTGACGGACTCCTTTAGTGTATAGAATGGCATTATCCCCCAGTGACAACAGGAAATTTTCAGTTATTTTGTTCTCAGTCCAAGTGTCATTCATCACCATGGCTACAGGAATAAGTAAGAACACAGTAAAACAAGTTGCTCCCGAACTTTCCCCTCATATGTACATATTTTATTTTTAAATATTTGCAAACACTCAGTATCTAACAACTCCCTGATTTTCAGTTTCAGTATAGTCATCTATTTAAAACATCAAACAAAAACCTTACAAGTAATTTCTGAGGTATATTGAATATTTGGAAAAATCTTTTGAATTCCTAATATTATATGCAGTGTGCATGAAAGTCAATAGGACTTCTACCACTATTTACAGAGACAAACTTGGCTCCTTATTTATAGTTATTCTAATCATAAATCTTATTGTGTAAGTCAATGTTCCCTGCAGAATTCAGAGAACTAGAAAGGGGCAAGGCACATCCAAAGGATAATTCTGGGTGCAGAAGGTTAAGTAAGGAGTATTGGCACAATATTCCTTAGTCCTCAAATTTTCAAAATTATGCATTAAGTCTTCCCACATTACTATACATACATTGCTATACATAAAAAATGTTCTTTTCCCTCTAACCAACCTACCTTTTAAACTTTTCCCTACAATACATCATTAAGGTGACATAAACATCCAATTTGAACAAACTGGTTGGTAATTTACTCACAAATACAGGTTTTTGGAGGAAATTGAAACATAGACTTTTACGTTGTTCCATCTTTAATAGAGGATTTTCAGTTTAATTCTTGTTGGTGAGAAAATACATTTTGTATTATTTCAATCTTTAAAAATTTATGCAGACTTGTTTTGTGGCCAGCATGCAGTCCATCCAAGATAATATTTCATATACAATAAAAATTCTTGTGTTTTTATAAATTACTTAGAGTGGGGAATTGAACTCACTAAGAATTATTGATGAATTTTTTGTTTCCACTTTCAATTCTGTCAATGTTTGCTTTAAATATTTCAGTTGAAAATGCATAAACATTTGTATCTTCCACCTGGCTTTATCCTTTTACCTTTATGAAATATCATTCTTTGTCTCTAGTAATATTTCGTGTCTTAAAGTTTATTTTATCTCATTACTATAGTCACTTCAGCTCTTCTATGGATATATATATATAGAATAGGGGAGAAACAGTAAGTTTTATATATATTTTCAGTTTCAACTTATTTGTTCTTCTGAATCTATGGTGTGCATATTGCAAACGTCATATAGTTGAGTCTTGGTTCTTTATCCAGTCACACAATCTCTGCCTTTTTAGCTAGTTTATATTGAATTTACAGCCAATATTTCAGTGTTTGTTGATTTGTCTTATAACTTTATTTCTCTGCAGCTTCTTTACTGCCTATTTTGTATCGAATAAATATGTTGTAACTATTTTTCTTGATCTTTTAAACTATAAAATTTTGACTTATTTTCTTATGCTAAGAATAAATTTACAGCCAATATTTCAGTGTTTGTTGATTTGTCTTGTAACTTTATTTCTCTGCAGCTTCTTTACTGCCTTATTTTGTATCAAATAAATATATTGTAACTATTTTTTTCTTAATCTTTTAAACTGTAAAATTTTGACTTATTTTCTTATGTTAATAAGAATAGTAAGAGATTATGATAGGCAACTTAGGTTATTACAATCTATTTTAGAATAATATTAAATTGTTTATGATAAAATATGGAACCTTGGCTCCAATGTCACTCCATTTCCCTCCCCAGCCCTTGCACTATAATTGAAATCTCAGGTCTTTTTAGTTTAGAATAAATGTCATCAAAAGCCACTGAAATGCTTTCAGCAAGGGAGAGAGAAGTTCAGAAGGAGAGGTTCAGACATGCATTTCCTAATCATATCTGCAGGAAACCATGTTTATGAAAACCTTGCCCACCTGAGAGAGCAAGGATCTATGAATGAGGGGCCATGGGTCCCCTCCAGCTCCAATGCAGCTTAAAGCACGCAGTGTTACAGATGTGAGAAGGATCTTGTGTCCATAGCCTTTTGCTTTATTTATTTATTTTTTAGTTGAGTCCGTGATACTATGACTCAGCTTATGCTGCATCTCGGGCTGAGACTCCATCCTTCTGCTCATCAGAGAGCTTGGTGTCCAGATCTCAGTGGGTCCAAGCACATGCTGACTGTCCTGTGTTGTTAACCTGTGCCTCGCACTAGCGGCCTCTGAACTTGCTTCTTTCGCCAGTATATGCAGGGTAAAACCTCACTGACCTAATGTTACCCTTGCAAAAAAGTCTTTTGGGCCTTAAAGGTATTCCATCTTTAAGACAAATTTCTTCTCTAGAAAAAAAGTAATTTTCATGTATAAATAATTATAATAGTATTTTAGGAAAGGCACATTTTTTTGAATATCAATGTGCTACCACAGAAATGTTCATTGCACTCTCTATGGTAGACATATGTCTGTGAAATGATGTCTCTCTCTTTGTTTCTCCCCAAACAATTAGGTTATGTATCATAGATGCTGCAATGTTTTTTTCATGAAGGAACTTGGCAGAAACTGAGTCACAGATGCTCCTCACAAGAAGAAGAATCATATGTGAGATTCAAGGGCCATCAGAAGGTTGAAGTAAAGGATGAGCTGTGTTTAGAAGGACAATAATAGGTATAAAATTGAGAAGCAAAGTGCTATTGGTACAAAGAGTTTATCAGAAATATCACTTAGAAGACATAGACAGAGGGGCATAAACTCAGGTTCCAGAACTGTTTTCCTTAAATTTAATGTTATTTCTGCTGACTTTTCTAACCCTCAGTATGTTTATACAGATCATCCTATAGAGACAAATCAAGATTCTAAAACTCTGTAATTTAATACAGTTAGTTTAATGTATTAGATAGAGTAAATTTAGATGGACTTACCGTACAAACTTCATATATAAGAACTTAAAGATTTTACCAACTAAAAGCAGAAAGTCTTCTCCCTCTAGAATTCTGTTACTTAGAGAATTAAACCATGGTTATGAATCATATAGCCTACTGAAATGGCTGAGAACTCTATATTGCCATGTTTTAGTTTTTATTTTGGACACTAAATAGATTTTAGAGAAGGTTGAGAAGAATAAAAAGGAATATAAGAAATAAAAAGAAAAAAAAGCATATGCACAAAGAGTGACAATTTAATATTATTCTAAAATAGAATATTGAAATTGCTTCAATAGCAAGATTACACAAAATGCTGCCAACTCCAATCTTCCTTCTTTTACCTGCCTCCTTTAAGTTGGAAAATATACTAAGAAAAATCTTAGAATCCTAGCCTGTAGGGGATGGGAATGAAGCAGGGGAAGATATTATTAGAACATCTGGTTATCTTTGAGGAGATGGAGTATTTAGTTTTCCTCTGAATTCTTCCTAAGTCAGTAAACTTCAAACATTCTTTCCTGTGGACGGTGTGATTTTCTAGATGTGTCAATATGAGGATGATTACTTTACAGGCACAATGGATAAGTACATAAGGTAGTTAAAGTTTTTAATTTGAAAAATAAATTAAAATTATATCACATAATTTATGGGAAATGTGCAATATATTTTATTGACTGCATGTAGAACTTGGAAATATGATTTATATGAATTTGCTATTTCAGCATGATGAATTGATTGTCACAGTGAGGATTATGGAATTAGCTGGAAGAACAGATGATTAACCACCACAGCCTTTTGGCTAGTGAAGTTTTACCTTCTGATTTTTGAACATTAATAAATCATACTTCAGCATATGGGACTATTTTGGCAATAGAGCCACTATCAATTTAATCATCTCAAACCAGAAAGCAATGTGCGAGCTGCAAATGCTGCAGACATGAAAACCCGTTACTAAGAACAATTGAGTATTCTTCTTATAGTCACATTAATTACAGCTGAAACAAACCTTGAACAGCTAAGAAAACATAGCACAACTTATCTACTATTTACTAGGGGGGAAAAAAGAAATCGATATAGCCATTAATTGCACAAATAGCAATAAATACTTTGGCTGCTGTCCAGGAAGTGTACAACTGAGAGAATTTTTCGTACTGCTGGTTTCATTACACAGATCATAGTCACAGCAAAGCGGGCAGTGGACTGCTGTTCAATAAACTAAATTTAATGTTACTCAATTATGATCATCGCACTCAGATATAATACTAATAGGAATGTCAGCCACGATTACATTTTCAGATTTATGTAAAATAATTCAAATGCTATTTGCTATCCCTCAGATACACGGTTCATCCGGTTGTTTATGCAGTTGGTTCCTATTGATCGTGCACAGCAAGTAGCATAGTAGAGGCCCAATGGCAAGTATATATAACATCCCTTGTGCCAGCCGCCGGGGTGCTGTGCCAAGCACCAGGGGCAGCATGCCAAGTCATCAAGCAGATAGCACACCTCTGCAAAGCTGCCTTGTTGTTGTTTTTTTTACAATATTTTTTTTTCGAATTGCTCACATGTGCCATGAATAATTATTGCCAGCATTACCCAGCGTGAAGCAGAAATGAAGGCAAGAAAATGTCTTTCTTAGAGAATTCTTTTTAGAGCTAAATGAATCTAGTGAAGATATCACTCTAGCATCATTATATGTTGTTATGTATGGCTGGGACTGTGTCATTTAGCAAAGTATTACTCAGTGGGCTGAGCAGCTGGTATATATGATTTTGTATACCACCTGCAAAAAAAGATGCCAAACCATATAATCAACCACCTGTCCAAGAGAGTCGAGTAGCTAAACACCACTTTGTTGTTGCTCCCACATTTTCAGGAAGTTCGGGAACATAAGCAGACAGAGGCAGAATGAATATTGTACAAGATAAGGTTTGTTAAAGCTTTTCTGTTCAATAAAGCATATAGTGCCTGCTGTTCAGAGTACTGTTGAACAGATTTGCTTTATTTCTAATGAAGGTTTTTGGGCATTTTCCTGGCACAAATGGAGCAAAATTATGTACTTAAAACAACATTTTAGAATAACAACACAAAAATCACCACTTCAATTGCACTGCAACAGATTGGAAAAAGGAAAATAGATATAAACGGAAACTCAATAATGATTTAGTGTCATTATTATGGAGGAATCATTCATTTAGGAGAATCTTGCCTAGTTTTAAACAACCCGTATGTCTAGCAACTTCCTCCGGATTCCTTTCTGTCTTAAACATGTGTTTATTATAATCATCTCCACACCATTACTCGTGGGGAAAACACTTTACAGGTGACCTCTTTACTTATTTGGCTTTAAGTGAATATGAGAATAATTTGATTGTAAGCTCATCTTTCTATCACCAGATTTCCAGTGTCAGCAATGTCAATCTCATTATCCCACCTTTCACTGGCTCAGCTTTCTGTGGCGATGCACCTTTTACAGTTCTAGTCCCTGGTTGTTTGACAGGTTGCTGGAAGAACAAGCGATAACTATCTGAGGGTACTCAGTGAAACAAAGGGAGCTGCAGCTTCCAGACCAAGGTCTCTTGCTCTCATTGTCTCTGTGGCTATGGGTGGAAGCTCATTAGACTCTCCCCTTTGTCTTGTTTTAATACAGAAAGGCTGATTTGGGACTTGTCCACTCAATCCCAACTTCTTAAGAAAAAAAAAAAAAAGCTGGGATTTTGAACATTTTAGAGGTTTTTGCTGTGTAATATTGGTTTTCTACTTAGCCACCTCTTTGTTTTAGGTGGTTTGGTTATACCCCACCCAATTTTTTTCCACCTCTCCCCTGAAGAGAAGATACTCACAAGGAATCTTTTACAATTGGCAAGGCTTGATAATACATGAAGGTATTTTGCCAATCACTTCAAATATGCATGTTTACTTTGGTCTCCTCTAGAAAAAAAGACTATAAAGAAGAATTAAAATAAAACTTTTAAAACTTATTAGAAAATGTACTGTGCATAATACATTCAAACACGAGGACATGGGCAACATGACTTTTTTAATTTATTCAAAATAAACTCTGGACAAGAAGAACCTAAGTATAAAATAAAATTCCTTATTAGAAATATAGAGTAAGAATATATGAAATAATGTCCTTGGGCCATTTTTTATTTTCAACTCTAATGTTTATGTGTCACCTTGGCCATGCTATTGGCTGCCCAGATATTTGATTAGACATGATTTCTGGGTATTTCTGGATAAGATTAACATTTATATCAGTCAATTGAGAAAAGCAGATTGTCCTGCTCAGTGTGGGTGGGCATTCTCCAAACTTTTGAGGGGCTGAATAAAACAAAAGGTTGCAGAAATGGAAATCTCTCTCTCTCTCTCTCTCTCTCTCTCTTCCCCTGTTTGAGGTGGGACATTGTTCTTCTCTGCCCCAGGACTGGAACTACACCACCAGTGCTCTTGAGAATCAAGTCTTCAAACTCAGACTGAATCCACACTCCCAGCTCTTCGGGGTCTCCAACTGCTCACTGCAGATTGTGGTACTTCCAGCATGTGAGACAAATTCTTAAAATAAATAAACACATAAGTAATAGTATCATATATGGATATATATGTTGTGTGAGATGAATACTTTTTTCACAATCTTTTCTCATTTCTTCACCTTTTGGTTTTGTTACATACGCTAGCATTTTATAATTTGTAACTTCTCTGTGCTTTGAAAGTATAAGAATATTTTTCACTTTAAACATTTTAGGTTATTTCTGAACATGTTATGTTTGGGTAAGCAATATCAAATTCAGAACCAGTATTATATGTAGGCTTATTTAGAAGATACTATAATCCTTACATCACTAAAACTTTGATAAAGTAAAATTCTCTAAGTTTCCAGAACAATTTAAAAAATATACTTATACATATTTGTCTTTATCCAGGGAACACTGTGCCTCTGTTTTTTATGTCATATCATTTTATTTCTCATATTTCTATTTCCATTCTTCCTATTTCTTTTTCTAGCAAAAGAGAATCTCCCAGAATATTTATTATACACATATACAGATATGTGCATATTATATATATGTATGTATGTATATGTATATATATGGTAGCAAGCACTCTCATTACTTTATGACTGAAAATATCTTTATTTAACATTTCAATCATATTTTATCTTAACTTAGTATTTTAAGTTCAAAATTATTTTCTCTCATTGCCTTAAAAACATTCAAGACATACCTTCTCCAGAAAGCTTCTTATTGGCATGGAAGAGATAACTTAAGGCTCTTTGTGACTGTATGAGACATGCAAAGTGAGAAATAAGTCTATCTGAAGTTTAGTCAAGGTGAGTTGAATGTTAAGACTGTCTGGGTCAATAGCTAGCAATTTGTTCCAGATAGTGGCTTGTTCATTGGCCTGTACTCTGGAGCAAGGATGCTACATCCACAACCCTTAGCCAGACAACATGTCTATAACTCAGAAATAAACTCTCACCACAGTAAGCTACTGAAATTATGATATACAGCTTACCTAAATCCATTTTCCAAATATTGGATAGAGTGCTATTTTTTAAATATATGATCATATCAGTCTCCTCATTTAATTGTTCTAAGAAGTATAAAAATGCCATATAAAAATAGTAGGAGGATGGGAGAGATGACAGCTTTATTTAAAAAATGCAAACATATATTTGGGAAAGATGGGGACATCTGTATTACTCTCAACAATAAAGATAAATTAAATTAAAATATATATTTGGTAGTGATATAAAGAAAATATAGATGCCAATGACAGGCATGATTTAGGTTATTTGTGACATTTTAGTTAGCAACTAACTCTTAATTTCTAAAGAATCTGAGCTATTGGATATAAATTTTACCACTAGATATAGACAGGAAAATTCTGTATTCTAATCAAATGTACAAGAACAACCCATTTTTCCTTTGACGATTAGGTTCAAACACCTCAGCCACAAAATTACTTTTTTACCCCATTGTTTTCCCAGTTGGAAAAAGAGCTGAATGGCTGACTCATTGGCAGTTTCAACTCTCATTCAACAAAATCACTTTTGAGTCTCCTGGTGGAAAAACACCTCCCCTTAACCAAAAAGTCAACCCTCTACTGTCAGAACGCTCCCTGGTGGTGTCCTTTGGGGGGTCTTGAAATCTCGGCATAACAGGGTGGTTATTAGGAATTATAGTGAGGAGAGTACCTTGGCTCCTAGACCTTACATGTATTCTGGCTAAGCAAGAAACAGCTCCAAATATTCATTTCTGGTTCAGAGCATGTACCCCATGCTATAGGGCAGTATTATATCTTCTGAAACCATTAGCTCCCATCTGGGACTATGAGTCTTTAATAGGCTGTTCTGCCACTGTATAGGGTCTCTGTCTGCTAATGATGGGGTGCCATATAATAATCTCAGCAAATCACATAAGTATCAGCCCATTGATTTATTTTATTTACTCAAAAATAAAATTGTAGGTCAAAATTTATGAGGTATGAGAAACCATAAGTCATCCTCTGGGTGTAAGATTAGTGTTTCTGGTTGATGGTAGGTAGTCAGTGATGA
Organism: Myotis brandtii; assembly: GCF_000412655.1. Taxonomy (NCBI): domain Eukaryota; kingdom Metazoa; phylum Chordata; class Mammalia; order Chiroptera; family Vespertilionidae; genus Myotis; species Myotis brandtii. The sequence goes on along the minus strand of NW_005371791.1, from coordinate 103,062 downwards.
CAACTTGATACTGGTATATACAAGTTTTACTTGCTCTTTTGGGTGAAAGCAAATCACGGTTCTGTATTCACTGGAAGAGATACAAATGTATAAGCATTTCAGATGCCAAGGCCTCTATTGCGTTTCTTCATACTACATCTGAAATGGAGGCTGCATTTGAAGTTACCACATGTTTAAGAAAACCATTGTCATTCTCTAGGCCCAACTGTCTACCACAAAGGTCAAATGGATGAGTTATTTGAGAATGCAATTATCAAGTACTTCCTCTCTGTCTTTCAGATCTCTGATGGTGGCATTAATGTTTGCTGTTCTTTCAAGGTTATAGTATTATTTTTGTTTGCAATTTTTATATGGAGGGAGATTTTCATAGGCTTATACTTATCTGTTCTTATTATAAAACTAGAGGCCCAGTGCACAAAATTCGTGCACTGGTGGGGGTTTGTGTCCCTTAGCCCAGCCTGCACCCTCTCCAATCTGGGACCCCTGGCTCCTAACCGCTTGCCTGCCTGCCTGCCAGATTGCCCCTAAACGCTTCTGCCTGCCA
>NW_005371791.1:100931-102385 GCF_000412655.1 Myotis brandtii | reverse complement strand
GTCCCTCAGCCCAGCCTGCACCCTCTCCAATCTGGGAACCCTTGGGGGATGTCTGACTGCTGGGTTAGGTCCGATCCCGGCAGTCGGACATCCCTCTCACAATCTGGGACCGCTGGCTCCTAACCACTTGCCTGCCTGCCTGCCTGATTACCCCCTAAATGCTCCCCTGCTGGCCTGATTGACGCCTAACTGCTCCCCTGCTGGCCCGATCGCCCCCAACTACCCCCCCTGCTGACCTGGTCACCCACAACTGCCCTCCCCTGCCAGCCTGATGGCCACCAACTGCCCTCCCCTGCCGGCCTGGTCACCCTGGTGGAAGCCGTGCGGAGCAGCAGCTGGGACCTGCCCCCTGGTGGGGCTGAGGGAACTCTGGGGAAGCCGGGCTGAGCAGCAGCTGGGACCCTCCCCCCAGCATGGCTGAGGGAACTCCAGTGGCAAGCGCATGAAGCGACCTGCCCCACCCCCGCTGTGTGCACGGCCACCTTGTGACGGCCTTATGGCATGAGGGTTAATTTGCATATTACCTCTTTATTATATAGGACTAGAGGCCCAGTGCATGAATTCGTGCACAGGTGGGGTCAGGCCGGCCCGGCACCAATGGGGGCGGATCGGGGCTTGGCCTGTTGGGAGGAGGAGATAGTGGAAGGTTGACCTGCTGGCCAACCCTGATCAGGGCCAGCCAGCTGGGGGGAAGGGCCGTGGGCAATTGACCAGTGGGCCCTGCCCCTGATTGGGTTTCAGGGACTGATTGGGGGTGGGGTCAGTCATAGGAAGGGGCTGTGGGCAGTGGGCCAGCTGCCCTCACCCAAAATGGGGTCAGGGGTGCCAGCGTCTTGGGGGAGGGGCCATGGGCCATCCTTAATCGGGGTGGGAGAGTCCGGTAGTGGGCAGTACTTACTAAAGGATACTTTTGAGAACAGTAACTGGGAAGAATGGGAAAAGAGCAGGTTTGAGCAGAGTAAAGCTGCAATGCTGGCAAGGGACCAGCCTCAGCTAACCACATAGAGAGCTCTTGGGCCAATGGGGAAAAAAGGAGATATATGTACCTGATCGGACCGGTTCGCTGGCCACAGTGGGCTTTGTGTCATAGTGACCGGTCGTTACGGTTGCTGGCTTTTTATATATATAGATGCTCTTCTGGACAGGCAATGGAGCTTCTGCCTGCTGTTGACTATACCTATTACAATTGAACAGCACAGGACCTGTACAAATAACCATGGAATAAAACCACAGGAAAACATTGAGTGCACCATGAGACAGAGTAACATAAACTCCATTGATAATATGCCAGGAGATATTGATATTTCCCCTTCTCTGGGACACACTTATTCTTCCATGTGCTTGCATGACCTTTGGGGTAGTCTAGAATATATATTAATAATATGTTTTATTGGGGTGATGTTGGTTAATAAAATTATATAGGTTTCAGGTGTACAATATCATATGTATATTAT
>NW_005371791.1:95208-99924 GCF_000412655.1 Myotis brandtii | reverse complement strand
CCTTTGGGGTAGTCTAGAATATATATTAATAATATGTTTTATTGGGGTGATGTTGGTTAATAAAATTATATAGGTTTCAGGTGTACAATATCATATGTATATTATATCATGTGTTCACCACCCCAAGTCAAGCCTCCTTTCATCACCAGTTATTCCCCCTTTGCTCTCTTCTACCTTCCCCTAACCTCTTTTCTCCCTGGTAGTCACATATTATTATTTGTGTCTATGAGGCTTTTTTTCTTTGCATTATCACTTCACTTTCTTTGTTCAACCTCCAACCACCCCCCTTTCTGACAGCTGTCATTCTGTTCCTTCTATTTATGAGTCTGTTTCTATCTTGTTCATTAGATTCCTCGTATAAGTAAAGTCACATGGTACTTATCTTTCTCTGACTGCCTTATTTCATTTATCATAATACTCTCCAGGCCCATCCATGATGTTGCAAAAGGTAAAATTTTCTTCTTATTTTACAGTCCAATAGAGTAGCATTCTATTGTGTATCACTGATTTTTTATGCACTCTTCTACTGATGAACACTTGGGCTGCTTCCAAATCCTGGCTATTATAAATAACACTGCAATGAACATAGGGTTGCATGTATTCTTTCGAATGATGGTTTTGGGTTTTTTCAGATACAGTTCCAGAAGTGGGTTTGCTGGGTCATAGGCAGTTCCATTTTAAATTTTTTGAGGAAACTCTGTACTACTTTCCATAGTCACTACATCAGTCTGCATGAGAGTTCCCTTTTCTCCACATCTTTGCCAACACTTGTTTTTTGATTTATTGATGATAGCCATTCTGACAGGTGTGAGGTGGTTATCTCATTAAGGTTTTCATTTGCATTTCTCTCATGATTAGTGACACTGAGCATCTTTCCGTAAGTCTATTGTCCATCTGTATGTCCTCTTTGGAGAAGTGTCTACTTAAGTACTTTGCCCACTTTAAAAATGGATTATTTGGATTTGTTGGTGTTGAGTTTTATAAGGTATTTATAAATTTTAGCTATTAACCCCTTATCAGAGGTATCATTAGTGAATATATTCTCCCATTCAGTGGGTTATCATTTCATTTTGATGATGGTTCTTTGATGTACAAAACTATTTAGTTTGATGTAATCCCTTTTGTTTAGGTTTTCTTTGCCTGAGGAGATATGTGAGAAAAAAATATTGCCATGAGAAATGTCACAGAATTTACTGCCTATGCTTTCTTCTAGGCTTTTTATGGGTTTGAGTTGAACATTTAAGTTTTTATTCCATTCTGATATTATTCTTATGTATGGTGTAAGAAGCTGGTCTAGTTTCATTTTTTTTTGCACATATCTGTCCAGTTTTCTCAACATAATTTACTTAATAAACTGTCATTACCCCATTGTATGTCTTGCCTCCTTTGTCAAACATTAATTAGTTTTATTTCTGGGCTCCCTATTCTGTTTGCTTTATCTATATGTCAGTTTTTATACCAGTACCATTCTGTTTTGATTACTATGACCTTGTAGTATAGTTTGATATCAGGTAGCATGCTTCTTCCAATTCTATTCTTATTTCTCAAGATTGCTGTGGCTATTCAGAGTCTTTTGTAGTTCCATATACATTTTGGAATATTTGTTCTAGTTCTATGAAATCAGTTTCATTTTTATACACCAATAATGAACTACCAGACAGGGAAACTAAGAAAACAGACCCATTTATAATTGCATCAAAAATAAAAACAAAACACCCTAGGAATAAATTTACCAAAGGATGTAAAAGAACTGTACTTGGAAATTATAAGACACTGAAGAAATAAATTGAACAGCATCCCCTAATCTTAAAATGTTTGGATTCCTTTGTCTCTTTCTTGTTCATTGCCATCCATCACCATTGAGTCCAGGTTTTAGTCAAATAAATGAGAAAACAAGTGAGCCTCTCAACCAGCTGCAATTTAAAACTGCACTTGCTGTCCAATACTGTGGCCGCTGGCAACATGGAATTTACTGAGCACTGGAAATGTTGCTAATATGACAGAGAACTGAATATCTAAATTAAGTTTCAAAAAAGACTGAACTCTTTTATGTGTAAAAATAACTTTATTATTTAGGGAGCATTATATTTTACTTTAACTTTTGTACTATGGAAGAAACATCGATGAGAGAGAAACATTGATCAGTTGCCTCCTGCACACTCCCTACTGGGGATGTGCCCGCAACCAAGGTACATGCCCTTGATCAGAATTGAACCTGGGACTCTTGAGTCTGCAGGCTGATGCTCTATCCACTGGGCCAAACCGGTTAGGGCAAGACTGAACGCTTTTATGTGTAAAAATAACTTTATTATTTAGGGAGCATTATATTTTACTTTAACTTTTGTACTATGGAATATATGGTTACACAGTAATATACAGTTTTGATATTTAGTTCTAGTATTATGCAGAAACCCATCACTGATCAAGTTAGTGTCAACTGATTTAGTTGCATGATTTTTTTTCTACCCATTGATGTAACATTGTATGTGTTTATTTGAATATTTTATTGCAGACAAGTAATATGCAGGTAATTCATAGTTGTGGAATAAATGATTTATTTATAGTATTTAAATAAATAGAAATGTATTATTATTTTAGTTATTATATAGGGTGTCCCAAAAATATAAACACACTTTGAATGATTATAAAGTCAGTGTTTATTAACATACAGTTCATTTTTAACATTTAAAAGAATCTACAGAAACGAATAATTTTTTTGTCAATGCCTGTTTTCAAACTGATGGCCATTCTTGTCCAGGCACTGCTGATAATGCAAAGCAATAAAATGGCAAACATCAAAAATTATTTTATTTGGTATTTGTGCACCCTCAATTCAATGACTGTTGTTGGTTTTGTATAAAAAACTTTGTCTTTTATGTATCCCCATAAAAAAAGTCTAGTGACACTTTAGAATAAATTGTCTTTGTTCAAAACTTAGTTTGTTTAAGTCAGTTAAACTTGAAAAGGAGTGAAAATTAAGTAAAATATCAGCTGTTACAGTGTGTTTACATTTTGGGGGACATCCTACATAATTATTTATTTTTAAAAATAATTTATATGAACAAATTTATGAATTTAAATATGGACATGTTACTAATGCAGAATCAAGTGGAAATGTATAAACTAGTACCATGAACAGAATAACAGAAAAAAAAATGTACTGGAAGAAAATATGTTGCAAATTTCACCACAAGTGTCAATTACAATTTGATGTGGTAGACCAAAATGAGAAAGTTGTTTGTCTTGAAAAAAATCTTTTATGTATCCCCATAAAAAAGTCTAGTGACACTTTAGAATAAATTGTCTTTGTTCAAAACTTAGTTTGTTTAAGTCAGTTAAACTTGAAAAGGAGTGAAAATTAAGTAAAATATCAGCTGTTACAGTGTGTTTACATTTTGGGGGACATCCTACATAATTATTTATTTTTAAAAATAATTTATATGAACAAATTTATGAATTTAAATATGGACATGTTACTAATGCAGAATAAAGTGGAAATGCATAAACTAGTACCATGAACAGAATAACAGGAAAAAAAATGTACTGGAAGAAAATACGTTGCAAATTTCACCACAAGTGGCAATTACAATTTGATGTGGTAGACCAAAATGAGAAAGATGTTTGTCTTGAAAAAAATAAAAAAAAAATTAACAAAATAATGTAAACAATATTAAGAAATATATTTAGAAAATGTATAGTTCATTTAATAAATAGGATTCTTCTCAATACTCAAAAATAATTAATAAATTATTTACCTGAAATCAGTATTAAATATCCAACAAAAAATGTTTAAACAACTTTTAAGAGAATATGAACTTGAAAATTTACTCAGCTATAAAATGGTTTGCATAGCTGCTCTAAAAAAATTTAGATAGAGAGATGATAAGAAATTTTTATAGAACTAAAACTTTTGGAAGTTAGATATGAGATATTGGAAATTTAGGAAAAAAGACTATCTGTACTATCAAATAATTATAAAAATATTAAAAATCAATTGAATCAAAATTTGAAAATTGTATGTTTTTATTTAACTTAAAAATAATGTGGTATAAAAGATACTGCTTAATATTTTGGGTGTGTTTTGACCTGGCCGACATGGCTCAATTGGTTGGAGCATCATCCTATATGCCGATTGGTCACAGGTTTGATTCTCCAGAGGGTAGCACATGCCTAGGTTGTGGGTTCGATTCCCATTAGGGCATGTATAGGAGGCAACTGATAGTAGTTTCTCTCACTTCTCTCCTCTCCCTTTTTCTCTCTCTAATATATGTATATTGGCTATAGTTTGTCTCAAAGTTCCAAATTTATAAACAATAATCAAGTTGCATAAAAAAGTAAATCATGAGTATATATATATTATATATATGCACATATTTATATATACACATATATCTGAATATTTTCATATTTCAAAGAAGAATTTTAGCTCCATATATATGCAGAAAATAGTTTCACATTAGCTAGTACTCCACTTATGTTTGATCAAAACCTAGATTTATGGCAATTTTGTAACAATTTACTGATGTTTTCCTAATTACTTCATTCTGCTTCATGTGTATATTGGAAATATCTGTACTCAGTTTTCAGAAGCTAACTTTATAAAAGGTGTCATTGATACAATTGTTAATATTATTCATTTCTGTGTATGTTTATGTGAATGCTGTGACTTGCCATTAGTTTATGAAATTAAGAAATAGATGACGATTAATTTAACAG
>NW_005371791.1:84687-94781 GCF_000412655.1 Myotis brandtii | reverse complement strand
GGTGCACGGTTGGGGGCCGGCTGGTTTGCCCTGAAGGGTGTCCTGGATCAGGGTGGGGGTCCCCACTGGGGTGCCTAGCCAGTCTGGGTGAAGGGCTGAGGGCCGTTTTCCGGCTGGCGGGTGACTAAAGCTCCCAACCGTTCCTTTGTTTTTTTTATTTTTTTTATTCTGTGCCAGCTTTAGCTCTGAGGCTTCGCTGCTGAAAGCCGGTTTCTGGCCTTTGTTTTTTCCTTCTGTATTTGATACATTGGGTGTGTTTTGACCTGGCCGACATGGCTCAATTGGTTGGAGCATCATCCTATATTCCTAATGGTCACGGGTTTGATTCTCTTGAGGGTAGCACATGCCTAGGTTGTGGGTTTGATTCCCATTAGGGCATGTATAGGAGGCAACTGATAGAAGTTTCTCTCACTTCTCTCCTCTCCCTTTTTCTCTCTTTAATATATGTATATTGGCTATAGTTTGTCTCAAAGTTCCAAATTTATAAACAATAATCAAGTTGCATAAAAAAGTAAATCATGAGTATATATATATTATATATATGCACATATTTATATATACACATATATCATTACCATGTTTCTCTTTTATTAGTGTAGATATGCACATATTCATATATACATATATATTTGAATATTTTCATATTTCAAAGAAGAATTTTAGCTCCATATATATGCAGAAAATAGTTTCACATTAGCTAGTACTCCACTTATGTTTGATCAAAACCTAGATTTATGGCAATTTTGTAACAATTAACTGATGTTTTCCTAATTACTTCATTCTGCTTCATGTGTATATTGGAAATATCTGTACTCAGTTTTCAGAAGCTAACTTTATAAAAGGTGTCGTGGATACAATTGTTAAAATTATTCATTTCTGTGTATGTTCATGTGAATGCTGTGACTTGCCATTAGTTTATGAAATTAAGAAATAGATGACGATTAATTTAACAGCCGTGTGCACTTCACCAATGCTCATTTGATGAGTCATGGAAGATTTATTAACAGAGATTTATTGTATTGTCATTCCAATTCAACGTTTCTTGGAACAAAAGGAATGCTTGCTAAGTATTTAATAATCAAAGAAAAATGGCAATGTTGTTTATATTTTTCACTGATGCCATTCTGCTCCTGAACAAGTTACATTTAAGGCTCCAAGGAAATGAAGAGCTTATCTGTGTCTTAGCTAAACAGGTATGCAAATTTATGTTGAAACTGAAATTTTTCATTGTACAAATCAATAATAATTTTATTTGTGTTATTTTAACACAATAATTATTGCATTTATTTAACTTGGATAGACATAATTTTAAAATTATATGCTCTTGCTTCAAAGTAAAAACAATTCTTATACTAACAATGAACCAATTTTGCTAGAGTTGATATAAATATGAATAGAAAATGATATTTGATTCTGTTATTCAATTTTAATTATGTTTGAAAATCTTGGAGATGAAAATCTGCTTTGCAACTGCAAGTGTTATATATTTAAACAAATCATATTTTTTATGAAAACTTAGCATCTGAATTGAGATATTCTTTAATTGTAAAATCATGCTGGATTTTGAAAAAGTGGTAAAACAAAGTGAAATGTAGGGTTAGTATTTTATATAGCCTTTATAAATGATAATATTTTAAATATATTAGATTAATAAAATATATTATTAAAAATTATTTTACCCATTGATTTTTACCTTTTATGTGGCCTCTAGAAAAAAATTACATACCCAATTCACATTATATTTCTTTTGGACAGCATGAGGATCTGAGATATATACCCAGGTCAATAAATTAAATCCAAAACCATGTTCTACCATTTTTGGTCCTGCATTCCAGAAATTACTCCCACACAAATCAATAATGATGTTATTTTAACAGAATAATTATTGAATTTATTTAACTTGGATAGACATATTTTGAATTTTTGCCACAGTACATTTGCATAATCCTGCTTTTTTTGATGGTGTGTAAGTGTCTGGAATGTGACTCTTGTAAAGGGCCTATAGGCACTGACAGGTAGTGGAGTTGAGCATGAGGTAATGCCCCTCCAGGAACTAATTCTGAAAGGGCTAATTCTGTTGGCAAGTGACACTTGTGTTTGAGGGAAATCTGAATCAAATAATTCCTTTCATGTATCATTATGCTTAATATCACTCCCCAATTATTTCCCAGTGTGCACTCCAATTAGTATGTAAGATACCAAAAGACTGTGAATTACACATATGCTGTAATTTCTGAACCCAGAACATCTGGCTCTGATTTTCTTTCTGGGCAGCCGTAGAAACCTGCTTCCTACCATGACTTTATTCAAGAACTTAAGATGAAAGCCGATCATGCTATAGTAGCTTTCAATTCTCCAGTGCATGAAACAGTCATTCACTCTAAGGTCTTAAATTCCTGACTCTCATAGTATGGAGGTATGAAGGGGCATCAAAAGGGATAATTCAGGCAACTCGTTTGCAATTTACATGTGCAGGTTACTGGTATTCTACTTGGAAATAAGTTAACATAATATTGTCTAGACCAATAAGGCATTAAGCCAAGATTCCCATCATTAGAGTTGTGTTACCATTTACTATATTATGTGAGTTTCAGTGACAAGTAGAATCTACTCTAGATAGTTTTCCAAGAGAGAAATTTATTAGAGGGAGTGAGGTATTTGAGACTGTTAGGTGATAACGTATAGAATTCAGAAATGGCAGCCAGAACAATGTCTCTGAATTGACCTCCCTAGGGATCTACAAGCTCTACCACTTCTGAATCTGGGGAGTCAAGAAACTATGATGACAACTTCAGGCTTCAGTGTTGCACTGTCACTGTCATGACCCTGGCTGGAAAATAAATATCTGATGTCTTGTGAGCCATCTGCAGTATTTGTTTATACCACTTTACAACAAAAGAAAATTTAGAATCAGATCGGTAAACTTGTGAGCAGATGCAGCAGAAACTCAGAAAAAATTTCTTATTTATCAAGAAAAATAAGAAAAAAAGAGAACAAAATAAAGAGCACTGTTATACATAAGAAAGTCACTAAATATCAAGAACATTTATTTCAACAGGAATATATTAAAATTCTAAACTTTTATTTACATAGTGACATATCCTTAAAAGTCATAGCACCAACAGAGATGTAATAATAAGGAAACATAGACAAATGTAGCATTAGAATGGATAATTTTAGCATACCTATCTTAGTAATTGCTAGATCAAGCAGACAAAAATTCTATAAGACTATAGACAATTTAAACAACATAATATGTAACCCTACTATATACATTTAATTCTGAAAAGTAATTAACAGGAGGGATATTGTCAGTTATTATAAGATATATGAAAGGGGGAGACATTATTTCTATCTTCCAACTCTGCTATACACAAATATTTAAAAGATAATCCTGGACAAAGGGCAGTCAGTGCCCTGTTGCATGATGTAAAGAAATGCAAAAGACCCATGCAGAACTGTCTCCCAACAATGGCCCCACTGAAAGATAGAAGTTTCATATTACTCTCTAATTGTTTTCAAGTCATATCATCAAATATAACTTACGCTGCCTCTGAAATCCTAAAAGGCTTACCACAAGTATTTTGACTTTTTTCTCTCTCATAAGAAGCAACCAAGTTTGCCAGGTAGTCTTTCACCTTTAGGGTATAGGGAACTATATTATTGGTTTAGGACTCTTTGCCTTGCACAAGTATTTTGACTTTTTTCTCTCTCATAAGAAGCATACAAGTTTGCCAGGTATAGGGAACTATGTTATTGGTTTAGGACTCTTTGCCTTCACCTTTGCTACAGTTATAAGTCCCAGCCTTGTTGAGTTTGGGCTGGGCCATGTGCCTGCTTTGTCCAATGGAAAGTGAGCTGGATTTAAATGTGCTTGTATGGACTTGCCTGGTTTGGCTTACACTCTCACTATCCTGCTTTCCACCATGAAAACTAAAAACATTCTAAATAGCAACTGCTTCATAAGCTTTGATACTGAAATGAAACATATGCAAAGCAATGTGAGCCTTATCTGTCGCCTGAAAAGCAATACACCCACTTCACAGATCTATGTGCAAAAAACAAATATTTGTGTTGTAAGCCACTGAAGTTTTGGAACTGTTTTTATGCAGAATTATTAGAACACAAGGTGACTAATACAGAGCAAATATTGTTATGTATCAGACCAGTGGACACCCAGAAAATTTACTTAGGTACGGATACCTGAGTTCTCATGGAAATTTGCTGCTATTTTGTTGCAAATAAGAAATTTTTCAGAAAGTTGTCTCCTTAACTGGGTATGATTTTCAGAGCTTAATCTAGTTTCTTCTCTGGGATTCTATGTGATAACTTTTCTTCTTAATTTCACCATTTCTTAATTACACACCATTCAAATACCTCACTCCCTCTACTTCACCTACAGAGGACTGAAACCTCTGTATCTAAAATGTGGCTCACTAAACAGGGAAATTAAATTCTAATCTCAAGATTTCTTATTAAAAGGGAGAATTCACTAACAATATTCATTAAAGTGAAACTTTTTTAAAATTGCTAATCCAGTACCTGGTAATTGCTTCAAGTTGTACAATGGAAATCTAATCCTCTAATTTACAGTAGAAACTTTTTATTTTCAAAGATTTTTTCATATAAACCTTTATCTTTTAAAAAATGTATTATAAGAATATTATAAAATTATCAGGAACAAATTATTAATATCTTCATTTTACATATAAAGAATAATGGGGAGTCAAACTGTAAACTGATTTTTTTAAATGTAACATGTTAAGATTCTCTCTAATGTGAGTGTGAGAAATGTTCCTTACATAATAAGAAAAGCATCAACACACTGACACTGAATAAGACTCCAATTTTCAAATGATAGTTTAAGAAAATGTCTCTGAATGAAACAGGTTACATATTTGTGATTATATAAAAGAATTTAGTTTTGTGAAATATTCTCATGGTAGAGTATCTAAAATGTGGCTCACTAGGCAGGGAAATGTTCCTTAGGTTTCTATAAATAATTATTTAATATATACTTTTTGTTTAGAATTTTCAAAAGGCTTAATATATATTCATTATCTATGACCTAAAGAGCTCAGATAAAGTAAGGATAAGTGACTTGTAAATAACTAAGGTCAGTAAGGACCTGCCTGCTATTACTTAATCATACTCGTATTCTACAGCAAAACAGCCATGTAAGGGTCATTACTGAGAAGAATGTCAAATTGGCCGATTTAATGTTACTTAGGGCTTACTTTATCTACATAACTGTCTCAGATAAGCATTGCAAGCTAATAATAATTACATTAGTGTCAGAAGTGTAGGGGACACCTATGGTTTATTTAGTAGGGAAAGATAGTTTTAGTGTTCTAAATTGAATTTTACTGTCCACTTTAAGATAGTTAAAATAGCATATGTAAAATATTCAAACACCCATTAATGGTTGATATCTGAGAAACACAATATTGTCTGAAATATTTTAATGTCTGCTGCTACCTCAGTTCAAACAGCTTGTCAAAAGGCATGTAGTAGCTTAAATATATTGCTGATACATCTCAAGAAAGTTACTATATTTTTGTGATGTAAATTTAAATGTCATTTTTAAAGGTACAAATCATATATGCTCCTGTAGATTTAAAAGTTTACTCCTTTTTGTATCATGTTGCCTTCTCCAAATTTATATGTTTAAGGGAAAATACTGTACAAAAGTGAATTTGTAAATAATAAGTTTTGAAATAGTGTTCTGTAAGTGATCATGGTTGTCATATAATACACACACACTCACAAACACACACACAATCTATATTTGACACTGAACCATAAAAATCAGTTATGGGACAATAACACCAACAACCTCAAATCTATTTTTATAGGTGGACCCTTACATATATATAATTTTATGTTCCTGATTTCCAGACACTTAAGATTTTTCAGTATATATGCATTACTCACGAATTAAGCAATAAGCACCATGAAATGTTTGCCCTCACCACACAGTAACTTTTTTTTGTTGTTTTAAAATGTACCTTTAAAGTGTTCAAAACAGTTTGTTAGCATATCTTCAATCATAGTAGAAATTATGACCACAGACAGAATAAAATCAAAATGTAGATTAATAATCTGCTAAAGGAATTATTAGATGAGCATGTGATCGATTCATTGTGAACGTGAATCTGTGTTAACTAGTCAGGTAAGACAGTGAGTAGGTGTACCAGAGCAGGACAGGAGAGCCCCTTTGGAGAATGCTCCGGTTTTCTATATGGAATGAAAAACTTTGGAATTGATGACAAAGGGAGACTTTGCTCCCATTGTTACATCAGCCATTATGGCAGTGGTTAGCTAACTGCAGAAGTGTCTAACTGAGCCATTTTAGCTTTATAGCTTTGTTTTGAAGCTCAGCTTCTCAAACCTGTCAGAACAACTGGTTGAACTGTCACCTGGACAGGAACCACAAGGTCACAGGACAACATACATTTACTGTGCTGATAGTTCACAAAGCATCTTACCACACATTCTCTCATTTGTTCTTTGCAACAACCCAGAGACATTTGTAGGCCAAGTATATTCTGCAAAAGTAAAAACTGAATGAGAGAATGTAAGGGATTCAGACATGAGCGCATACACAGCTTATGGTAGCAGATCCAGGACCTACACCAAAGTTTTCTGATTCTAATAATAGATTTTTCTATTACATGTTCTCTTGTGAGGAGGTTGAAAACATATATTTCATCAAGATATGATGTATGTCATAATTTTATTAAATGTCAAATATGTAAAAGTTCTGAAATAATTCAATCTGGCAGTGGACTTCTTTTGTTGTTAGATCAGTCAACCTCATGAGAAATCTCTTCTGCAGGGCACTATGGCATCAAAATGAAGATACAATGGGCTTCCTATTTGGATGGGGATAGTGGTATGACAAACCATTTATATGGAGTAAGGTAACTTTCAGAATTTCAACCAATATTCTCAGGGAAATAGTTCTAAAGGCACAAATGAACAGGATAAGAGATAAAGACCGAGGTGTTTCTCTCTGAGGATGTGCATGTGTATATTTTTTTCTTTCACATATATGGTGCCTGACATGGCAAGCTTCAACAGCAGCCATTACATAAAACTTATAGAATCTTATAGTCTAGTCAGATAGACCAATATTAATGAAATCATCCTTTCCATTGTTATGTTCATTCATTTAGCTTATATTTATGGGACACTATGAATGAGAAGTTATTCTACATGTTGCATATTGCAGATATGACTATGTAAATTGGATGCAATTGCACAGGTCTGAAGTGAGAACTGGGACACAACACATTCTGCAGCTGGAACACATAACTTGATCCACTAACAGCAGTGTCTTGTGAACAATTCTTCATCTAACTAGGAAATGACAACTGAAGCTGAAAATTCATTTGATGTCTTTTATTTAGCTCAAAAATACAGATAAATTTGCATTATTTAATAATATATAAATATGTATTCTATACTATCCTATATAATAAAAGCCTAATATGCTATGTTTCTGGTCGTCCAGTCATCCGTTCAACCAATCAAAGTGTAATATGCTAATGATATGCTAAGGCCGCTCAACCGTGTGCTATGACGTGCACTGACCACCAGAGGTAATACAGTTGACCAGTCAACCAGTTGCTATGATGTGTACAGACCACCAGGAGTCAGAAACTCAACTGGTAGACCAGTAGCTATGATGTGCACTGGCCACCAGGGAGCAGATGCTCCAACCAGTAGGTTAGCTTGCTGCTGGGGTCTGGCCGATCGGGACTGAGCGAGAGGGGCTGGGCATGCCCTGGAGCCCTCCTGCAGTCCCTTCCCAGCTGGCCAACCTCCTGCGTCCCTCCAAGGCTCTGATTGTGCGCCAGTGGGTCCCTCAGCCTGGTCTGCACCCTCTCGCAATCTGGGACCCCTCGGGGGAAGCCGGAGAGCCAGTTTCAGCCAGATCCCGCAGGCATAAAAGGCTAATATGCAAATCAACTGAACAGCAGAACGACCGGTCAATATGGCACGCACTGACCACCAGGGGACGGACATTCAATGCAGGAGCTGCCCCCTGGTGGTCATTGCACTCCCATAGGGGGAGAACTACTCAGCGAGAAGCTGAGCTCCTGGCTGGCAAGCGCAGCAGTGGTGGCTGGAACCTCTCCCACTTCCATGGCAGCACTAAAGATGTCTGACTGCTGGCTTAGGCTCACTCCCCGCGGGAAGTGGGCCTAAGCCTTCAGTTGGACATCTCCTGAGGGCTCCCAGACTGCAAGAGAGTGCAGACCAGACTGAGGGATCCCCCTCAAGTGTATGAATTTCCTACACCAGGCCTCTAGTGTATATATATATAAAAGCCTAAGTGATCATTTGACTGTTCAACCAGTAGCTATGACCACCAGGGGGCAGACATTCAATGCACAGGCATGGAAACATGGAACAGACTGATGAATCTCAGAGGGAAGAGGGGAGGGGGGAGGGCAGGAAGAGATTAACCAAAGATCTTATATGCATACTAGAGGCCCAGTGCATGGATTCATGTACCGGTGGGATCCCTTGGCCTGGCATGTGGGGATCAGTTGGTTTTGGCCCTCTCCTCGCAGGACAGACCGAGGGACGAATCCATGCACTGGGCCCCAGTATAGTAATAACATTCATAGGTTATAAAATGAAGTCATATAGTTGTCTCCCCTAATTTTTAAATGAAAACCAATTTTTGGGAACAAATGTTCTACTGAAATATGTTTGAAGAATCATAAGCAATTATTTCAGCCACAGCACTGTTTTAGAATATGTTTCACAAAGGACAGGGACTAAGACTGGAGATATAGAATAAAATATTGTTCTGTAGGCTCATGAATACAAAGGCAAAGTAACGTACTCAGAGAGGACTTAATGCATTTTTTTTTTACTTTAGAGCTATTAATGCCTACCATACAGAAAATTAATGAGATAATCTATGTAAAGGCACTTCTCAAAGGATAGGACATATAATAGGAATCAATAAATATTTTAAAATATACTTGTGGCTGCTTTGGAATAGCTCAGGTTACAAGTGATGAGGGGCTTAAAAAGGACAGGAATATTGGGAAGAAAAAGGCAGGACAGATGCCAGGTATGAAGAAAATATATTATCTATAGAATTCTGTTTAGCTGGTCAACAAGTGCATAGTGAGAGCCTAGTATGTGTCAAGCACAGTGTTGAGTGCTTTGAAATATATCTGAGCCACAAATCACAATAGGAGATAAGAAACAGATAATCCCATGTTTTAGAAAAAGGGTGGCTTTGGGATGGATGATGAAATAGAGTGAGGAACATCACAAAATAGGGTCTGGCAGGCTGGTACAGGTGAAAGAAGAGATATTGTTTTGTTTAACTCCTAATAAGAAACTTGCTTTTGTTACTAAAGAACAAATAAAAACTTTGAAGTTTCTGTTATTATTTTTAGTAACTATTTGTAAAAATATTTTGAAAAAACTATTTTCACTATTTTTAGTAACTATTTGTAAAAATATTTTGAAAAAACTATTTTCTGACCCCTGGATACAATTTGATAGTTTTGATGAATGCTTGATCTGAAATAAATGATCATCTTTTATCTCAATGACTATTTTTCTTAACAAGAAATACTGCCGAAATTTCAAAATGGGAAGTATAAAGTAAACTATGGTAGATAGTAAATTGGTATAAGTATTAATTACATACATGACTCTAGAAAACTTTGACACAAATATAGAATGAAAAGGTCTTCAATAGTTATTTTTAACAATTAAAATTGAAGTTCTTTTCTAGGTGAAAATATAGTTGGGCTTTTGAAGTTAGTGCAGCGTTCATTTGCACAGATGCTCAGTTGGTAGGGCATCAGGATTTGAACTCCTAAGTATCATATCGATCTATGCCATCAAAAGCTGGAGTGAGTTTTGTCTTTTAGTTTTATATTGGTTTATATTTTATACTAGAGGCCCGGTGCACAAAAATTTGTGCACTCGGGGGGGGGGGGGGGGGGGGGCCCCCAGCCCGGCCTGGGCCCTCTCGCAGTCTGGGACCCCCCGGGAGATAACGACCTGCTGGCTTAGGCCTGCTCCCGGGTGGCAGAGGGCAGGCCCAATCCCTA
>NW_005371791.1:78303-84015 GCF_000412655.1 Myotis brandtii | reverse complement strand
GGCTGAAAGCTGGTTTCTGGGGTTTTGTTTAGCTTCTATATTTGTTAGAATGTTTCAAACTGTCAGCTCAGAGGCTGGCAAGTGAGGCGGGGAACGTTGGAGTCTGCAGTCACTGGAGCAAGCAAGCCTCATGTTCGCTTCCAGCTGCCTGGCTGCAGGCCGCCATCTTGGCTGACAGTTAATTTGCATAAGGATATGCTGATTAGCCAATGGGAAGGGTA
Source organism: Myotis brandtii (assembly GCF_000412655.1). Lineage (NCBI taxonomy): Eukaryota > Metazoa > Chordata > Mammalia > Chiroptera > Vespertilionidae > Myotis > Myotis brandtii. The sequence continues at coordinate 83,794 of NW_005371791.1, read as the reverse complement.
GCGGTCGTACGCTAATTACCATGTTTCTCTTTTATTAGTGTAGATTACTGGGAATATCTAGTTTGCCATTTGTACTTGCCTCAAGCATTATCTATTTCTTCGATACTCCTTCATTTCTCCATATCTTATTACTGATCCCTTCTAACATATTTACAGCATTGGCACTCTACTCTCATCACTGGATCTTCTCTTACTATATGGCTCCAGATTTTACATGCGATCCAAATTTATCCTTTTAGATGAGAGATGTAAGAATTTGATTGGCTTCCCTTTTTGCTAATTTGGATTCCCAAATGAACAATAGTTCACAAGAATCCAAGTACTGAAACTTCTCAGAATCCATTAGTTTTTCAAAGTTTCTTTTCTACAGAAAAACACGTTATATAGTGGGAAAAATGTCATACTCAATGTTTTAGAAACCAGCATAAAAATGAAGGGTACAGAGAATTTTCTAAAAGAGGGCTTCTGTGTGTGTGTGTATGTGTGTGTGTGTGCATACACGCATACACGCATATATGCTCTTCTGTACCTATTGGTGTTGGTAAATATTTTCTTTCCCATTTACAAATAAAAACGTCTTATTCTAAAGAAGACACATAAACTATCAAATGCAATGTGATGTTTTTGTTAAATAATAAGCAACAGAAGCATACAGAAATAAATATTTCTCAGGGAGGTAAAATATATACAACTATAAAATCATAAATATACTGGAGAATTATAATATGAATTTGTAAATTGTATGCAAATAGCTTGAAACTAGATCTATAAAGACATAAATAAAGTTACAGGACTGAAAGGTTTATACGTTGGCTTGTTTATAGAGTAGCACAAACATTTTTCTTTTTTAATTGGCAATTAATTTTCGGCAGCCATCTAGGTACTTTCATGTCAAATTACTTTTCCTACACTAAACAAGATTAGGCATCCAAGCAGCAAAGCATTTACGTGAAAAGTGAGAAACTGACTGTCAAGTACATATTTTCCACCCATAACCAATTAAAATGGTTCTTTTTTGATGAATGGGTATTGTACTTTCACATTTTGTATTTTACCTAAATACATACCTGTATAACATCCTAGTACACAAGGAATAAAAAAGATGTATACTGAGATTTCGATATTTCTTTCATGCAATTTACCTTCAGAATGAAACAAATGAGCATTTTTCATGGGGGAGAAGGGTGCATATTAAAAGACACCACTTTCTTATGTTACTGCACACAAAAATACATCAACAGGACATGTATATAGGTATGTTTAAGTGTGTATATATGTGTGTATGTGTGTGAGTATATATACATATATTAAGCAATAAACTTCAAAAAATTCCCATCAAATGATTTTTAGCCCCTCAATTCCTTGTAGATTATCAGTTTACATTAAAATGTAAAGATGCCTGTATTTAAAAATCAGACCATTGACACATAAGGTAAAAAAAGTAATGTATTATTGATAATCTTCAAGTGAATGACATAAAAAGGAAAATATCGATTTTTGGGAAGATGTCTCATTTTTCTTACTTCACAGAAGACTGATGCAAGTTCATGAGCCTATCAATATCATTTGAATTAATGCATATTCCTTACTATTGATTGCTTTAACAATGATTGTCATAACTGATTTATGGGCACTTATGCCTGTTAAATATTTTAAGAGGTAAATATCAGATTTGTATATATAAGTAGATTGCCTTGAATAAACAGCAGGGTTGGATGTTAACATTATGCCTTTTGATTTAATCCATATTATAATGCATTATGAAAGATGTATTTTTAAGGTAGCAGCAAATTCCAACTAAAAGTTGATTTTAGATCAAATTGCTTACTAGAATTAAGTGCAGAATTCCAAGGATAAAAAGTATGTTAAATTGTAAGGTACATATTCTCATGTTTTTTGGAAATGTATCGAACATCCATGAGAAAAACTAAGATCTATTAAACCAATATAAAATTTGAGTATCCTTTTAATATACTTACAATGGATTTGTTCCTATTGCTTAGAATAAATCAGAATATGGGACTACAATTCTTACTTTTAGTTTCCTATAGTGAGTGATACACAATGCTTCCCAAATAAATGAGAGAAAAAGAGAGGGAAAATATATATGCATATATTTGTCATCCCATATTTAGCAAGAGTATCTTTCACTTAAGGTGAGAGATAATTACTATAATTATTTATCAAGGAACATACTCTTTTAAAGTCATATTTATTGAGGTAGCATATGTGTACCATAAATTGAATTTGTTCCAGAGTACAATTCAATTGTTTTTATTAACAGAGTTGTGCAAATATCACCACAATCTACTTTTAGAAAATGTCTATTACCCAAAAAAGATACTTGGTGCTCATTGCAGTCACTCCCTGTTCCAACTCCAGTCCCAGACAACCACTAATCTACTCACTGTCTCTAACAATTTTTTTTTGGACATTTCACATAAATAAAATCAAATAAAGTACATAGTCTTTTGCATTTGGCTTATTTCATTTAACATAATATTTTAGAAGTTCACCCATATTGTAGCATGAATCAACACTTCATTTTTTTTTGTCAAACAGTATTTCATTGTATGGGTAACCACAGTTTTTCATACATTCACCAGTTGAAGGGCATATGCACTGTTTCTACTTTTTGGTTATTAAATATTGTTACCCTGATCATGTAGAAATTTTTATGTGGACATATGTTTTTATATCTCTTGCGTACTTGATGTGTGGAATTACTGGATCATATGGTAAATTCATGTTTAATGTTTCAAGAAACTGCTCAACTGTTTTCCAAAATGACTACTTCATTTTACATTCCTACCGACATAGTATGAGAGTACCAGTTTTGCAACATCCTTGACAATATGTTTTATCTGTCCTTTTGATTATAGCTATCCTAGCAAATGTGAAGTGGTAAATCATTGTGATTTTAATTTGCATTTTCCTAATAGCTAATGATGTTGCACATTTTTTTTCATGGGCTTATTAGCCATTGCTTATCCTGTGGAGAAATGACTATTTAAATCCTTTGCTCATTTTTAAATTGGAATATCTGCCATTTTGTGCTTTGGTTTAATTTATTATCTAATCCAAGGTTATAAAGAGTTAGTCCTATGTATTCCTCTCTAAGAACTTTTATAGTGTTAGCTTTTACATTTAGATCTGTCATCTGTCATCTATTTTGAGTAAGTTTTTTATGGTGTGAGGTAGGAGTCCAAATTCACTTTTTACGTGTGGATATTGTTTCAGTACCATTAGTTGAAAAGACAATTCAGTTCCCCATTGAATTGCCTTCCCCACCATGTGTACATGTCACACTTTACTTGATTTTTTTGCATGTCTCATATTTTTTTTGAAAGTTGGATATTTTAGATAACCTCAGAGTTAATATTATTAGTTTAGTTATTATTATATATTTGTTTAGGGAATTCACTGAGCTAACTCTATAAAAAATCTATTTCCATTGCAATGTGCAATCTCTGATGACCTGGTTTAGGCTGTTTTTCTTATTTCTATGTTTTTACCTGACTACCTAAGAATTGTCCTAGTCAGCATAAGCCACATAATGGTCAAAAGTTGCGCTAGTTTATCTTTTGCTCCATCCTCAACTCCACACCATTCAACCCAGAACTACTGATATGAATTTTCTCCTTCTGATCACTTTTTTAGAGGGTGCAGCTCTGCACATACACAGAGTCTTCTAGACTGTCTAAGATGAGTATGATTTTATTTTTATACCTAGATTATTAGTTAATACTTCTGGGTCATAGCAGATCATTGTTCTGTCAATGTTTTAACCAAACATTAAGGTTGTACTTAACCCCTAGCTCCAGGGAACCGTTTGCCCTTGGTATAGATTTGTGTGTGCCTAAAGAATGCTTCGTTTTTGCCCCCTCTCTGCTCTGACTTCTCCTCAGTTGGTTCAGCTTGTGCACAGCCTTTCTCTGTCCCTGGGTTGAGTGTGATTCTAGCAGTTCTTGCATAACTCTTTTCCTGTTTTTTTTCTGGTAAACTTATGATTGCTCTGTCATCTGAAATTTTTGCTATTGGTAGGGCTATGTATATCCTTTTAGCTGTTCTCTACCAAGACCACCATTGTTTATGACATATCCACGTTCTCCCATTTTCCCAATAATGTCAATTCCCTCAGGCAGAACTATGAAGCTTTTTATCCCTATGGCGTGTCTTTCCCTTTGGGTATAATTTTTGCATAGCTGCACAAGACCTGGGACCAGGAACAGGGGGCCTGTTTCTTCTGGAATTGCACCTGCTCTATGACCAGGAGGCTGTGCAGGGGACGGAGAGTGTCTTCTTGGCATGTTCTTTCCTCAGAACTTCCACCCTAGCAATACAGGATGGGGAAGATGAAGGCCCGTATTCTGGTCTTGTGGTGTCTGGAATAGAACCTTTGTCCTATGAGTGGGGTCTAGGTAATAGAACTTAGCCTTGGCTCTCTTGCCCATGCCTGCTGAAAATTCAGCTTCAGCAACATGGAGTAGGAGAAATGAGAAATACCATAGTCTGCCCATCTTATGGTAATACAGTTGCTTAGATTGGAAACTAGAAGGAGAGGAGAAGGAGAGGGCTTCCTGTAAGATGAAGCTTCTTGAATGTGAAGAGGCAATGGGTTATGGATCAAGGGCCACAGACTCTCACTGTTCTTACTAAAATTTAGTAGATTGTATTGAATGAATAATTTTCCATTTGCTGTAAGCCCTTAGAAAAACTTACAAAGACTTAAAATATTTGTGTTTTTTAAAATATAATTTCCTGCATATAAATGGTTGTTTTGAGGAGAGAGTGTGTTGCTCTTTTGTTCTGCAAAAAAGCCAGTTTCATAAAATTGTTTACCTTTTTTTTTTTAAATCCTCACCCAAGGATATGTCTTAACTGAGTTTACGAGAGGGGGGAGAGAGAGAGAGAGAGAGAGAGAGAGATGCCTCTTGTACAGTATGCACCCCCACCGCAGATAGAACCTGCAACCTAGATATGTGCCCTAACCTGGAATTCAACCAGCAACTGTTTGGTGGACAGGATGACGCTCCAATGAACTGAGCTGCATGGGCCAGGGCATCAAAATGCTTACTTAAAAAAAAGTATCTTTATTGTTGAAAGTATTACAAATGTCCCCCTTTCTCCCTCCATTGATCCCCCTCACCCCCACTCCTACCCTCTCCCCAGGCCTTCACCGCACTATTGTCTGTGCCATGGGTTATGCATATCTACACTAATAAAAGAGAAACATGGTAATTGGTGCACGACCACTACCCTTCCCATTGGCTAATCAGCATATCCTTATGCAAATTAACTGTCAGCCAAGATGGCGGCCGGCAGCCAGGCAGCTGGAAGCGAACATGAGGCTTCCTTGCTTCAGTGACTGCAGACTCCAACTTCCCCGCCTCACTTGCCGGCCTCTGAGTTGCAACTCTAAGAAACTATGTACTATGTTGCAAATAAGAAGCTAAACAAAACACTAGAAACCAGCTTTCAGCCTGCCGGG
>NW_005371791.1:73147-77352 GCF_000412655.1 Myotis brandtii | reverse complement strand
TAGGGATTGGGCCTGCCCTCTGCCACCCGGGAGCAGGCCTAAGCCAGCAGGTCGTTATCTCCTGAGGGGTCCCAGACTGGGAGAGGGCACAGGCCGGGCTGGGGGACCCCCCTCCCCACCCCCCTGAGTGCACAAATTTTTGTGCACCGGGCCTCTAGTCTATATAATAAAAGCCCAGTAACTGTTATGGCAGAACGACCAGTCACTATGACATGCAGGCCATAGGTGTCACCACCAGTGCAACTGTCGAGCCCAATCCTGGCAGGCCAGCCAGACCTCACCTGTGTATGAATTTGTGCACTGAGCTTCTAGTATACATATAAGATCTTTGGTTAATCTCTCTTCTGGAACCCTCCTACCCCACAGCTTCCCTCTGAAATATGTCAGTCTCATGCATGTTTCAATGTCTCTCGATCTATTTTGTTCATCAGTTCATTGAACAAAATGCTTACTTTTAAAGATAAGTACTTTGCTTCTATTTTCAAAACACCAAAAAAATTCATTTGGGAGCATAAACACATTAGGGTTTCAAATATATTACAAGACTTTGTCAATATTACTAAATAAATTCAAATATTCTGTTAAAATTAATCTCCTGGTAATTAAAAATGCAAAATGATCATCCCTTACCAACCAAAAGAAACACATATAATACCATTATAGCCACTTCCCCCCACACACTAAACAGTCTTCATTTTATTGTTCTTAAAAAAATACTGGTTGATATCACCACATCAATATCAATGCTAGCATAGATTTTAATTGATACTAATTGCTAATCCCATTCTGTACTAATTTGTAATTCTACCTATGTCAAAAATATGAAGTTTTCAATCATATATTACCAAGCATTTGTTTAAGGACTTCCTTTAATTACTTCCATTATTCCTGATGGGGTGGTGTAGGTGGGAGAAATTTGGGTAACCCTTTGGATGCTACCACTGTTTTATGTGTCAAAATTGGATTAGACACTATGCATAATGCAAATGACCATGTAATTATTTTGAATTTACAATGTATTTACTATGTAATTGCATAGTAAGTACCATATAATTACAAGATGATTACATGATTATTTCTGCCTTTTACACAGATTTAAAAGCAAAAGATTTTGTTGCAATTATTATTGGCATTTATTGGTAAGTGTTACATAGTTGGGAACTAAATATTTTTCATGTAAACAACCAACCAAGCAAGTATTATTGCCTCTTTTCAGTTGCAAAATTATATTTAAAAGTTACTGTAGTAAATCTAAAGCTGCACAAAAATTAAAGTTTATTAACTAAAATAAGTTTTTGCACTTGAGGGGTTAGACATGAGTGCAATGCACAATTTGATATCTCAAAGATATCTGATTATGCTGTACACCATTCTGTGGCACGATTATGAGTATGTATTTTTAATTGATGCTTTTTATTTTAGGTTGATTTTTTAAAATATTCAAAGAAAATTTAAATTGGCCAGTATTAAGAGAAACTCAAGAAGTACACATAAAATAATACCTAACAACATCCATGAGTAAGATAATAGAACATATGATTTTAAAAATTCTTTACTTATACTCTTTTATAACTTTATAAAAATAAGCATTTTATATTAGAGCAATATTAGTATTATAGGACAATTGTGAAAATACTACAGAGGGTTTCCACCCTATGCATATAGTTTATACTTATTATTACAATATATTATTAACATCTTGCATTTTATGATGCATTTATTACAATTAATAAATAGATACATATTTAACTAAAGTCCATAACATATTCTGATTTCGTTGGTTTTTACCTAATGTTCTTTTTCAGTTCCAGAATCTCATCCATGATACCACATTACGTCTAGTAGTCATTAATAGTCACGTCTCCTTATGCTCATTTTGGCTGTGTTATTTTCTCAGATTTTTCTTGTTTTTGATGACCTTGACAATTTTCAGGAAATGGTTAGGTATTTGTAGAATATCCCCCAATTGGGATTCATTTAATATTTTTTCAAAGTAGACCATAGGTGTTTTGAGGAGGTAACCATAAGGGTAAGGTGCTAATAAGATCAGATCAGATCAACTGTAGAGAATATAAGTATGATTTATCACTGTTGATGTTCACCTTGATTACCTGCCTGAGGCAGTGTTTGTCATAGTTCTCTATTGTAAGTTACTCCCCCTCACCCCCTTCTATTCTGTATACTTGGAAGAAAGTCACTATGCACATCCCACAGCAAAGTATAGAAAAATTATGCTCAAGTTTTTTGAGGACAGAATATATACATGAAATATTTGGAATTCTTCTGCATGGTTGATATATTGATCACCCCTTACAGTATGGACTCATGCATTTTGTTTTATACTTTGGGTTGTGTTCTAAACCGCTTTGTTTTGTTGCTCAATTTGTTCTAGTTTTGACCATCAGCAGTTCTTTTAGTTGGTTCCTGTGTTGCTTAAATATTCTGGATATTGTGAATGTTTCAAGCAATTATGTATAAAGCTGCCATATCAATTTGTATGCAGATTTTTGTGAGGATATAAGTTATCAGCTCTGTTGGGTAAATATCTAAAAGTGTGATTGCTTCAGTGTATGGTAAGACTATAATGAGTTTTATAAGAAAGTAATTACCTGTCTTCAAAAGGGGCTGTACTAGTTTATATTGACACCAACAATGAGTGGGAGTTCCTCTTGTTCCATATGATTGTCAGCCAATGAGGTTGCAGGGTTTTTAAAAAATTTTAGTCAATATGATAGGTATACAGTGGTATCTCATTGTTGTCTTAATTTGAAATTATTAATGACAAATTATATTGAGCATCTTTACCTATATTTACTTGGAATCAATGTCTTCTTTGGTAAAATTTTCTTTTAGATCAGTTGTCTATTTTTAAATTGGGTTGTTTGTTTTCTTATATTTTAGTTTTAATAATTCTTTATATAATTTGTATACAGCCCTTATCAAATATGTAGTTTTGAAATTCATCCTGACAGTCAGTAGTGGTATTTTGTTTTTCTTAACAGTGCCTTTTGCTTAGAAGTATTTTTAAATTTAAATAAAACATAAGTGATCAATTTTTCCTTTCACGAGTTGTGCATTTGATGTTGTGTTTGTACAAGTTTCCCAGGGCTGCCATAACAAAGTATTACAATATCAGTGGCTTGAAAACAAAAATTTATTGTCTCATCATCTGGAGGCTAGAAATCCAAGATCAAGATGTCAGAGGTCAGTGGTCTCTCTGGAAGTATCCAGATACCTGGAAGCATTTGTCCAGGACTTTCTCCTGGATTCTGGTAGTTCTTTGGCTGTGGCAGCTTAACTCCAGTCTTCACTGGGCGTTCTTTCTGTGTCCAAATTTCCTCTTTATATAAAGACTAGAGGCCTGATGCATGAAATTCATGCGGGGAATGGAGGGGGGTCCCTCAGCCCAGCCTGCGCCCTCTTGCAACCCGGAACACCTCGTGGGATGTCTGATCAGGCCTAAACCGGCATTTGGACATCCCTCTTGCAATCCAGGACACTTCGCTCCTAACCACCTGCCTGCTCACTCCTTACCACTTGGCTTACTGCTCCTTAGTGCTGCCGTGGAGGGGGGAGAAGCTCCCGCCACTGCTGCTGTGCTTGCCAGCCGTGAGCCTGGCTTCTGGCTGAGTGGTGCTCCAGCTGTGGGAGTACAATGACCACCAGGGGGCAGCTCCTGCATTGAGCGTCTGCCCCATGGTGGTCAGTGCACATCATATTGACAGGTCGTTCTGGTCGTTCCACTGTAATGGTTGCTTGGCTTTTATTATATAAACTAGAGGCCCGGTGCACAAAAATTTGTGCACTTGGGGGGTTCCCTCAGCCCTGCCTGTGCCCTCTCACAGTCTGGGACCCCTCGGGGGATGACCACCTGCCATCTGACCACCCTGGGGAATTGGGCCTAAGCTGGCAGTCAGACATCCCTCTAGCAGCCTGGGAACCCTCAGGGGATGTCCACTTGCCAGCGGGGACCAGGCCTAAGCTGCAGTCGGACATCCTTAGCACTGCTGAGGAGGCGGGAGAGGCTCCCACCACCACCGCTATACTGGCAGCCATCAGCCTGGCTTGTGGCTGAGCAGAGCTCCCCCTGTGGGAGCACACTGACCACTAGGGGGCAGCTCCTGCATTGAGCATCTGCCCCCTGGTGGTCAGTGTGTGTCATAGTGACCAGTCATTCCCAGTCATTCTGCTGTTAGGGTCAATTT
>NW_005371791.1:63748-72804 GCF_000412655.1 Myotis brandtii | reverse complement strand
CTGGGGTGCCTGGCAAGTCTGGGTGAGTGGCTGATGGCAGTTTGCAGGCTGGCCACAGCCCCTTCAGGGTGGGGGTCCCCACTGGGGTGCCTGGCAAGCCTGGGTGAGGGGTTGATGGCTGTTTTCAGGCTGGCCAAGCCCCTCAGCAGGGACCCTCACCCCATGAGGGTGTGGCCAGCCTGGGTGAGGGGCTGAGGGACATTTCCAGGCAAGCTAAGCCCCCCATGAGGGTGTGGCCAGCCTGGGTGAGGGGCTGATAACTGTCTGCAGGCTGGCCACGGCCCCCAGTCACCCAAGCTCCCAGTGGAGGCTGGCTGGAAGCAGGTATCTGGGATTTATTTAGCTTCTATAATTGAAACTTTGTTGTCTTTAGCGAAGGCCACAGCCGGCTCAGGGCTGACTGGAAGCTTGGCTTCCTCCATCGCCTGGGCAACCAAGCCTCCTGCTTGTTCCAGCTCCGTGGCTGCCGGCCACCATCTTGGTTGGTTTAATTTGCATATAGTCTCTCTGATTGGCTTAGGGGGTAGCGAAGGTACAGTCAATTAGCATCTTTGTCTTTTATTAGTGTAGATACCAATCAGATTGGATCAGGGGCCCACTTTATAACAGTGTGACCTCACCTTAAATTAACAAATGACATTTTCCACAACCCTATTTTCAATTAAGTTCATATTCTGAGGTACAGAGGATTAGGACTTCAACATACATATTTTGAGAACCCAATGTAATGCATACCAGTCTCTAAAACAGTGGTTCTCAACCTTCCTAATGCTGTGACTCTTTAATACAATTCCTCATGTTGTAGTGACCCCCAATTTCATTGTTACAAATTGAACATAATTAAAGCATAGCGATTAATCACAAAAACAATATGTAATTATATATGTGTTTTCTGATGGTCTTAGGCGACCCCTGTGAAAGGGTCATTCAACCCCCAAAGGGATTGCGACCAACAGCTTGAGAACCGCTGCTCTAAAACTTAGCATCAATCTCATGGTCAAGTTGATGTTCTATATTTTCTTCCATAAGTTTATTAATTTTGCATTTTATATGTAGGTCTATGATCCATTTTGAATAACTTTAGAAATTGTAAGATTAATGTCTAGATTGATTTTTATTGCATACAGATTTCCAATTGTTACAGTACCACTTGTTGAGAAGATTAGACTTCATTCACTTCTATATTCAACAATTTTCAGTGTTTTTTTTTACTATACACAGGGAACTAAATTCTTATTAAGCCCCATAAGACTTCCCATATCCTGGCCCCATTATTTATCTAACCATTACCCTTCTACTCTTCCCCTCGCTCACTCTGATCCTCAAGCCTGCTAGCTGTGCTCCTTGCTCAAGGTATTTTGTATTTCCTTTGCTTGCTCTTTCAGAAATTCAATTGAATTGTTTCTTCCTAATTCAGGCCTTTGATCAAATGTCACATTGAACTTTGCCTGTCCTGGCATAGTAACTGCCTCTCTCCCTGTACTTATTTCCCCCTTCTCTTACTTTATATTTCTTCATAGCACTTCTTATTATTTAACATGAAACACTTTTCTTTTTGTTGTCTTTTGTGTCCTAGCATAATATAAGCTATAAAAAAATGCCATTTTATGGGAATATTTTTGTTCATTGCTGAATACCTAAAACCTAGGAGAGTGCTTGATGGTTTAAAACAAAAATACATAGGATTAAGGTTTATCAATGAAAAGAAAAATATATGAAAGAAAAGCCCAGAGGATCTTACAATTGAATAATGCAAGTGCAATGAGAAAGAAAAGAAGACAGGTGAAGAATAAATAATCAAAATAATAAATGCTTTCTTAAAGTCATTTTCAGATTAAAAATGCCTGTGTACAATAAATATGTGTACAGGCTGTAGCAATACAGAGAGAGTTCTAGAAACAGGCTGTCAGACAAAATAGGTTACCTGTCAAGAATGGAAACCAGACAGCCATTTTTAAAAATATATATTTTTTATTAATTTCAGAGAGGGAGAGAGAGATAGAAACATGAATGATAAGAGAGAAAATAACCCAAACAATCAGTAATTTTCAGAATAATTTTTTGCCCTTGAATACTTCATATAAACTGTTCCAAGTTTCTCAGGTTGAAATGACTTTTCTTTCCTTCTCTTTCATATATATAAGACTCAATCCTCATCCTATAATACTCAATCCAAATATCACCTTCTCCCATAGAACTATGTCCATACTTCTTTGTAACTTATGTAACACAATATTTTATGATAAGCTGTCTGCATTTACCTTCTCCCTCTATATTGTGAAAACCTTGAAAACAAGAAATACTCCTTACAATTACATCAACTCAGGAATGGACTGATCATGCACTATAAAAGTAAGCCAAAATTAGTAAGGTAAAGGGGAGTTAAAAATGAAAATTCTTATACTAGTATTCGTATTCAAAATAATAATTTCACAAGGGCAGGAAGAGAGAGGCCTGACTTAACCGTAGTTTATATAAAATGGCTTATGAGATTTTAACTACACAGTATGTGAGTCAATAATGTAATATGACTGCCAAAATAAGCAATAAGCACAATGAAACTGTTCACTTTGCCAGGCTCAATAAACATTATTTTGCTATTCTAATGCTCTCTAATTAGGATAATTAAGAATTGAAGTGTCAACATTGGCCCCATCTACTAATTTCCTGATTTTCATGGACTTTAGCCATTCTATGTTTTGTGGCTCTGCATTCTACGCTTTGTGTTGTTCTAATATATCCACTTCTAGCTGGATATATTAGACAGTTTGCATCAATGTTCACATAGATGCTATGATAAGATATGCAGTTATAAGAACTGGAAAAAAAGATAATACAGGGAATTTTGCCTTAATAGCAGTTGTATTTTCAGCCAAACAGTGGCTTTAATACTTTCTGAAGCACTAAGTTTGATTACCTGTAATAAGTAGAAAGTATTCATTAAGGTAAGCTACAGTGTTATTTAAACAGGGTTTAATGGAAAAATAGACAATAAAAATCTTGGAAAAGTTTTTGAAAATTACATATTTCAGGGCAAATCAAAGAGTTGTGCCTACTCATTATATTTAGGAACAGGAAGTCTATGTATGTATTTCAAAAATGACAGCATCTCTAATGTCTCGTCACTTGTTAGGCAGATTGCATAATGCCATTCAATTAGAAAATCGTTTTTCTATTTAAAAATATTATTGCATTAATGTAATTCTTTGTCATTAGAAAATAACTCCGCCAACTTTCTCCTCAAATTGCAGATACACGTCTTTTCTCAAATGAGGATGGAAAGTGTCTCATCTCCTACCTGTGATGTAAATGTTCATGTTCCTGAGAAGCAAAGCCTGAGGCAGGGGTGTGGGTGAACCCAATTTATTGAGAGAGAACTTTTCAAGAAAACCTTAATGGAAGGAATGGAATAAGATAAGGAAGAGAAAAGTACCAAGCAAGAATGTGGGTTTAAGTTAAGCCTAGGGTTGCCTGACTCACATGGTGAGAGGAGGGAGGGTAGGAGGAAAACTGCTCTGTTATATTGTCCACAGTTGAGGCAAACATATCAGCTTTTAAAACCCCATATCAAGAAGTCACTGGCTATGGGCTTCCCTGCAAGTTTGGACGAGTGTGAATAACTTCTGGTGGAAAGTAGCTTCAATCAGCCAAGGACAATTTTTCCATAGAAGGAGAGGCATCTATCACTTGTAATAGCCAATACTTACAGAAGCTCAGAAATGGACCACAGCCACAGGAGCAGAAGAGGGAATCTAGGTGAGGCATTACCCAGGTATAACTTTTCTAGAATTTTATGGTCAAAATAACTGAGACAATTTATAAGAGGGGAGTTACTGGCAAAACTATGGGCCACCAACACCAATGCTACATTTAGTACCAAAGTTGTAACTAACATTATAACTTCTCCCTTTCACTACCCTTCCTGAACCCCCTCACCCTGGGACAGCACTTCTGCTGGAGTAGAGGCTTACACGCTGGGATGACTCAGACTCGATATTGGAGAACCTCAGTGTCAGGGCCTCAGATTATCATGTGAATATCAATGTGGATGCTGTACTTCCCATTTACAGTTCAAACTGGCCATGTGAGCACCGCCAATTGCCTCAATGGATCAATTGAATATCACATATATCTCTTCATCTCTTAATTATAAGCAACCGCCCCAACTTCTGATAGCAATCAGGGGCAGTTATCCTTGCCAGACTATACACTGTCATGAGGAACCCAAAATGACTCTACATCAGCCATAGATTTAATCTTATAGTATCAGCTCTTATAAGGATCATCCCTCTGAGAATGAGGACCTCTGGACTCATAGATTCTAGAGTTTTAGGGAAGAGACTCATGAATTACTCAAGTGGGTACCTAGAAGGATAACAGATGAAAAGAAACCTGATTGTTGTTGGAAGGACCTATCACAATAGGCTACCAGTGGACTTATTTACCACCAGTTTAGCAGGGTTGCCTCTTCAGTTTCAAAAAGAGGGACTATTGCCTCACTCACGACAGGCCAGGTAACCTCTGCGCAAAGCAGTACAGTCAGGGCCATCTAAAACCAGGGGGTGGGGCCACCCAGAATCTTGGTGCCTAATCCCTGCCCAGCAGAGCTGATGCTGGATTAAGACTTTTAGGGCTATTGGGAGGTCATAAATATGTTTTGCATGCAAGAACATGACTTTGTGGGCTAGGATAGAATGCTACAGGCTGAATATTTGTGTCTCCTGCTCAAATTCATATATTGAAATCTTAACCCCAATGTTATAGTATTAGGAGGTGAGGCCTTTGGGGGTAATTAAATTATGTGGATGGAGCCCTCATGAATGGGATTAGTGTCCTTATGAAAGAGACCCCAGAGAGATCCCTTGCCCCCTCCACCATAAGAGGACAGAGCAGAAGACAATCATTTTGAATCTGGACGATAATTCTTACCAGCCACTGAATATGCTGGCACCTCAGTCTTTGACTTCCCAGCCTAATAAATGTCTGTGTTTATAAGCCAGCAAGTCTATGGTATCTGTTATAATATCTCAAACAGACTAAGATAGTTTTATTTTGTACTGTTTAGGATTTAGAGACACTTTTTTAATCCTGTAAAAATCAGAACTCCATTATTCCCTTAGTATTTTGTTTCTAAACTAAACAATCTGCACACATGCTCTTCTTTTCCTTCCAATAACCACTGACCCATCAAACCAATATCAGGTGTTCAGAATTTTTTTGCACTAATCACCTATCTCCAAGGAACCAGTGTCTATTGCTAGCTTCTGTAATAGATAAAATCCCAAATTTCAGTGGCTTAATGCAATAGAAGTTTAATTCTGGCTCACAATAAGTCCAGTGTGTGCAGTGGAGGAAACTCAATTTATTCATAGGGCCCCATATTGGCATCGACTGGCAGCTTCACCATATTTGGCAAACAGTTAGCCTGTCTCTGCCAGTTTTCTTTCTGAAATGCAAATCTAATCATATAATTTTCCCTGTTGAAATCCTAACTATGAATCTCTTATTACATTGAGAATAAAACCCAAGCTCCTTCATATGCCATCAAAATTTTTATTTGTTTTGAGCTCTCCTACCTCTCACACAAACTATATAGCCTGAGTATAGAGCTGCTTAAAAGTACCTGTGGTTTCAATCTCTTTTCCTTATCATATAATGTTCCCTCCTTCTGGAATTCCCCCTCTCCATTATCAATAGGTACTGTCATATTCATGCTGTAAAACCAACTCAATGTTGTCTCTTCTTGGTGGCATCTCCAGAGTTCACATCTAACAGATATAGTGGACTCTCTTTTGTGTAATGTCTTAATAGTTATGATTTTATAATTAATGAATAATCTACACTTTTATAATATATTCTTATTCAACTTTGTGAAAAATTGTTTCCTCAATACTTAGTCCAGTACCTGCAGCAAGAGAAGAGCTGTTTATTGAAAAACTTTGCACTTCCTAAGACACATTATAGCCGCAGTTGCTTATTTTACATTAAAAAGTTTTAATTATTTTAAGACCTGTGAATTAAAAAAAAAAACTATGATCCTCAGAGCCCTTAGGTTTATAAATATGAATAAATGACCCTTTGTATTTTTTCTGACTCCATGATAATTTTTTTTTTTTTTGGAATTCAATGCCCTTTTCTTGATTTGTTTTTCTGAATACAGAAGCTTCTCTGTTTTCTTGTTGCAATATACTTTTATTTTTTAATAAATTGTAAAATTTAAACCTCATTACACCATATTAGATATTCATATATGCAGTACATTTTAACAGGATTAAAATGTTGAAATGTACTGTATATACATTTCTTTTTCTTTATGCTTCAGATGAGTAACTTCAAGTTCCAAATAAGGCTAGGGTCCTGAGATTTAGCTGTGTTTGAATTTAATTTAATTTCGGCGATTTATAATATGGCTTCTACTAAGTGTAGAGATTTTAGAGGGATGAAATTGAGTGAGACATACAACCCTTGACTTCACACACTTGTCATGGACACCATGTTGCATTAGAGGCTTATGGGGCAAGAATGGCCTCAGTCTTCGTGTTTTCAGAGATGACTTTCAGTGGCTCATGCTTTCAATTTTCCACCTCCTAAATGTTAATTACTTGAGTTTTCATTAATTGCTTAGGTTTCATGTTACAAAAATTGTTCTTTCAAACCATTCTCAGTTTTTGTCCCCAAATTAGTGCTGGCAAAGCCAACAAGACAAATACTGAAAGGACAATACTGTGATGCTTGTCTCTGAAGTGTTAGTGTCTAATAACAGGAAGGTGCACTTTGGATTCAAGAGGCCTCACTTTCCTTTCCAGCTCCTTCCTTAGCCAATTGTGTAGTGTCTGTGGGTGTGAGTCACTAACCTCTATTTTATTATCTTGAAAATTCAACAGAAAATGGTGAGTTACCATAAATGAGATAATATATAAAAATGCTATGCATATATCCCAACAAGATTAGAGATTTTTGAAAGCCGATAAGTCATTTTAATTCCACTTTGGTATTAGGATAGAATAGTTAAATGAATGAATAAATGAATTGTAAATAATAAAATTATCTTCCCCTAGATGTTGTACCAGTGAAAATTCTACTACTAGAGATGTCTGAGATTTTGCTGCCTATGGTTTCTTCTAAGATTTTTATGGTTTCACATCTTACATTTAAGTCCTTTATCTATTTTGAGTTTATTTTTGTGTATGGTATAAGTTGGCGGTCTAGTTTCATTTTTTTGCATTGCCTGTCCAATTATCCCAACACCATTTGTTGAATAGACTACTGGTATCTTTACTCCATTGTATGCTCCTGCCTCCTTTATCAAATATGAATTGACAGTAATGGCTTGGGTAGATTTCTGGGTTCTCTGTTCACTTCCATTGATCTTATTGATCCATATGCCTGTTCTTGTGCCAGTACCAGGCTGTTTTGAGGACAGTAGCTTTGTAGTATAACTTGATATCTGGTATTGTGATTCCTCCAACTTTGTTCTTCTTTCTCAATATTCCTGTGGTGATTCATGGTCAGTTTTTGTTCCATATACATTTTTATAGTGTTTGTTCTGGATCTATGAAATATGTCATTGGTATTTTAATAGGGATTGCATTGAATATATAGTTTTGGGTAGTATAGCCATTCTAATGATGCCCTTTCTACCAATCCATGAACATGGTATATTCTTCAACCTGTTTATATCTTCTTCTATATCTTTTTCCAATGTTCTGTAGTTTTCCTAATACAGGTTTTTTACCTCCTTGGTTAAGTTTATTCCTAAATAACTTAATTTTTGTTGGAATGGTAAATGGGAATGTTAACAAATGGGACTATATCAAAATAAAAAGCTTCTGCACAGAAAATAAACTAGCATCAAAATGAAAAGAGAACATACTATTTTGGGAAACATATTTGTCAATGATATGTCTGATAAGGGGTTAATTTCCAAAATATATAAAGTACTCATACAACTCAGCAAAAGGAAGACAAACAATCCAATTAAAAAACAGGCATAGAACCTAAATAAACACTTCTCTAAACAGGACATACAAATGGCCTGGATACATATGAAAAAATGTTCAACATCACTCAGCATCAGAAAGATGCAAATTAAAACAACAATGAGGTACCACCTCATACATGTCTGAATGGCTCCCATCAAGAAATCAACAAATAACAAGTGCTGGTGAGGATGTGGAGAAAAGGGAACTCTAGTACACTGCTGGTGGCAATGAAGACTGGTGCAGTCACTATGGAGAACAATATGGAGTTTCCTCAAACAATTAAACATGAAAATGGCATTTGTCCCGGTGATCCCAGTGCTAAGAATATATCCTAAGAAGCCTGAAACACCATTCAGAAAGAATATATGCACCCCTATGTTCAGAGCAGCATTATTTACAATAGCTAAGATCTGGAAACAGCCCAAGTGCCCATCAATAGATGAGTTGTTAAAAAAAACAACTGTGCTATATTTACACAATGGAATACTATGCAGCTATAAAAAAGAAGCATCTTTTACCCATTGAGACAACATGGAGGAACCTGGAAAGTATTATGCTAACCTAAATAAGCCAGTCATAGAAAGACAAATTTCATGTTATCTCACTTATATGTGGAATCTAATGAAAAAAACAACAACACAAACTGACAAACAAAATAGAGCCAGACACATGGAAGCATGCGAGAGACTGGGTATTTTTTAGAGGGAAGAGGGGCAGGAATAGATTAACCAAAGAACTTATATATATATATGAACTTTCAACAATAAAGATAAATAAATAAATAAATAATAAAATTATTTGTCACATACTTCGATTCTTCCTCTGAATGATAAATTGCTCATCAATTAGTGTTCTTTGATTTTCAATATTATCTCTCAGAATGCACAAACATAAAATACAAATAAATCATACATAGTTTTTTTCCTCCTTCCTTTCTGGATTTGAGTATGCTAGATTTGAGTATGCTACATACTCAAATCAAGCTTTTTTTGTATTAGGACATATAATCACTGGTGGTTTTATATTTATATAAACACACACATATATACATTTATATATATATACATGCCATAT
>NW_005371791.1:60308-63694 GCF_000412655.1 Myotis brandtii | reverse complement strand
TATAATAAACCCTAATATGCAAATTGACTGAACAGTGGAACGGCTAGTGGAACAACTGGTCATTATGATGTGCACTGACGACCAGGGGGCAGAAGCTCAATGCAGGAGCTACCCCCTGGTGGTCAGTGCACTACTACAGGCAGAACACTGCTCAGCCAGAAGCTGGGCTCATGGCTGGCAAGTGCAGTGGCAGTGATGGGAGCCTCTCCCGCATCCATGGCAGCGCTAAGGAACAACGAGCCAAATGGTAAGGAGCAGTGAGAAGTTGCTCGGTAAGGAGCAAGGGGTCCTTGGACTGTGAGAAGGTGCAGGCCAGGCTGAGGGACCCCCCCCCCCCCCCGGTGCACCAATTTTGTGCACCTGGCCTCTAGTATATATATCATATAAAACCCTGTGACATAAACCAGGGTTCTTTAATGACTACATTTTCTTTGGGTTTGTTTTTAAATATGACATCAAACATATAAAGGGCACTAGGTGAGTATTAAATCGATTATTCAGAAATCAAATATTTAATGATTATTCTTTATTTAGGAAAACTAAGCTAATTTTATTTTCTAATCATAATGGAATTGACATTGGCAATACTTTATATTTATGTTCTTTATTGCTCTTTTTGAAACATTTCAACCTGTGTTATTCTATGTTGTCATCATACCAACCAGGGAAGAAATATTTCCTATGGTTTAGGAAATATATATTTAAGAATATAAATGATTTTTCTAGAATTATAGAGTAAAATGTAGTATAAAGAATTAAACTCACATCCTCTAATTCCAAATCTTCAATATTTAAACAAAACTAAACAAACAAAGGACTTCAAAAGCTAACACCAGGAAGAGACTGGTGCTCTCATTCCCTGAGGCTTCGAAGATGAAGACTAAGTGCTGCCAAATCTAACTGTCTCATTTATTCAAAGAGCTGGAAGAGAAAGCTCAGAAGTCTTTGGGGACCCACTCCAAAGGCACCGGATTTGGCAGTGAAAGCATCCCTAAAGCACAGATTGGAACAGAAGCAAGGAAAAGGAAGCAATTGCTGTGTACCACTTGTATTTTAAGGCCTTTTTTATTATAATTTTACTAAAGAGTTTTTCAGTAGCTTCAAGGATCGGGACAAATTCAAGCATAGAGGCCTTAGGGATAGGGGTGATGGAAAGTTAAAGTTTGGCCTATGGATACCAAAGCATCTTCCTGTGTTGTAAAAATAATAAAAATGAGTCAGATGAGGCATTTGGGGATAGTAAATCTAAAGTCTGTATCTCTGCCAAAACATGCAATAGAAACAGCCATTTCTCTCCCAACTCTGCTGTTTGCCTTATTGTTGCCAAATTTACCAGTGTAATGTCCATAAAAATAACATCTTTGGGAACATAGCACAGTGTCAATGTGGTCTATGAGAATGAGAAAAACAGAAAGAAGGAAATGGCACTTGTGACAATCTCTAACTGAGTAACTATGGGGAATCAAAACTTTAAAAAAATAAAGAGTATCCTATATAATAAAAGCCTAATATGCTAAGTGTCTGGTCATCTGGTATGCCATTCAACCAATCAAAATGTAATATGCTAATGATATGCTAAGGCCGCTCAACTGCTCGCTATGACATGCACTGAGCACCAAGGGGCAGTCGACCGGTAGACCAGTCGCTATGAAGTGAACTGACCGCCAGGGGTCAGACACTCCAACCGATAGCTTAGCTTGCTGCTGGGGTCTGGCCGATTGGGACTGAGTGAGACAGACCAGACACGCCCTGGAGCCCTCCCATGGTCCCTCCCTGGCTGGCCAATCTCCCGTGTCTCTCCCTGGCCCTGATCGTGCACTGGTGGGGTCCCTCAGCATGGCCTGTACCCTCTTGCAATCTGGGAACCCTGGGGGAATGTCAAAGAGCCAGTTTTTGCCCGATCCCACAGGCGAGGCCAAGGGACCCCACTGGTGCATGAATTTGTGCACTGGGCCTCTAGTCCATCATAAGAAGATGGATAAAAGGAAGAAAACCATTTCAGGTCTAAATAAGTTTAATGGTTGACTTTCATTACTGTTGAAAAACAAAGTATGAAATGAATCATCATCTTATTGATTGTAACTCAATAATCTTCTTCATTCTTTAATGCATTTTTCTGCCAAGGCTTATTTGAATATTTATAACATCATTCACGGGCCATACAACATTATCAACTTAAAAATTAGCCTGCAATATTTGGTCAAACATTTAATTAATTCACCCCTAATACCTTGACAGGGCCAGATCAAATGATTTAGTGGGCCTTATGTGGCCAGAGAAAGTAATGATATACAAAACTATTGTGCATTAATGGGTGAGGGGAATATTCACTTATAATATGTAGACTTTCAATTCAGCACTCTCTGACTTTCCAAAATTGATCACATAATCATTTTCCCCTTTAGATGATTCTATTCTGAAGAAGCAAGAAAAAAAATTCAGGCATAGGTGGTGGCAATTTGCTCTTAGATCAACCCTCAGCTTCCTCAGAGCCATTGTCCTCTCTAATTCTCCAGTGACAGAAGAATGTCTACCCTTCAAAGTATCCCTGCTGTGACAACCCTGATGTGTTCCTCTGACCTTCTGTCCTTCTCCATGAAAAGACACCTTGAATCGGGATACAGTTTAAGATCTTGACAAATGTTTCTACTAATATTTTATTTTTCAATATTGGGATCCTTACACAGATCCGGTTTTCTTGTCAGCTCTGACCTTTCACAAGGTGACCACCATAGAGAAGAAGCTTTAATTCTGCTCCCCTATTATTCAGGTGGTAGATGGATGTGTTTTCCTTGCCAAGTAGTACTAGTGATGGCTGACTTTATGGGTCTACTATGCTGGACCACAGGGTGCCTACATATTTGGTCAAACATTATTCTTGGTATTTCATTGGGAGTGTTTTGGATGAGATTAACACTTAAATTGGTGGAATTTGAGTTAAGCAGATTGCCCTTATGATATGGGTGAGCCTTGTCCAATTGGTTGAAGGCCTGAAGAGAACAAAAATACTGACTTCCCCTAAGCAAGAGAGAATTATCTGGCTAACTGCCTTTGGACTTGATCTGCAATGTCAGACCTTCCTGGACTGCCTTTAGACTCAAACTAGAGCATCAGCTCTCCTGGGTCTCCAGCCTATTGGCCCACCTCCAGATTTGGATTTTTTAGTAGCCATAATTCTGTGAGCCATTTTTTTAATCTCTCTGTCTGTTTCCTTGGAGAACTTTGGACTAATACAGTACCATTTATTTATAGAAATTTACTCATTTTATTAAAATGTAATATTATAATAACATGGAACTCCTTAAAATTAAAACTGTACCGCCCTAGTTGGTTTGGTTCAGTGGATAGAGCGTTGGCCTGCGGAATGAAGGGTCCCAGGTTTGATT
>NW_005371791.1:57538-59057 GCF_000412655.1 Myotis brandtii | reverse complement strand
TCAGTGGATAGAGCGTTGGCCTGCGGAATGAAGGGTCCCAGGTTTGATTCCAGTCAAGGGCACATGCCTGGGTTGCTGGCTCCATCCCCAGTTGGGGGTGCGCAGGAGGCAGCCCATCAATGGTTCTCTCTCATCATTGATGTTTCTGTCTCTCTCTTCCTCTCCCTTCCTCTCTGAAATCAATAAAAATATATTTTAAAAAATTAAAACTGTACCCACCTTTTATTTTTCATTCTCATCCCCCTATAGTATTTTAATCCTGTTTCTTGTTAATTTATTTTTATGAAATTGTCATGTTTATTGACAATTTATATTGTAATATTGTTATGGATAGCTTATAATTTATATTATATTATAAGCAATACATTAGATAATTTTAGCACAATTAGTTTTATGACTAGTAGAATTAATTTATTATAATTTTTGGAAAATCAAGTGGATTTTAATTTTTTATTATTTAAGAAAAATTGACAGTAAACATGTATATATAATCCCAATAAATGAAATTAATAGGTTAAAAGTTACAAGCATTATTAATTATGTTCTAAATGTTGTGATAGTGTATGTTCATTTGGTTATATATAAAACTATCAACAGATACATGTATTTCCCATAGAACACATATATTGTCATCTGCATATTTGTTTTTTTTATTTTAAATTTGATCTTTATTATATTGGGAAAACCACCAATAGACATATAACAAGCTCACAGTTTTACTCATTGATATTTCTTATCACTCTTTACTGTTTCCAACATCTTATCCACTGTTTTTATTGATTTTTCTTTACAAATAAAAATTGTATGTATTTAGACTATACAATGTCATGTTTTGATATGTATTGTGAAATGGTTACTAAAATAAAGTTAATTAACAATCCATCACATTACAGCTACGCCCCCACCCCCATTTTTGGTGGTGAGAACACTTGAGATTTACTTTCTTAGCATATTTCAAGTATACGACACATTATATAAACTATATTCACCATGCTGTTCATTAGATCTTTAAAACTTATTTGTCATGTAACTAAAGTTTGTATGCAATGACCAACATCTTGCCCTCAAACTCCAGTCCCTAGTAATCGCCATTTTATGGTCTATTACTATGAGTTGAACATTTGTGTGTTTTTTTTAGGTTGTACTTAAAAGTGAGATTATGCAATATTTGTCTTTCTGTGACTAGCTTATTTCACTTTGTATAATGGCCTCCAGGTTCATTATCATGATGTTGTAAATGTAGAATTGCCTTCTTTTTAAAAGTTGAATAATGTTTATATATATATACTAGAGGCCTGGTGCACAAAAATTTGTGCACTTGTCGGGGAGGAGGGGTCCCTCAGCCAAGCCTGTGCCCTCTCGCAGTCTGGGACCCCTCAGGAGATAACGACCTGCTGGCTTAGGCCTGCTCCTGGGTGGCAGAGGGCACGCCCAATCCCTAGGTGCAGCCCCTGGTCAGGCTCAGAGCAGGGCCGATTGGGGAGTTGGGGCGCCGCCCCCTGTCATGCACAGAGCAGGG
>NW_005371791.1:38755-57488 GCF_000412655.1 Myotis brandtii | reverse complement strand
GTGCACCAGGCCTCTAGTATATATATATATATATATTTCCATTTTATGTATCCTATATATACTCTGTTATACATGCCATATGTAATAATGTTCTATTATTACCTATTTATATCTCACATTTTAAACATTTATTCATCTATTAATGGGCACTTAGGTTGCTTCCATATCTTGACTACTGTGAATAATCCTGCAATGGATATGGGTATGTAGATTCTCTTCCAGATAGTGATAGCATTTTCTTTGGATATATATCCAGAAGTGTGATTGCTGATCATATAGTAGTTATGTTTTTTGTTTTTTCAGGAAACTCCATAAAGTTTTTCATAATGGCTGTATCAAATTACATTCCCATCAACAGTGCAAAGAGTTCCCTTCTGTCCACATTCCAGCCAAAACTTATTATCTTTTGACTTTTTGATAATAGTCATTCTAACAGATGTGAGGTAATATCTCATGTGGTTTTGATTTTCATTTTACTGATAATTAATGATGTTGATCATCCCTTTAAATACCTGTTGGCTATTTCTATGTCTTCTTTGTTGAAATGTATTTCTAGGTCTTTTATGCATTTTTTAATTGGGTTGACTTGAATTTCATATTTATTTTGGATATTAACCTCATAAGATATATGATTTACAAATATTTTCTTTCATTCTGTAAGTTGCCTTTTCATTTTGTTGATTATTGCTGTTTGATATAGTCTTATTTGTGTATGTTTGCTTTTGTTGTCTGTGGTTTGGGGGCCAAGACTAGTGTCCAGATTGGTGTCATTAACAAAAATCATTTCCAAGACAAGTGTCAAGGAGTTTTTCTCTATTTGTTTGTTTTTCTGGGAGTTTTATAGTTTCAGATTTTTTTGTGCTTTTTCCTATAAAATTGTCATTGGGATTTAACAGGGATTACTTTGAATCTGTGGATCACTTTGGGTAGAATAGGCATTTTAACAATATTAATTCTTTCAATCCATGAGACGTCTTTCCACATAGCTGTGTTCTTCAATTTGTTTAATCAATGTTATATAGTTTTTAGTGTACACATCTTTCACCTTTATTGTTAAATTTATTCCTAAATATTTTATTCTTTATCACATAGTTTGTTGTTAGTTTAGGAAAATGCAACTCATTTTTTTGTATGTTGATTTTTATATCCACAGTTTTACTGAACTAGCTTATTAGTTTTAAGAGCACTTTGTGGAGTGTTTACAATTTTTTCCATTTAGGATCAAGTGATCTGAAAATGGACAATTTTATTTCTTCCTTTCATTTAAGATGACTTTCATGCCTTTTTCTTGCCTAACTTCCCTGACTAGGACTTCCAATACTACGATGAATAGAAGTGGTCAAAGCAGGCCCTCTGTCTTATTTCTGATCTTAAAGGAAATGTTTTATCCTTTTTTATTATTGAGTATGATAGCTATAAACCTTGTAATAAATGGCCTTTTTAATGTGGAGGTAAATTCCTTCTATACCTATTTTGTTGAGAGTATTTATCATGAAGGGATGTTTAATTTTGTCGAATGTTCTGTACTGTATCCATTGAGACAATAATATGATTTTTATTATTCATTTTGTTAAAGCAGTGTATCATATTTATTTATTTACATATGTTAAGCCAGGCTTGCATCCCAGTGATAAGTTCAACTTGATCAGGGTGTATGGTCACTTTAATGTACTATTGAAGTCAGTTTGCTAATGTTTTTTTTGAGGGTTTTTGCATCTTTCTTTATGAAATATATCGATCTATAAATTTTTTTAATAATGATGAGAAATCCACTGTTGTCCTCATAGGAGTTCCCTTGTATGTGATGACTTTGTTTTCTCATGATGCTTTCAAAATTCTTTTTGTCTTTGATTTTTGACAATTTTATTATAATATGTCTTGAAACTGTCTTTGTGTTGAATCTCTTTGAAGATATATGAGTTTCATGTAAGTGACTGTTCATATTTGAGGAGTTTTCAGCCATTATTTCTTTTAATATGCTTTCTACTCCTTTCTCTATTATCTTTTGGAACTCCCATAATGCACATGTTGCTTATTTGCTAGTAACCAACTCTGTTTCAATCTTTTTTCTCTTTGTTCTTCTAACTGGGTATTTTCAAATGAGCTTTCTTTGAGTTTGTAGATTCTTTTTTTTAGTTTGATCAGTCCTGATGTAGATATCCTCTATTGCATTTTTCTCTTCACTACTTGTATACTTTAGCTCCAGAATTTCTTTTTTTTATAATTTTTATTTATTTGTTGAAATTCTCATTTTGTTCATGTTTTGTTCCTTAAAATAATTATTTTGTTACTCTGCTCAGAAATTCATAGATTTCCATTTCTTTGAGGCCAGTTACTAGAAAGTTGTGTTCTTTTGATGATGTCTTGTTTCCTTGATTTTTCTTTTGTGAGATTTTTTGTAGCTTTCCTATAATATCTTGTACATCTGATGCAGAAGTCACCTTTTCCAAATTTTACAGACTGGTCTCTGTGGGGAAAAGACCTTTACCTGCAGATGAGTATGAGATATCAGCTGGGTGGGGTATGGAAGTTCTGGCTCTGGGAACAGACAGCAATAGGGTCTCTGTGCAGCTAAATCAGCTGAGCTCAGCATCAGACAAGATCAGAGGGGTCCTTGGCAACCAAGACTGATGGTGTCTGCAGTAGTAGCAAGAGCTGTTAGGACTTCAGTGGCAAAGGCTTCTGGAGCTCTCCTGATGGTTCTGTTTGTTTGTTTTTGTTTTTCCTACAGAAGCAGTCATGACTGAGGGGCTCCCTCTTGGATCTGGGTCCACCTTGCAGGTACACTCTCAGTAGTGGTGGTACCAGTGTCTGATGCACAGGCACCTATGTAGTGGCCACAAACGAATGTGTGCAGTGTGAATGCCCTTGGAACAGCCATGAAGCTGGGGTTCAGAATACAGTCACACACAGAACTATAGTTGCTTCAGGGTCCAGAGTGTGTGCACTACCACTGTGGCAATGGCTCTGGTGTTTAGGTGTGGGCGTTCACAGAGCAGCCATAAAGCCAGGGCCTGGAGTATGGGTGCTAATAAATTTTCTGTTTCTCGGGGCAGTGTCTCTGGAGTCTCAAGTATGGGAGTTCTTGAAGTGGCCATAAAGCTGGGACCTGAGTTGCCCAGGGCTGGTGGGGCATGGCAGTCCGGGTGCTTGCATGCCATAACATCGGCTTCTTCCATGGAGGACGGGTGCTGATGAGAAATCCACTGTTGTCCTCATAGGAGTTCCCTTGTATGTGATGACTTTGTTTTCTCATGATGCTTTCAAAATTCTTTTTGTCTTTGATTTTTGACAATTTTATTATAATACGCCTTGAAACTGTCTTTGTGTTGAATCTCTTTGGAGATATATGAGTTTCATGTAAATGACTGCTCATATTTGAGGAGTTTTCAGCCATTATTTCTTTAAATATGCTTTCTTCTCTTTTCTCTATTATCTTTTGGAACTCCCATAATGCTCATGTTGCTTATTTGCTAGTAACCAACTCTGTTTGAATCTTTTTTCTCTTTGTTCTTCTAACTGGATATTTTCAAATGAGCTTTCTTTGAGTTTCTAGATTCTTTTTTTTTTAGTTTGATCAGTCCTGATATTGATATCCTCTATTGCATTTTTCTCTTCACTACTTGTATACTTTAGCTCCAGAATTTCTTTTTTTTATAATTTTTATTTATTTGTTGAAATTCTCATTTTGTTCATGTTTTGTTCCTTAAAATAATTATTTTGTTACTCTGCTCAGAAATTCATAGATTTCCATTTCTTTGAGGCCAGTTATTATAAAGTTGTGTTCTTTTGATGATGTCGTGTTTCCTTGATTTTTCTTTTGTGAGGTCTTTTGTATCTTTCCTTTAATGTCTTGTACATCTGATGCAGCAGTCACTTCTTCCAAATTTTACAGACTGGTCTCTGTGGGGAAAAGACCTTTACCTGCAGATGAGTATGAGATATCAGCTGGGTGGGGTATGGAAGTTCTGGCTCTGGGAACAGACAGCAATAGGGTCTCTGTGCAGCTAAATCAGCTGAGCTCAGCATCAGACAAGATCAGAGGGGTCCTTGGCAACCAAGACTGATGGTGTCTGCAGTAGTAGCAAGAGCTGTTAGGACTTCAGTGGCAAAGGCTTCTGGAGCTCTCCTGATGGTTCTGTTTGTTTGTTTTTGTTTTTCCTACAGAAGCAGTCATGACTGAGGGGCTCCCTCTTGGATCTGGGTCCACCTTGCAGGTACACTCTCAGTAGTGGTGGTACCAGTGTCTGATGCACAGGCACCTATGTAGTGGCCACAAACGAATGTGTGCAGTGTGAATGCCCTTGGAACAGCCATGAAGCTGGGGTTCAGAATACAGTCACACACAGAACTATAGTTGCTTCAGGGTCCAGAGTGTGTGCACTACCACTGTGGCAATGGCTCTGGTGTTTAGGTGTGGGCGTTCACAGAGCAGCCATAAAGCCAGGGCCTGGAGTATGGGTGCTAATAAATTTTCTGTTTCTCGGGGCAGTGTCTCTGGAGTCTCAAGTATGGGAGTTCTTGAAGTGGCCATAAAGCTGGGACCTGAGTTGCCCAGGGCTGGTGGGGCATGGCAGTCCGGGTGCTTGCATGCCATAACATCGGCTTCTTCCATGGAGGACGGGTGCAGTACAGCAATGTTTTCCTCTTTGGGGGTTGGTAGTGGTGATAACCATTAATTATCTCAGTGGTAAAATCTGCCGGCGTCCTCAGTGGAATGAGCTGATGGGGTTCATGAAAATGAACACTATGGGGTTCGCCACTGGGAAAGCTGTGGGGACTCCAAGGTTACCGTCTGCAGTGGAGACTCTTGAGGTCCTCAGAGGTAAAGGCTGCTGGGTGCTCCACAGAGCAGGCTACCGGGGACCACGGTAGCACTTGAGCAGGACCGATCCTGGTATTCCTGGACTTTATTCCTTGTTTTTGGCTATCTTCAGACACCTCAGCTATCCAGTCTCCACAGTAGCCCTTTGTGTGAGGTGGTTCTGTTTTATGCTACTGTGTGGCTTCAGGTCCTAGATAGACTCTTGAGCCCTCCTAGGGCTATTTTCATCTGTAGATGGATGTCTAATTGTTGTTTTTTAATATATTTTATTGATTTTTTTTTTACAGAGAGGAAGGGAGAGGGATAGAGAGTTAGAAACATCGATGAGAGAGCAACATCGATCAGCTGCCTCCTGCACACCCGCTGTTGGGGATGTGCCTGCAACCAAGGTACATGCCCTTGACTGGAATTGAACCTGGGACCTTTCAGTCCACAGGTCGACGCTCTATCCACTGAGTCAAACCGGTCAGGGATAATTGTTGTTTTTTATGAGGGGATGGAGGCTGGTATCTCTTACAATACTATCTTGCTGAGATCACCTACAAACTTATTTTATAGACATGTGACAATTAAATGCATTTAAAATATTACCAGAATATTATAATACACAGAAGTCTTTATTTTTTAAATTTAAATAGTACCTTATCTAGTATTTAAAATTGATATTTGAAGTTAGATAGAACTCCAAACTTTTATAACTGTAAGAGTTTTGTAAAAATATTTTTATAGCTTCTGAATTATTATATTTTTTCTTCTGAACACTATTTTGCTTACTTGATGTTTTAATATATAATGATATAATTGATTATTTGTTAAATATTCTTCAGGCTTTGATATTTTTTCTTCTAGAATTTTTCTTGATTTTTTCCAAGTAATGAAGTTTTTATTTGCCTCTAATATTTATTATGACTTTTAATTTTGTTGCATTGATTTATAATTTAAATGACTACCTAATCACTTTTTTTAGATGTTCCATGAGTGCTTTGTACTCAACACTAGTATTAGGACTATAATAAAACTAAAACCAAAAGTGAACTTGAAAACAAAACAAAGATAAGCTTTTCTAAAACCAAGACTATTGTTCTCAATGGGGATAAAACTGTCTCAATTATATTTGTGCAAATAATATACATCAAGATACACAAATATCACTCTGGCCAGTGTGTCTAGATGGTTAGAACATTGGCTTATGCACTGAAGTGTAAAAGGTTCGATTCCCAGTCATGGGGCACTTATTTGGGTTACAAGACCTCTCTCTCTCTCCCTCCCTCTGTCCCTCCTTTCCTCCCACACTCCATCCTTCTCTTCCCCTCTCTCTAAAAATTAATGGAAAAAATATCTCCACTCAGGTGAGAATTACTAACAACAAAATGATACACAAATATCAAATATAAAAATGAAATAGTAAGTGGGCATGATCACAAACGTATTATAAGCATATTACCTCACCATGTAAAGACATGGAAACAGCAAGTACATAAGAGAAAATTAGTGGTAAGGAGGATCTAAATAATGTATCCATGAAACTGGTAGTGATAATTTACCAAAAATGATCACCTTTTGAAGAATAATTTCTTAGTTATTTCTCTTACTTAATATTTTGAGACTTAGATATAACATCATAAAATTAGTGCCCTGCACACAGGTAATAACTTATGCCTAATTTTTAAAAAGTAATAAATACTGTGTCTTTCTTAAGCAAAGATGAAATGCTGTGCTAATGTACTGCTTCAGCAGTAATTCAAATCACGACCATTTGTGGGAGAATCAAATAGTTTCAGACAGCAAATAGTTTATAATATAGACTTAGAACTTGGTGGTAGGCTTACAAATCTGTTGTAAAATATATACTTAGAACTTTCTATAGCAATAGCTATATAGTAATGTAAATAAATATAGTGCACAGTTTATTTAAGGTACATATCATCATACAACAATTTAATAGAACATTTAATAATATATTCACAAGGAAGAGTATTGTGTGATTTATGCATTTTATTTTTATTACATTTAGAGTATCATGCTTGAAATAAGAGTTATCATTCAAAATATATTTATTGATTATATCTTCCAAATTCCAATTTGTAAATAAAACAGGACCAAAAGCCTGCATT
The DNA here is from genome assembly GCF_000412655.1 of Myotis brandtii. Lineage (NCBI taxonomy): Eukaryota > Metazoa > Chordata > Mammalia > Chiroptera > Vespertilionidae > Myotis > Myotis brandtii. Next base: position 50,549 of record NW_005371791.1, on the reverse strand, counting down.
TGGTAATTCCATTTTAAGTTTGATCAGGATAGTGAGATGAAAAATAATATATATCAAATTTGAAACAAATATTGCATCAGCATGCTTTCTTTTGCTTTAAATTAACAGATTGTTTTCTATAATTGTCTTTCAATCACATTTTATTTTTAACTACTAAATCTTCATTGATAAATTTTAGCAAATTTATGAAATCTTTGTTACTATTGGTAAATCAATTTCATGAAATTACTTGACCTCAAAGTTTTTGTATTAAAGTATATTTTTGTATTTTCCAGACCACCACCTCCTCCTTTTCCACTTTTTCACTCTTTTTTAAAAAAAAAATTTACTTGATTTTAAAATATTGAACTCTGGTAATTAGTATAAGTTATTATTATTTCTCATAATTTTCTGAGATTTTAAAATGGAATTTAGAGAGATATTCTGAATTCCAAGATTTATCTCAAGGCTCTACTTATTTAAATTTTGACCTCTCATTTGTTTACAACAGGAGACTTTTCTGTGGTAATGATCAAAATCTATAGATTGACTTCAAGGTTCAGTATTTTAGGTATCAAGATAGGTTGAGGCAGATACATTTTAGCATTCTGATGCTTCTCAAATTGTATAATAATACTCTGCTATAATGTGGACAGCTAATATGGACAAAGCACTTTGCCATTGTTATGGTGCCAGTTGTCTATGTCAGTGACAACAAACTCATAATTAATAAGAAACCTTTGTCATAATTCTGGAACTACCTTAAGTTGCTGTGATTTGTGAACACTTAGATTACCAAATATAACAAAAATCCCACACACCATAATCTCTTGTCAAATGCCTTTTTCTTTAATAAGATTTTGAAAAAATGCATTTTCTAGCTATTTTATGAAATATATGGCATGTAAAATTCAAACATTAAAATATGAAGCTTGTAAAATTTTTCTAATTTAATTGGAATTTCTATGTATTGCTGAAATACAGACACAATACGTTTTCCATGTTTTCTCTTAGATGGCTTATATATATTTTAGCTATAGCAGCATAATGCTAATTGTTATATTTTATAGGAAACTGCTTCTTTATAGTTATAATTGCATAAATCACTTGAAATCATTATATTTGCAAAACAAAATTTACATTGTGTGACAAAAAAGACAGAACAAAATGGCATATTGATATAGATATATAATATAATTAATATTTCTAATGGCTTTTTAAAATATTTTTTGTTTGCTAATTTTCCCTAGGAATTAGATCTCTATGTTTAAATCTGCAACTTAGAAAGCTGAAATTTTTTCCCATTAGAGATACAGTAATAACTTTGTAATTAGTGAAATCATTGTCACACTGCATAATCAGCTCATTGAACACATACATTATAGTAAGAAAAAATAATAAAAAATCCTTGGTAGTAACATAACTGTCCCATTAAAGTCTTGATTAACTTTATAACAATAATGTAGTATCATTTTACTTTTATAAATTAGTAGACAAATTGGAAATATACCCAACAATATTCCTGTATCTTTGCAGAAGGGAGGCATGCTTAATTAAAATAATATAATGCTGGCAACATTAATTTCTTATTGTGGGGATTTAGCAACTCATTTCAGAATGTGAGGCCAAAATTATATTTCAGCAGTTTTATGTTAAATGTTTCAAGCAAAGCCATACGGCCCCTTGGCACTGCATGGCATACAGTGGTATCAGAAACAATTGATGTGTGTAATGACAATTGCGAGCATCCTTTCCAGATGAGCTGACCCACCCTCATTCCACCCTGCTGCTCCTGTTTGGTCAGCAGGTACCTCTCACCATCTGTTTTTCCTGTGGCAGCTGAACTGTTTCTCTTATTGTGCACCTCGATGGTGAAGCATATTGAATGTGAAATATAGCTTGTAGGTCATGGGATATTCTAAGTCTGTCTGTTTAATTTGGTAAGACTCATTTTAGCTTTGAATGCATTTTCTTTTGATAGTAGGAAAAGGGCTTTTATTCAGAGCATAATGAGACCCAGGCCTGTAAATTTTTAATAGAGATTATATGTATAATTACAGAGATTGCTGTAATTTGCTGTTTGTATTATTAACATCCTTATGATGATGTAATAATCATTTCTTCTGAGTACTTGGCACGGTTACTAAACTGGTCATGAAAACTACAGAGCTTTGAAGAAAATGTGTATACTCTGTGTCTTAAAATGTAGACATAATTTTTACTTTGTTTTTGTCTTTCTTCCAAAAATCAAAACTTACATTAATATTTTTCTTGTTTTAAAATTGAGTAATTTTAATGTAAACCCAAATATTAATATCATAACTAGGGGATTCATTTATACTTCCTTGAAGCAATTCTTTCCCTTGTGGTTTGGGGGATTAAGAACTAAGAAGTTAACTCATACTGGAGGCAAGCCTAAACAGGGATTATTCCAGGGAATGGTTGGTAGGGGCCCAGGCAAGAAATGGGTGGAGAAATGGTTCATTCTTGAGAAAAGAAAGAGAACAGCTGAAATCTGAAACTCATCACTATAATGAACATTTCCAAAAGTATTCAAGAATCTGACAAACATTTCTAAAATGTTATTTTTATCATATTACTATTTATCTGTGTGCTTGTCTTAATGTAATGATAACAGAGAAAATCAAGTGTGCTGGTTTTCCGCTAGCTGTTTCTGTGACCTTAGATAAATATTTCAAGATCCAGTCTTTATAGTGCCCTCCCAAGTTCTGCATGATCTGGCCCCACAGAAATTCTATGAACTTGCTTTTACTCTTCTGCTTCTCATTCACTGGGCTCCGGTTACAGCAGCTTGTTCCTTGAACATGCCAAATATACTCCAGCCTCAGCTTTTGCCATTTCTTCTGCCTGGATCATTCTTACTCCAGTTTTTTTCACTTACTTTTCAGTTCTTTCATTAATGTAACATTATCAGTGAGGATTTCCTTGACCACTTAATGAAAAATTGAATCTACCCATAGGAACTTTCTCTCTCTCTCTCTCTCTCTCTCTCTCTCTCTCTCTCTCTCTCTCTCCTCTCTCTCTCCCTCGTCTATCTCTCTCTCTATCTTTTAATTTTCCTCAAGCCATTTTTAAGAATCTTGTCTGTAATTATATTTATTTATTTTTTCTTACCCTCCTTTCCAGAATATAATCTCTATATAGCACAGGTTTTGTGTGCTTTGCTTGAGAGCTATCTCTAGATCCTAGAAGAGAAGGTGGCACATAGTAGGCATTCAGTACATATTAATTAGTAATCTCTTTCTACAAGCGTTATGCTAAAGCTGGACTGGAGATATAATGCTGAATAAGACAGCCTTAGCACTTGTGAAGATAAATTCTCAGATTAAAAAATACTTATAATGTGATAAATTTAACCTCTTTTTCTGCTGCTCATTAATGAAGAGTTTAATTTAGTAATATTTAATATTCTGTAATTTCAAAAGTTCAATAATATTACTATTATAAGGTCAATTTGGAGTACAGCTCTACCTTAGTCTACCTCCACTTCACTGTTCAAACTTATCTACCTCTAAAGCCTCTTACATATAACACCTTTATTCATAAAGTATGCCTTCAAAATTACTGACTGAACTTGTATAAAAATTCATTCTTATACTGAGATCATTCTCTGGCTTATCTTTGTCTGCCTCAAACCTGTTCACTTTCAATGGTGGTCCAAATCCCTCTTATTTGTGAAACTAAACCAGCTCACAGTGATTACTATAAGAATTACCATTAATTATCTTCAATTAGAGTGAAAAATTAAATAAAATAAACTAAAGCATTGCTTCTTACTCAAAGCCTCTAGCTAGTTGATGACACATTTTGCTTGTGTCCCTAAGTTCCCAACTTAGAAATTTTTGCCTGGACCTAGAGATCATGTATCTCTTTGTATTGCCTTCTTAGTCCATTCATACTGCAATAACAGAATACCATAGCTGGGTGGTTCTTATAAACAATAGAAGTTTATTTCTCACAGTTTTGGAGACTGGAAGGTTCAGGATCAAGTAGCCCATAGATTCAGTTCTGGTACAAGTCCACTTCCAAATTCATAGGTAGCTGTGTAATCATGATGTCCTCACATGGCCAAAGGAGCAAGGAGGCTCTCAGGTCTTCTCATAAGGGCACTAACACATTCATGAGGGTTTATCCTCATGACCTAACCACCACTCAAAGGTCCCATGTTCTAATATCATCATATCTAGGGTAGGATTTAAACATACAAATTTTTAGAGGACACAGTCAGTTTATGATAACTGCTAACTATCTTTATATTTATAACTAGAGGCCCGGTGCATGAATATCATGCACTGGGGGTGTCCCTCAGCCCAGCCTACACCCTCTCCAATCTGGGACCCCTCGAGGGATATCTGACTGCTAGGTTAGGCCCGATCCCACAGGCAGTCAGACATCCCTCTCAGAATCCAGGACTCCTGGCTCTCAACTGCTCACATGCCTGCCTGCCTGATTGTCCCTAACCACTCTGCCTGCCAGCCTGATCACCCCCTAACCACTCCCCTGCCTGCCTGATTCCCCCCAACTGCCCTCCCCTGCAGGCTCGGTTCCCCCCTAACTGCCCTCCCCTGCAGGCCTGGTCTCTCCCAACTGCCCTCCCCTGCCAGCCATCTTGTGTGTTGGAGTGATGGTCAATTTGCATATTACCTCTTTATTATATAGAATATCATGTAAACACAGTTTAGCTGAATAAAAGTCTCATGTTGAAAGAGCCAGGGATTTTTAACTCTTGATAACACTTAGAGTTTACAGCTCTTTTTGGAAAAAAAAGTGTTTAAATAACAGATTAGATATTATGATGTCTTCTATAAAAGCATGTTTACATACCCTAGTATGTATATGTATGGATAGGTGTAAGTTTCATCTATGATTTTCTAAGCACAAAAGTGAACACAAAATGATACTTTTTAGATATTTGCATTTTTTACTTAATACATTTTAGAGATTTTTTCCATATCAGTTCTCATTCTAATATTTGCAGAATATTCCATTATGTAGAATTTAATAACTTATTTAACTAAGTATCCAGGAAATACCCTTAGGTATTTCTATTGTTTTGTTTTGCTATTCCTAATAATAGTATAATGTAATGAATGATTAAATATTTACATTTATTTATAAATTTTATACACAAACTGTATAAACATAAGTAGTATTTCATAAATTTATGGGCTCTGTGTGTGTGTGTGTGTGTGTGTTTGTATCTGTGGGTGAACTACGTGTTTCTATCCTTGGTTGATTTTTGTATTGATTAAATCATCCTTTCTTTTTAAATTTGTGTGGGTTCTTTGTAAACTGAAGTTATTAGCTCTGTGTCAAGTGTTGTAAATATGTTTTGCCAGTTGTCATTGGTATTCACTTTTTTAAGATTTAAGACAACTCATGAAAGTAAGGCTCTGAAAGCTATTCAAAATTAAGTGGATATGTAAAGCAATTATTCAGTAGACTCCATCCAAGAAAAAATGCTCAATTACTTTAATATTTCAAAAGGAAGTGTTAATTTGGCTTACTTTTTAGTAAATAAAACAACTGGCATAGCAAAATAATATTTATCTGGAGTGCAGTGGCATAAATAACATTTAATAGCTTCTGCAACATAGCTCTTATATAACTCAGACATTTTGTAGGTGTCACAAGGAATTTTTCCTTTTCTCAGTTCTTGATCATCTTTTGCAAATATTGTTTCTTGTCATATGGACATGTGTTATATCTCCTCTTTGTCACAGTATCATTAAAATTAACCTAATTTAAGGTGTAAAGATGTGTCTTAAAAATTAAATGTTTAGGAAAGAACAATAGTGATACCTATGTTGACTGAAAAAGCTAAATTTAGGGTATATAAGTATATTTCAAGTAGAGGTGGACCCCTACTGTCTCCCCCAACATTGAGCGATTGGCCTGATCTGCTCATCTGTTTCTTCATTGTTTCTACCACACACTCGGGAAAAAAAATCTCAGTTCTTATTGAGAGAAATTCAACTGTGTAGTCCCCTTTTCTGGTTGTTATGTGGAAACTTTGAATTTTACATTATTATATAATTTATTTACTCATGACAAACATTTACATCATCATTATTTCCGTTTTCACACTTTGTGGCTTGGATTCTCCCTAGTAGGCATGCCGGGTTACAGTTAGTAAGCATGGTCTCGGTTCCACGTTTATCTGACACTTTTTTTAAAGTTATGTTATTAGTGGCATAATGGTTTCCATTTTAATTTCTTTCTACTTTTAGTTTAACATAATTCTTTTTATTTATTTGCTACTTATGGAGATACCTCTTAAAATGGTTTCTGAAAAACATTGTTTATATTTTAGATGTTGCTGTACATATAATATAGAGTCTTTTGTCTGGAATGTAATAACATAAATAATATTCAATAGCTTCTTCAAGAAAAAATCATTTATAAAACATAAATATATACCAAAAGAAGTGGAATTATTTCTCTTTCATATATTCATCTATCAATAATACAGTAGGTCCTCTGGTTACGTCGGAGATCGGATTCTACAGTGCGACGTAACACAAAACCCACCTACATAAGCACCTATGTCACTCACATGGAGCACATACACAGCAGTAATCAAGTGAAACAGTAAAAAAAATTTAAAAGAAAGATAACAATTCCTGACCTTTACTTGTAGTAAATAAATAATAAAAAATATAAAGCACATATGTACATACGTCAAAATGAGGGAACTTTTTTTTTATATAAATAAATGGGAAATGTTGACGTAACCATGAAACATCCTACGCTTCAAGTCCCACATAACCCAAGGACTGTCTGTATATAGAGAGGAAAGGAAAAAAAAAATTCTACTTCTGTTTGGTAGATTTTCCATCATTTGAAAATATTCAAAACACACTATTAGAGAAACTGTGGTGTTTAAAATATATAGAGTATATGAAAGAAATCCCACATATTTTTATGGAGAATTGATGATGTAAAAAAGAAAACAAAGTCGCTTCTTATTACCTACCACCAGGGTGTAAGCACTTCCAGGGACTAGGGAACCAGAGAGAGGTGACATGGTGCAGATATTTAAAGGGTGAGCTCTGGATGCCTGGTGCCTGTGACTCATGGGCAGTGACCTAACTATTCCATGTATCTTTATACTCATTTACAAATTGTGGCTCATAGTAATCTCCATTCCATGGGGTGTTGTGAGGACGGACGGAGTGAGTTAATAAGTTCTCTAAAGGACATTGGCATGCTGTAAATGCTGACTATCTGGTTGTATTATTACTGTCATTATCCCATTGTAAGCCAGTGGAGACAGACAGTTTCCACATCATCCTCATGTGCAGCAACCCCTCTGTTTTATTTGAAGTTCAGGAGTGAGATAGTTTTTAGAGCAGCGATTCTCAATCTGTGGGTCGCGACCCCTTTGGTGGTCCAACGACCCTTTCACAGGGGTCGCCTAAGACCATCCTGCATATCAGATATTTACATTACGATTCATAACAGTAGCAACATTACAGTTATGAAGTAGCAATGGAAATAATTTTATGGTTGGGTCACAACATGAGGAACTGTATTTAAAGGGCCAGAAGGTTGAGGACCACTGTTTTAGAGGAATGCAAACAGAGAGCGGTGAGGGGCAGGCCAGTTGGGAAAATGGCGAAGGGCCAGAAGGTTGAGAACCACTGTTTTAGAGGAATGCAAACAGAGTGGTGAGGGGCAGGCCAGTTGGGAAAATGGCAGCTGCAAAAGCTTGGGCATGATTGTTCTCATGAGACGAATGCCAAGGGCTCATGGGGTGTTGGCAATAGGTGAGGAAGGTAGGCTGGCATCAAGATGTGGACTAGTGTAATTGTCACATTAAAAGCATTTAAAAGTCATAAAACCCAGCTCTAGGGGTAATTCTTACAATGTTTTCTATAGGAATGATCATCTTTCTTCCTGATAAGATATTAGAGATTTCTAAATTTTCCCTCCAGTTTTTATTTGAAGAAGGTGATAAACATGGTAAAATGTTGTGAGAACTTAGCATGATGCCTGGCTTTTATCAACACGTTCTATAAATGATAGTTATTATTATTATCATCATTATCATTTTATATAATTCACCAAAGAAAATATAAAAGGTCAATATTACACATACTTAGTAAAGAGAGGGTGGGGAAACAAGGAGAGATAAACCAAAGAACTTATATACTTATTAGAGACCCAGTGCACAAATTTGTGCACCAGTGGGGTCCCTCAGCCTGACCTGCGGGATTGGGCCAAAACCAGCTCTCTGACGTTCCCCGAGGAGTCCCAGATTGTGAGAGGGCACAGGCCAGGCCAAGGGACCCACTGGTGCACCATTGGGGCTGGGGAGGGATGCGGGAGGTTGGCTAGCCAGGGAGGGATTGTGGGAGTGCTCCAGGGCGTGTCCAGCCCGTCTCACTCAGTCCTGATCAGCTGGACCCTAGCAGCAAGCTAACCTACTGGTAGGAGCATCTGCCCCCTGGTGGTCAGTGCACATTATAGCGAGTGGTTGAGTGGCCCTAACATATCATTAGCATATTACACTTTGATTGGTTGACCGGATGACCGGATGACCAGACACTTAGCATATTAGGTTTTTATTATATAGGATTGGGCAGGAAAAAACTAAATGAAGCATTAAATACATAAGTCCCAGGTTTCTAGGTGAAAATGTTAGTAAATATCTTAAGGAAATAGAAATAAAAAGCTGTAATGCTAGAAAAATATACAAGGGAAAAAGGTACATATTAGAAATATATCATAGTAGACATTCATTAAAAATTGTATTTATAATACCAAATTTTCAGGGAGTTCATAAAAATGGAGAAGGAAGGCGAGAATAACAACCATCACATTTTATAATGTGCCCCTAAGATCTAAAGAGGAGACCAGCCTTTGACTTGCACAGAATGATGAATTCTTCTGTAAAGGATTCAATGAATATATTCTCTCCTCAATGTCAAGTGCACAGCCCTTGAAACGCTCTGTCACTCAGGGCACCCCCTGAATTCAGAGTGGCGAAGCTCTGAACTGCAGATAGGCAAAAGAAGAATTGCATAGTCCAGGAACTTCCTCATGAAAAAAAATAAAGAGTGCCCATTTATGTCAAACTTGGTCAAGAAGCGAGTATATTCAAACTTCTTTGAGGCAGGAGGATTTTGTCTCTAAATTATTTGACTGCAAGTGGTGCTATTTTTCTCTTATGTTCCATGGTAATAATAGAATTTTTTTTTCTTTTTTTAAATGGAAGGCACCATAAAGATCAACTCATGCCAATTCCTACAATTTACTTACAAAGAACCTGAGACACAGAGATCAATCTATGTGCTCAAAGTCCTGCAGGGAATTGGTACAGAATCTGCCTGCAGGGCAGCTTGACAAGGTTGAATTCCAGGCACTGAAGGCAGCAGAGAGGCCCGCCCTTTCCTAATGTGCCCCTGCTCATCAGTGCCCATCTCACTGGGTATCCACCTGGCAATCGTTTCAATTCCTAGCTCAACAGCCACAGTCTGGCCAACTCAGCCTCCTAAAGATCCTTCAAACCAATCCTCTTCTTAACTGAAGGCCACCACCTACAATCTCAGTTTCAACTTCCAGATACAACAAGGGCTTTCTAACTTGCCTCTCTACTTTACATCTAGGACTTTATCAGAGACTCTTAATCACAGCTGCCAAAGCCACATTTTAAAAATACAATGTCATGTCCAGCTAGTGTGGCCCAATGGCTGAGCACTGACCTATGAACCAGGAGGTCACAGTTCAACTCCTGGTTAGGACACATGCTGGGGGTGGGGGCTCAATCCCCAGTAGCGGGTGTGCAGGAGGCAGCCGATTATTGATGTTTCTATCTCATCATTGGTGCTTCTATTTCTCTTTCCCTCTCACTTCCTCTCTCTGAAATCAATAAAAACATATTTTTAAAAATTACAATGTCATCTATTGCTTACTTTTCCCTCAGGATCAAGTTTCAACTGCTTTGCATCCCGTTCAAAGCATTTTAGAAGTTTCCTTCACCCCATTTCTGGGCTTCATAATTCAACTCCCGGGTCAGCTATTTTGTGGAAGGTTTTTCTGGTTCCTGGGTTTAGGCTACCCGCCCATCCCATGGTTCCCAAAGCTGTCTGTGCAGGTGCTTTGGGTGGTTCATCCCTCTGGCCATGCCCCATTCCCTGCATCCTGCCTGCTGGGACTTGCCATACTTCTGGAATGCAGCCTCACTTTATATACATTTGCATTGATTCCTATCCCCCAACTCTTTTCCTGATTCTCCAAGACCCAAGCAGTCACTTCATCATCCATACGGATGGTCCATTCTTCTGCAAAATGCTCTTAGTCACTTTTCTTCCACTTACTCTCCATTACATTCCCCTGCACACCTACGGACTATTTCATCACTGGAAACCCATTTTCTCTCCGGTTCCTCTGAGCTTGTTCCTGAGGTGCCTCTCCCCTGTTCACATCATCCCCTTAGTGATGTTATCATTTCTCATGTATTTATAATCTAACAATTAGCATGTTTATATCGCTAATACAAATATCCCTGTGGGGCCTTATCCAACTGCAATATTTGCATCTCCATTTGGATGGCATATGGCATCTCATAATTAACTAGGTCAAACTGAAGTCTTAACGTTCCTCTAAATCTGTTCTTCCCTTAATTTTCCTCATCTCCCAAATGGCACTATAATTCATTCAGTCATTCAATTCATATACTCAGGAGTTATTTTTTTTTAAATCCTCACCCAAGGATATGTTTGTTTGTTTGTTTGTTTGTTTCTTATTGAGTTTAGATAGAGAGAAAGGGAGAGAAACACCAATTCTAGAGAAAACCATCAGAATCTGCTGCCTCCTGTATGTATCCTGACCAGGGATCCAACCCCCAACCTGGGAATGTGCCCTGACTGGGAATCAAGCCTGTGACCCTTCGATGCTTGGGACAATTCTCCAACCAACTGAGCCACACCAGCCAGGGCTCAGGAGTTATTCTTGATAACTGTCTTGAATCATGCTTAACTAACCCGTCACCAACACTGATACTACCTTCAAACTAGATCTATAATCCATGTCTTTCTCCTCATTTAAACTGTCACCATCCTAGTCCAAGGCAGCAGCACCTCTTCCCTGGACTTTGACAACAACTTCCCATCTGATCCCAATGCTTTGACTCAGTCTCTCAGAGAACCCCAAGTGGGGGTTTTAATTAAGACCCTTCCATTCTCTTGCCTAAAACCTCCACTAGATTCCCACCTACTATATTAAAGATTTAATTGGGAAATTAAAACCCAAGCTTTTTTCCCGCACCAGCATCCCCACTGTCTGGCTGCTCTAGCCCTGCCTAAGTGCCCGCTTCACTGCACTCTCAGCTCCTTCAGCTCACTCTGCTTCAGGCATCTGTGTCTCAGTCCTTTGCAAGGAAACAATCTTGGGTGCCTTGGGCATGAATTTATAGGGCTCATTTCCCTTCCTGTCCTTTTTGAGTGCCTTGTCTCTTTTTATACTTTGTATTTTGGCTAAATGGTTGCTTCCTCAGAGAGGTCTTTCCTAAAATACTCACTCCAAAATAAATCCCTACAATTCCATTATTTTTCTTTCTAAGAGAGTTACTTATTTGTTTACTTTTTAACGCTTGTTTTTATTATAAGTTGTGAGCACCATAAAGGCATTTACTATATCCATTTATTCTGACACAGCACACCTCCTGGCACACAGTGAATGTATAAATTAAAAAGAAAAAAAAAACCTAGAGAAAAGATCCCAGAGGAATATATATATATATATATATACATATATTATATATATATACACACACACACACACACACACA
>NW_005371791.1:27708-38707 GCF_000412655.1 Myotis brandtii | reverse complement strand
GCCCTGCTCTGTGTGTGACAGGGGGCGGTGCCCCAACCCCCCAATCGGCCCTACCCTGAGCGTGACTGAGGGTGGCATCGCAACCTCCCGATCCGCCCTGCTCTGTGCATGACAGGGGGCGGCGCCCCAACTCCCCAATCGGCCCTGCTCTGAGCCTGACCAGGGGCTGCACCTAGGGATTGGGCGTGCCTTCTGCCACCCAGGAGCAGGCCTAAGCCAGCAGGTCATTATCTCCCGAGGGGTCCCAGACTGCGAGAGGGCACAGGCCGGGCTGGGGGACCCCCCCTCCCCGACAAGTGCACAAATTTTTGTGCACCGGGCCTCTAGTCCTATATAATAAAAGGCTAATATGCAAATAGGCCAAATGGTGGAACAACCAGAACAACCTACCAAGTGGTTGCTATGACGTGCACTGACCACCAGGGGGCATGTGTGGACCATGGTGGGCATTGGCAGTGGCGGGATGGTGGAGCAGGTAAGTGGGGGTGCCAGTCACTGTCATCGGGGTGAGACTCTGGTGGTTACTGAATATTCTTTGCTCCATAAGCCATGGTCCTACCCAGTGCTCGCACCCACTGTAGGCACCAGCCCCACTCACACCCACAGCCAGCGCTGGAGCCACCGTTCGCACCCGCTGCCGGTGCCAGCATCAGTCCCAATCACTGGGCGCCATCAGCAGGTGGGAGCGGTGACTGCCAGCCCCAATCACCCCTGAAGGCTTCTCCACCTCCCCCTGCTCCTGAGGGGCGATCGGGCAGCTGCTGCTCGCACATGCTGACGGCACGGGCCCCACTCACACCCGCTGCTGGTGCTGGCCCCAATCGCTCTGCGCCATCAATACACGGGAGCAGTGGCAGGAGCAGTGCTGCCAGCCAACAGGGACCAGGGTCCACGGTGGGAGGGGCCAGGCAGGGGGACGGAGGATGGGCCTAGACCTGCCCCTGTGCCTACCACAGCCTCACAGCCCACAGTTCCTTTCAAGGTGCACAAATTTGTGCACTGAGCCCTTAGTAAAAAATAAATGAAGAGGAAAAATAAAGACATGGGATATGAAGAATTTAAATTACATTGAATGATCCCTGGAGATGAAAGGGCCAATGAGAAAAAATGGCAGTGAAACGTATATGGAATGAACAACCTCACTTATTTTCAAGGATACCATAGCATTGGCAAGAGAATAGCAGTGTGCTAGCAGTCAAACATGGGTTTCTACCTATAGCCCTGCCCTTGGGTGATAAATCCCACAGTGTTTCCAGGCATTGGTCTCCTCTATCAATTCTGGTAGGTCATGAATTGCAACTAGGAGCACAGTGACTTCCAGCACCGATAAATTGACAATTGTTTTCTGAAACTGGGTGTGACTCCTAGTCCACCTCTCTATGTACTGAGCACTCAAGAATATTGTGGATAGGCCCGGCCACAGTGGCTCTGGTTGAACATCGACCTGTGAGCCAGGAGGTTGCAGTTTGATTCCCTATCAGGGCACATGCCTGCATTGTGAGGTCCATCCCCAGTGGGGGGCATGCAGGAGGCAGCCGATCCAATTCTCTCTCATCACTGATGTTTCTATCTCCCACTCTCCCTCTCCCTTCCTCTCTGAAATCAATTAAAAAATATATCATTTTTTAAAAAAGGATAGTGTGGATAAAAATTTAAAAGAATACTGTGGTTGGCTGTTTGGTAATGGCTATGGTGAGCTTATGGGAATGATGGCATCCCCAAACTAGAAGTTTTCTGAGGGTTTTCTATGGATTCTTTATTGTTTCTTTGGGCTAAAAATGTTTCGTTTACCTATTTAACCTCTTGTGAACATTCTTCTTATTAGTTTTGTTTTAACCTTTTCAAGACAGAGGTTCCAAAGTCCTCACTGCTTAAATAACTTTTATATTCTGTGTTGACTCTTCCTTATTTTTTGGTTACCATAGATAAGAAATTGCTATTTTAAGTCTCAGATATCAACAACTTTATCAAAAGCAATTATGATTTTTAGTACTATAAAATGATTTATTTATTTTCTATTTATTATCAAATGCAAAATAATTTGAGATTATATAGCAATAAGTCTTGTAAAGCTAATCAGTTATTTGATAACATTACTTGTAAGCAATGGGTAATCCAATATAACATGAAATTTTCATATAGGGTCAAGCAGTTACATTCATTTACATTTTCCTGCAGCTGATTATGTTCCTGGAAGGGTTGTCCTAGACTGCCATCTATTTATTTTAAGGCACTAGTAATCCAGGTATCATGAAATGAAAATGTTATTAACTTTAAGCAATTCAGTTCAAATTGTTATAATTTGCACATGTAGATGCCTAAAAAGCTGCTATTATAAACAATTTAGTCAATCTTGTTACAAAAATAACAGACATAACAATGTACTGGGTCTAATGCATTTTAATTTATCAGTTTAATCAACTGCGGTATGCATGTTGCCAATTTTTTTGCCTTTAAACAAGAATATATGGCAATTGATCAGAAAGAATATGTTTTCTGTGTGACTTTGAAACTCCGCCGTGCCTGCTGCAGTTGTGTTGCTGCGATGGATGACTTTCACAACAGGAAATCAGGCCAATTTAAAGTCCAGGCACCAAGCAATTTGAGAACCACCAGCTTTATGCAGTAATATAATTATTCCCTCCGAGGCTCTTAATTGTATTCATCACACCATGATTTCTGCACAAATTAAGCATGCATTTACTGCTATATATAACTTGCTTTGCAGTTAACATTCTGGAAACAAATTTCAAGGAGATGGAATTTTGGACTTATTCATCCCCTGAAATCACAAGTTCCAAATGTTCCATACACTTTAAGGTCACATTTTCTATCTTGTAGCCTCTCTCTATATAAATACCAAACTTTTTCAGAGGAAACAAATATCCAGAATTGGATATATAATTTTTAATTTTCCTGGAAATTTGCAGGAGTATAAATTCTAAATATTTCTTGCATTTGTAATACTTCTCTGAAAGGAATTCTTAGCTAAATCTAAGTTACATGTAAAATAAATCACTCAGAATCAAAAAAATATTTTCATAAATGCTCAATATGAAATGTTAATTACTCATGAAATACATTGCACCCATTTAGGACAAAAATAAAATAATCAAAAGTGACCCAATGGATATACAGAGATAAATCTTTTTAGGTTGAAACCAAAGAGCACATTTTACCTGATATACTTAGAAATAGAAATATAATCTATATTCATGTGTTTTTAGATTAAATTGAACTAGTAAAATGGAGGCTTTTTATTACTTCATTTTTTAAAATCTTAGCTATAGAATTATTGTATTTCTAGAGTATTTGCTGCTAATAGTTTTTATTACACTGCTTTCCTTACCCTGCTTTATTTTTAACTATATTATAAATATTGCTTTCTAATATTTGATATAGTTTGTGTATTTTCTCTATTTTTTTCAGAGTAGAAACTCTACAAGGGCAGGGATTTCCCTGTCTTTTTCTCTCTCATAGATATATCTAATCTATCAAACAGTGTCTGCATAGTAGGCATTCAATAAGTATTTGTTAAATTAAAAGCTGAGTAACATTTTCCTTGTTATTCCTATCTCATTAGAAAAACTCCTTGAAGGCAGGAGCTATAGTAAAGCAGCATAGTGATTTGTATTCTCTCAGTCATTCATTCAAAAACCTTTGTTAAGCAGCAACCATGAGCAGGACAAATGGTTTTTGCATTCACAAAATGCAGTGACTTGGAGTGTGAGTTTTGCCCTGTTTTAGTTGAATAACAACATTTTTAAAAAATTTCTACTAATACTCAATGTTAGGAATTAGATCTCTAGACACAGTTGATGGGAATACAAATGGTGTAGTCACTATGGAAAACACTGTGGAAGTTCCTCAAAAAACTAAAAGTAGAACTATCATATGATCCACTTCTGATTATACATATATCCAAAAGATTTAAAATTAGTATCTTCAAAAATAGATGCACTTCCATGTTTATTACAGCACTATTCACAGTAGCTATGATATGGAAATAATCTAAATGTCTATAGACATATGAATGAATACATATAAGAGAATACTGTTCAATCTTAAAAATGAATGAAATTCTGCAGTTTACAATAGCATGGATGGACACTGAGGGCATTAGGCTAAGTGAAATAAGCCAAAAATACACAGAAAGACAAATACTGCATGGTTACACTTACATGAGCTACATAAAATAATCAAATTCATGAAATCAAAGATTAGAATGGTGGTTACGGAGACTGGAAGAAATGGTAAGATATTACTCAACATGAATTAAGTTTCATTTAGGTAAGATGGAGAAGCCTAGAGATCTGTGGTACAACATTGTGCCTACAGTCAACAATAAGGTTTTGTACACTTGGAATTTTTAACAGGATAGATGTAAGGTGAAGTGTTATTATTTATTATTTATTGTTTATTATTACCATAATAAAGAAAGATATAATTCCTACACTGATTTTACATTTATTTTAATTATACATCATTTTAGAAGCAAAAAAAATGTTAGGATATGATACAATAATGAATGTATAATGCTGTAAACATAGGTCTGACAGAAAGTAAGCACTTAGTAGATGGTAACTGTGACTTAAGAAGGATTTTTATCTTTTGTATTTTTGACTTAGTATCTTAAACATATTAGGTGGGTAACAGGTGTTTTTAAAAGGTTGATTGATTATTTTTCAGCTCCCACAAACCAGTCAATTATACTTAGAAGATGGGACTCTACAAAAGGAAGGAGAAGTCCTAATTTTAACTACATCTTTGAGGGCAGCCTTGCTAATAGTTTTTGTCAGAGGTGGTCCTTCGCCATTGAGATTGAGAGGATTGAAGGGGAGTGAGAACCCAATGTAATGGGTTGACAGTTCTTCTAAGGGCAAGTAAAAAACTTTTGCAAGATAGAAAATATCTCTGGGTATTTTCTGGGGGGTTAAAGAATTAAATTAGAGAAAACTTGGTGACTAGAAAAACAGTTGTAAGCTTTCTCATTAATGCAGGTGAGAAATAGCAGAAAACTGTATGAGGGTTATTGTGAAATGAATATGAAAAATATAGGTAAGAGAAAGACTCAAAAGGCCTGGATAATTGGTAGTAGGGGTTGCTCCTGGGTGCAGCTGAAGAATAAAAGTAATCAAATACAACTTTTTGATATCTAAGTGAATAATTATAATATTTATTAAGAAAGGGGATATAAAGTAAGAAATAAATATCCTTTGGACACATTTCAAACACATATTCTATTCAGAAAAATCTTGCCATATAATTATTTGGCAATAAATTCATTCCCCCTTCCTATTTTCTCACCTAAATTTATTGTAAGTTTTCTTCTATATAAACATTTAGACTGCTTAGTGATCTACAGATTCAAAATTTAAGACAAAAATTATTAGATATTATGTCTACTATTATCCATGTAAAATAAACCCATAAAAATAATTATTACTTGACATAATATGTAGAAAATACCTGTGCTGGGGTGGAAGGAACATAAAGTCCTAGTTGTAAAAGTAACATCAAACAACAAATGGTGGAAACTAAACCTTTTCATCTATTACATGGCATTTTTACATTAATGATTGAAAGTTGATGATTGGAATAATTGATTCCCTGTATATTCACTTAATTGAAGTATTTGCTACCATATTATTGAGATGAATATTAGATTGGCATTTTACAAAACCTCTCATTTGCAGATTATAAGCTTTTAAATTCTGTTCTCCCATCTGTCAACTTCAAGTCCATGTAGTCTATATCCTTTTTGAGTGGTGTTAACACAACTTCATTACATTGTGATATATACTATACAAATGTTAATTATGTATTTGACCTTGTTAATGACATGGCAATGTTATAATTTTGATTTTCTTTTAAAAACTATAGATAAGACAAATTATTTAAAAGGATATAGATGCAATTAGATTCAAACCCATTTTAATACATAAGCATAAAGCGTCCCTAACATGTTATTAATTTATTCAATCTATTTTTAGGGGAAAGCAATAACATTCATGATATATTGTTATTTTTTTAATTTCACATATTATCATTCTTATCTGATACTTAAAGAAAACTAATATAACATGATATTTTTCAAGGTACATAAAAATAATTTTATGTGTTTTACTAAGCAAAATTTAATCTCATATGTATTCTTTTTTTGTGAAAGATGATAGTAACCATGATACTTTAAAATCAATTATTATCAGAGTTTTATCTTTTAATATTAAAATATAACAGCTAATCAATTCTGTACATTTATAGACTTATGCTATCCATATATCTTGTCATATAATAATTGACATAATGACAAAGTAGGAAGAATCAGAGAGACAGAAAGAACTATGAACTACTAAGTAGCAATTTTCTCAGAAAAAAATTGAACTGGAATAGATTTGTTAGTGGCAAAAATGGCAGTAAAATGTTACCAGACCTTGGTTCATCAACCTCAGTACCTGAGTTCGATGAATTCAGAGCCAAGCAACTCAAATTACAAGAGAAAGTTTATTTAGAAAGTCACAGAGGTAGAAAAGGTGAGCCAGCTGGACTGCATGGGCTCAAGAATGAGTTATAGAGACAAAAGAAGGTCCCTTGGAGTTTAGGAAAAAGAAAGGCAGAGAGAATGCATCTGGGGAGAAGCGGAAGGGGAAAGGTGCAGGTAGGCTGCAGAGAGAGAGAGAGAGCACACCGGGGAAAGAAAGGAATGAGGAAAGGCACAGGCATGCTCAAAAGAGAGAAAGAGCATGCACTAGGTCCTTCAACTTGAAGGTTTTTATTCAATCTCTAAAGCAGGGATCTTCAGGGAGGTCCAGGAGAAGATCTCAATGAAGTATTCATCAGCTTTCCTGGTGTTTTCTTTCAAGGCTCTGGTCTCTACTGATTGGTTGGTGCCAGGGCGGGGGGTCATTAATCATCAGAGCTGGTTCTGATGTCAACCATGGTGTCACACTACCTGGCCTTGCTGGTTTTCTGGATCTGAAGCTGAAATACAACCGAGGCCTACATGTTACCTCTAGTTTGACCAGAGCTCTCTCTTTGTGGTCAACAGACCTAAAGCTTTGTTCCTAAGATTATTTGATGTGGGTCAGAACCTCATTGTCATGCAGGGGCTTGTTTGGGAGTCATATGAGGCTTTTCTCTGGCCCCTTCATTTCTCCTCTCAGGGGGGTCTACCACATGATTTGTGACATGCGAGAGGAAGAACGGTTACACTGGGGGGAGGTCCTTGCTTTCCCAGTGTTGCCTTTGCTAGGCTCCCAGGCTTTCCTCCCTGGTGACCTTCCATACCTGGCCTATCGTCCTTGCTCTGTTCATTCCTGTTGAACAACCCACTACAGATTCACTGGTATATTATGTACCATCTTCTTCCAATAAAATAACATTTTCAGAAAATTAAATTTGCATAGATATGTTAAATCCAGGACTAATATGTTTACTAAGCTCAAGCCTTCTTGAATGAAGAACAAAGATAAAGAGCAAACAAACTAAAAGAGTCTCAAGAAATTTGTCTGCAACAGGAAAAATAGAATTACTACAAAACAAAAAGCATCCTATGGAAATATCAAGTGAGAAGAAATTATTGAAAGACTATAAACTGCATACAAGAAGCATTCATTATCATGAATATTCATGTAACTTGTGTTTCATATGAAGAAACCTTAGCAAGAGCTCCTTGAAACGTTTGGCAATGCAACTAACAAGGTGGGTTTTCAGATAAAAACCTTAAGCAAAAACTCCATTTGCATTGTGGAAACAGAAGGGTTGGTGAAGAAAAAAAGATATATTTTTGCCACGTGACCCAACTAGTATACAGTGTCCTCTAATAATAGGACTTGTGATGGGACAATTCATTTTGCCCTGCATATTCTGGGTTCACAGGAGAAGAAGCTCATGCTGAGAGTGACAGTTGAAGCCATGAGTTCCCATCAGTTGAATTACTCTTACAATCAGTACCAAAAGTTAGGCTAGAAACATATTTGTATTGAATTTTGTTTTCATTTTTTTTCCAATTACAGTTTATATATATATTATCACGTTAGTTTCAGGTGTACATCCCAGTGATTGGACATTATATAACTTACTAAGTGATTATCCTGATAAATCTCACACCCATCTGACACCATACATAGTTATTAGAATATTATTGACTATATTCCCTATGCTGTATTTTACATCCTCTTAATCTTTTTAGTTTTTTTCACCCAGCCCCCTAATTCTCCTCCCATCTGGAAACCCTCAAAAAAGTTCTCTGTATCTATGAGTCTGTTTCTGCTCTGCTTGTTCATTTCGGTTTTTAGATTCAATTGTTGATAGATAGATATTTATTGCTATTTTGTTGCTCAGATTTTTTTCCCCTCATCTTAAAGAAGACCTTTTCCATTTCATATAATACTTGTATTGTGGTAATGAACTCCTTTAACTTTTTCTAAATGATAGCTTTTCTGGGTAGAGTAAACTTGGTTGTAGGTCCTTGCTTTTCATCACTGAATATTTCTTGCCAATCCCTTCTGGCCTGAAAAGTTTCTGTTGAGAAATGGACTGACAATCTTATGGGAACTCCCTTGTAGATAATGAACTGCTTTTCTCTTGCTGCTTTTAAGATTCTTTCTCTGTTTTTTACCTTCATTATTTAATTATGATGTATCTTGGTGTGGGCCTCTTTGGGTAAAACAATTCACAATACTTCCTTCTCAACTTAGACTTGCTTTCAATACTGCTGTATATTTCAGTGGAAGGTAGTGAAAGTTTAAAAAAAGAAACCCAGATAAAATGATTCTGAAAAATCTCTATATATAAAAGCCCAGTGACTGGAACAGCAGAACGACTGGCACAACTGGTTGTTATGATGTCCACTGTGGCAGCCAACCAGCCAGATCCAGGCCCCAATTGGCCCCCAACACCTCGATCAGGGGCAGGACCAGTGGCCCCTCCACCCAACCCCCGTCAGTGATCCCCGGTGGGCTGGCTGGACCCCACCCATGCATGAATTTGTGCACCAGGCCTCTAGTAATTATATAAATAAGCAATATTTGAGTCTAAATTTTCTTTATGTTCTGACAATTTGAGATTTAGAAGCTTGGTTTCTTATTTTTATTTTTCAGAAAAAATACACTAGTTACTTTTATTTTTATATGATTTATATATTTTTGTGATTTGAAGAGATGCTTCTGTACTTTAAAAGTAATTGCAACTTTAATTCTCAGTTACATTAAAATTACTAGTAATTTCTGGTTGTTTATGAAAAGGACAAAAGTTAAACTCTGTGTGTTTGAGAATATATTGTAAAAGTGTATAAACTATAATTTTTCAGCTATTCATTATATACTTTTAGAAATAACATCAATATATCTTAGGACTTTTATAATCTGTATAGACAAGTTTTAATTCATTATAGAATAAAGTCATGAATCATGAATTTAAAGATTATTCATTCAAGAAAGAGAAAGTTTTCATATTAGGAGCCAGCACTATATTAGGAGCTGAAAATAGAATCATAAATAAAACGCCAACCTTGCCTTTGGGAATCTCAAATCAGCTTACTAGCTAAACACAACACCACATATTTCTGGCTTCACTAAGTTGGATGTGAAGATTTGTGAAAACTTTCTATCAGCACTAAACTATTCATGGAAGAGAGAGAGATTCTCTGTGTATACAGGGAGAAGGGTTAAAAGAAAACAGTCATGTTTAAAAAAAGTTATTAATCCCACAATGCATTACAAATACCCTTTGGTGTGAGATATAAAAATCACATTAGAGGCATGATAGTGGAAATGTGCAAGTTGAAGTACCAAAAAATTATTAATTTTTATAATCTTTTAAAAATATATATTTTATTGATATTTGGATAGAGAAGAAGGGAGAGGGAAGAGATAGAAACATCCATGAAAAAGAAACATCATCAATAGGTTGCCTCCTGCACACCCCCTACCGGAGATTAAACCCACAACCCAGGCATGTGTCCTAACCAGGAATCCAACCAGTGACCTCTTGGTTCATGGGTCTATGCTCAACCATTGAGCAACATCAGCCAGGCAAAATACTTTTTAAAAAAATGATATATATGATACAGCATTGTATATGCTACTTACCCTGAATTTTAAAGTTTGTACTTTAGAAGATTAAAATACTAAGGATAATATATATTTTTTAAATACAGGTTTGTGCATACAATGCTTTAGTTCTTTTTTAATGTTTAAATTTTTATTTATTTCTGATAGGAAGGGAGCGGGAAAGAGAGATAGAAACATCAATGAGAGAGAATCACTGATTGGATGCCTCCTGCATGCCCCACACTGGGGATGAAGCCCACAACCTGGGCATGTGTCCTGGCCTGGAATCAAACCATGATCTCCTGGTTCATAGGTCGACACTCAACCTCTGAAACATGCATCCCGGGCCAATGCTTTGCTTTTTATAGTGGCTTGAATCTCTATGTTGGCAAGGATGCCAAGGAATTAGAAGTTACTTGGTGCTACCAAGGGACAATTGAATCTGGAAGTATTGTCTTAAAAATGCTGTGACCTACTCACTATAGACCAAGAACCATACTTTCTGTCAGCACTCTTAGCTTTTCTCCCTATTCAATACTCGAATTATTGACTGGGTCATGAACTGGAGAATATTTAGCAGATTAAGTAGGGTTGCTCTGACTCTTCTGTAATGCAATTGCTTGTACTCAAGAATCCTGACACAAGGAGGTTATAAAAGTGTGTAGTATTGGGATAGAAAAAAAAAAGGAAGAAGAGAAAGAGAAATGAGCAATGAAATGAAAACAAGGGGATACATGAGAAAATGTAAAAAATAAAAGATGGGAGATGGATTTAAAATGCTCATTGTGGCTTGGTTTTGAGTAAGGTTCAATAAGATCATGATTAGGATAGTGATCATGGAAATGTAAATTTTAAAAAGAAAATATACAGTATGTATGCTATGCAGATGTGGGCACCATTGATTTTCTGTAACCTAATTTGTAATAAGTTAAAATAAACAATAAAAT
>NW_005371791.1:2779-27602 GCF_000412655.1 Myotis brandtii | reverse complement strand
TGAGGAACTGTATTTAAAGGGCCAGAAGGTTGAGAACCACTGTCTAAGGCAGTGATGGCGAACCTATGACACGCTTGTCAGAGGTGACACGCGAACTCATTTTTTTTGGTTGATTTTTCTTTGTTAAATGGCATTTAAATATATAAAATAAATATCAAAAATATAAGTCTTTGTTTTACTATGGTTGCAAATATCAAAAAATTTCTACATGTGACACGGCACCAGAGTTAAGTTAGGGTTTTTCAAAATGCTGACATGCCAAGCTCAAAAGGTTCGCCATCACTGGTGTAACCTCATAAGCCTTCCCTGAAATTTCTTTGTAAACTGGGCATCAGGATGCTGCTCCCATAACTATGTGTACAAGTGGTCTCTAAGTTTTAAAGCACTTTACAACTGCTTGGTACAGTGATGATAATATGCTTTAGAAAATGCTCATGTGCATCAGCCTAAATGTGCCTTGTCCATGTAAAGTAAATTATTGAATAAGTGTAGTTTTTAATTTTTGTGCATAATTAGTAAAGAATCCCAGGCAGTATAGATTTTCTTCTTCTTCTTCCTCTTCTTCTTCTTCTTCTTCTTCTTCTTCTTCTTCTTCTTCTTCTTCTTCTTCTTCTTCTTCTTCTTCTTCTTCTTCTTCTTCTTCTTCTTCTTCTTCTTCTTCTTCTTCTTCTTCTTCTTCTTCTTCTTCTCAACATCTTTCTATCCATGATAGAAATATATTTGGGGAGAAAAAATCAACCCTTTGTGATCTCCAGTGCTTTGTCTTCTGAAATCATTTATTTTAAAGACATAACAGTGAAGACATAAATTTATTGTTATTTTTAATCATATAAGCACTCATGGAAGTATAGTGTAGGTTATAGCCATACAAAATATATAACTTTATCCAGTGCTCTAAGAAAACAATATTTTTAATATATTTTTATTGAATTCAGAGAGGAAGGAAGAGGAAGAGAGAGACAGAAACATCAATGATGGAGAGAGAATCATTGATTGGCTGCCTTCTGCACATCCCCCACTGGGGATCGAGCCTGCAACCCAAGCATGTGCCCTTGACTGGAATTGAACCTGGGACCTTTCAGTCTGCAGGCCCACATTCTATCCACTGAGCTAAATCGGCTAGGGCTAAGAAAAAAATGTTTAAAGATCAAGCTAGCTCAATGTCACTAAGTGACAGAAATCAGCATGAATGGGATTTCCATTTTTGTTACATGTGAAAGATGAAAAAAAAAATCTAGAGAGAAGTTGCTAAAAAAAAAAGTCAAATTTCTCCAAAAGCATAAAATGAAAAAGACCTTAACAGGAATGCATGGATATTTCAAAATATCATTGATGCTATCAAGGAGAAACTTCTTTGTTGTTTTTGCTACTTCAATTTAAAATAAATAATATTTTAGAAGGATTTATAAAGATTTTGGGAAATTTTTTAGTGAGCAAAAAATTCTAAGGAAAGAGATACAGTATTTCCCAAGGGAGTGAATTAATTTAAAAAATTTTATAGAGATCTTAGAAAATATGTATGAAGGATTCTAAAGAAATTCAACCCATTTATCCTAAGTATAGTAAGAAAACAATGTAGGATTATGAAAGGAAATAAAACAACATACATATACTGAGGTTATATTTATAATAGGAAAATTTGGCTGTAACACATGTTCATTATCATCTTGTTCTCAAAGCATATTCAAGGATTGAGAAAAATATTTTCAAAACTGTATGATTGAGAGAGGCAAAATATAAATTTGAAATGTAAAAAATCTTTCTTTATATAGCATTAAATATTGGAGAAATACATACCAATACTAGGGGCCCAGCGCACGAATTTGTGCACCTTGGAAGGAACTGTGGGCCACAAGGCTGTGGTGGGCTCAGGGGCGGATCTTGGCCCATTCTCCGCATCCCCGCCTGGCCCCTCCCACTGTGGCCTCCAGTCTCCTGTCTGCTGGCAGCCCTGCTCCTGCCACTGCCACTCCCATGTGCTGCTGGTGCCGGCCCCTCTCCTACCCGCTGATGGCACAGAGCGATTGGGGCTGGCGCCAGCAGCAGATGTGAGAGGCAACTTTCTGCCCTGATCACCCCTCAGGAGCAGGGGGAGGTGGAGAAGTCCTGAGGACCAAAAGGGGCTGGCAGCTGCCTCTGGCACCCACTGACAGCGTCGAGTGATTGGGGCCGGTGCTGGGCGCCGGCAGAGGGTTCAAGCAGGGCCAGTGCCAGCAGCAGGTGCAAGCGATGGGTGGGACAACAGTGCGCCACCAGAGGCTCGTCCCAATGACAGCGATTGGTTCCCCACCTTGGTCTGGTGCCCCAGCTCACCTGCTCCACCATCCCACCATGGCCAACACCCACCATGTTCTTCACTCTGCCACCTGCTGCTGATGCCCGCCACGTTCCGCACACACCCCTGGTGGTCAGTGCGTGTCACAGCGACTGGTTGTTCGGTTGTTCAGTTGTTCCGTAGTTTGGTCTATTTGCATATTAGCCTTTTATTATATAAGATAACAACACACTTCTGTTTAAATGATAGTACTGTGTATAACATATAATTAAAATATCTTCATTTTTTTCCATATTTTAAATATTTCCTGTATTTCCAAATGCATTATTTTTATTGAGTGTTTATTAAATATCTAGAAACTTTTCAGTTAAAATGGTGAAAGTGAGCTAAATATATTTGCTAAGAAAATGTACCATTATTAAATATTAACAATTCTGTTTAGATGTAACCAAATTCTGGTTTGTAATTCAAAGGAGTGTGTATGTGTTGCTGTTATGTTTTCTGCAATAATTGATCTAAATTCCATTAATTGTGACATAGTCTAGTGCCATTTTAAAGAATGACTGATGTAGAATATGAGGAATGACTTCCCATTTGCAGAAGTTTTGTTACAAGACAAATAAGACCAATTCTCAAAATGTGTAGAAAGTTGGTATCACAGAAAGCAGCACCAGTGAAATAAAAGTTTGGGATTTTTTGCTTGTTTTGTTTTGTTGTTAGTTTTAAAAATCTACACTAAGGAGAAGCTGAAAGCAATTTTAAAAACTCCTTTTACATTCTTTTAATAAGTTAAGTTTTAAATTTTATTGCAATAAAGGATGTATCCATTTAAATAAGTCTTCTTTTGTAAAAGGTAATTTAGTTCTGCACAATAATCTGAACCCAGCAAAGCACACCTGTAAGGACCCTTACGCATTTCCCCTACTTGCCTCATTAGACTCAGCGTTCAAAAGAGATCAACCACTTGGCTGAATTGACAAAATATGCATTTTCCCTTTTGCTGATATGCTGTTTATGACAGATAGAAAATATCGCGTGTGTATTTTTCACTCCTCTAAAGCATTTCAAGTTTCATTTCTGTGTTATCACATTCAACGCCTTCAACATGCTCTCCATTTCACTAGCAATCTGTTAGTGATCTGCTTCTTTCATCTCTCCACAGATTTGTCCTAATGAAACCATTATGGCTGAACTGTTTTTCATCCACCTTTATTCCATCTTGATACGATAATGATGATCTCATTTTACTTTTAGAAGCACTGACACATAGCCACAGTTTTGAGTTGTTATTTTTATGTTTCTTAAAAATAATTGATTCTCTAAATATTTTATTATGTGTATTTATTGAAGGTGAATACAAGACAGTAACACTGCTTTTATTCGGGAAGATGGTAAAATGGAATTAACAGTAGATGCCTCTGGATTCAGAAGGAACTGAGTTCAAATCTATGCTATTTAGAGTGATGTGATCCTAAATGAGTAGCTGATTTCATTAAACTTCTGCTAATTTATAGGGTTGCTATAAGTATTAATTGAGAAATGTATATAGAATAATTAGCCCAGTCCCCAGTTACTAGATGCCAAACTACATGCTTTACAGGAATACAGCCTGTTCTTATGACTGAAGGCCAATATTATAGATGCATGCATTTAAGTCATGCTTTAATATTTAGTATTAGTACATGTATACATTTTTACATGTCTTTATGTGTCAATATCAAGTTATTCTTTTTTATACCTTCTTCCATGGTACCTAACCATAAAATACTGAAGGATTTTCTAATCAGTTTTCATTGATTTTTGTGATCATATGAACAGATAACCACTTTTATTCTGTTTCAGTTCCTTTTGTTGTTTTATTCCTATTTTTTAACAATTAAATTTATTGGGGTGACATTGGTTAATATAGTGATATAGGTTGCAAGTGAACAATTCTATAATACATCATCTGTATATTGCATTGCTCGTTTACCACCCAAAGTCAAGTCATCTTCTGTCACCATATATTTGCCTCCTTTTACCCTTTACTACCTCCCTTACCTTCCTTCCCTCTGCTAAACACCATACTGTTTTCTGTGTCTGTGAGTTTTTATTTGTTTGTTTGTCTCATTTGTTCAATTGTTGCTTTCAATTTTATATCCCACACATGAGTGAAATCATATGGTTCTTGCCTTCTTCTGTCTGACTTATTTCACTTAGTATGATATTCTCAAAATCCATCCATGTTGTCACAAATTGTAGTATTTTATATTTCTTTATGGCTGGGTAGTATTCCATTGTATGTATGTACCACATTTTTAACCCAATTATCTATCAAAAGACACTTTGGTTGTTTCAATATCTTGGCCATCCAAAAAACCTATTAGTAGCAATAAATAAATACAGTAAGGATTCAGTCTGTTCCATGCCTTCCTGGTTCAGGTCTTATTTTGTTGGTCAACTCATTTTGTTCACTAGATTCCACAAATAAGTAAGATCATGTTTGTTAGTTGTATTTGAAACCAGGACAAGTGAGGTTTTATTCTGTCTAACTTGAGAGCGATTGGTATATGTTATAAACATTAGCACCTTCTAGAAACATTGTAGGCATTAGATTGGTATTTGTGTTTCAAAGTGTGGGAAGTACTTATATTTTAAACTTCTGATGGTCAATTTTTATAAATTAACTAGAGGCCCGGTGCACAAAAATTTGTGTTGGTTGTTTCAATATCTTGGCCATCCAAAAAACCTATTAGTAGCAATAAATAAATACAGTAAGGATTCAGTCTGTTCCATGCCTTCCTGGTTCAGGTCTTATTTTGTTGGTCAACTCATTTTGTTCACTAGATTCCACAAATAAGTAAGATCATGTTTGTTAGTTGTATTTGAAACCAGGACAAGTGAGGTTTTATTCTGTCTAACTTGAGAGCGATTGGTATATGTTATAAACATTAGCACCTTCTAGAAACATTGTAGGCATTAGATTGGTATTTGTGTTTCAAAGTGTGGGAAGTACTTATATTTTAAACTTCTGATGGTCAATTTTTATAAATTAATGAATAAGTATAAAGTTAGATATTATTAAAAACATTAAATTACCCACAGAATGTAAAGTTAGAATTTTTAAAATTTATTTTTCTCAAGTGTATCAAAAAATCTGAACATGGAATCTTAATGTATTAGACATCTAGAAAAATGGAAATTTCAATAAAATTTTATAATTCTTCTAATGACCTAGAATATTAAATGATATAAGAATGTATATGTAATTTACCAAGTATTTCTATCCAGAAATTTGATATTAATCATTGACAAAATAAGCCTCAATAATACATAGAAAATATATGATACCAATTGACTTACTAATATTAAACATTCTCATTCTAGAATCAGGAAAAAATATTAGTCTCTAGAACTTAAGTTTAAAGACAGTGGTAGGGAAATCTACAAATAGTGAATACAATCACAAAATGCAAAATAGTTCTTACATACACCCAATAAAGATTTTTCAAAGTAAACATGGATAAGGGCTCTAAGTATATTTTTAAATAAAGAAGAAAATATTATAAAATATATATGGCCACATCTTCAAAAAAATGGTCTTTTACTCAAAAAGGAATTTAAGCAATTTAATTTATTTTTACACCATTTGCTCACTCTAAAAAACAAGTAGTCAGCTGTATATTTTAATATACTATTTTGGAAGAGCACAGATAATATTTGGCACCCTAACTTTTTCAAGCCAAGAAGTACTCTACTTAAAACTGGCTTCAGTTTTCTTTTCTGTTGTATATTTTTGCTACATTTTCATAATTCGTTCTGCCTAAAATACAAACACACAGATGGCAAAATACTGTTACCAGCCATAAGGTTAAAGTATGTTTGTGTGTATTGGTTAGAAAATATCTATGAAATGTAGTATTCATAGACACTAAACAAAATCCATGTTCTCTAGATATCTTATAATATAGCTACATATGGAGTACTTTAATGATCACAAGATATGCTTCTTAAATTAGTGAAAAATTATGCAGCTCTTGGAGTCCAAGCCCAAGTTTATTCCAGTTTCTCAGCAAAATGAAAGAAAACATTTTGCTAACTATAACTTAAGGAAATGAAAATTTATAAAAAGGAAAATATTTTGGAATTGAAGCTATTTGACATAATCTGATATATATGTAAAGTATTTGGTATTCTTCATGTATTTACTTTGTAGTCTTTTAGAGAGATACATATATAAAAGGAATCCATTTTCTTTAACTTGATAACAATAAACATTTTTAAAATCTACTGGCTTATTACACTTATTTATTTTCAATTCAATTTTATTACCATGTAAATACATAGAGTTCTAATGAAGAAGCTATTTTTTGTTCCTAAAACAGAAAATTAATTAATTTAAGCATTTTTAGTTGCACAATTCTAAACATCAGTGTTGTTTCAAAATTTAACTGAGAGGAAATAGAAGGTGCAACTATACCATATTAAAAACATGGCTAACTTCCAGAGAAATCGATATAAAATTTGTCCTCTAGATTTAAAATATTGGTAAATGAAATATAGCAAGATAATTGATTCAATGGCTAAAAGAGAGATAAAACTGAGAAATTCAGTGGAAATATCACATTTACTCATTATTGGTATAATATGGAAACGTGAAGAAAAATTCATCACATTTACAAAAAATATTGCTGTTATCCATTTAGAGTTAAACATCTTACTGTTCAGAGTGGTACAAAAGTTTTAATAGTGAACTTTTAATTTTTAATCCAGATATTTTTTTGTCTCAACAACAATGTTAAACTAGTCATTGAGATTTTAACAATACTTTCCATTTCTTTGATTATGTAAATGTAGTCTCTATGTTTAAGGGTCAAATTTCTTTCTAGAAATAGGACATTATTTACCTCTTTATAATTAACTCCTTGCTTGTTTATCTGCTTTAACTCAGATTTTAGTTTCACATAATACTTTGCCTTTTAGCTGTTTCCAGTAACTAAAAATAGTCAATATATAAATAACTAGGTGCATTTATAACAAGAAACACTGTGCTATTCTGATGAAGTGGATGATTGATTAATTGTGTCAACATAATTATTCTGTTTATTCAAATGCATGTCTTTCCTTTTGTTCTTCAAGTTATTATTTATAAATTATACTCATTCTTGAAAACTAGGAAAAAGTGTATATTAAATTTACTAATTGCTGTCCCCCCAAACCCTGATATTTTTGCTCTTTAACTCAGTGATTAACTGTGAAAATTAGCTTGCAATTTGAATGATATACTATTGCTATTGAATGATAAATATTAATTCATAACAAAAATAAAAATTAAAAGTCATCAATTTATTTTTGCTTAGTTTTTTTATCTATAACCTCTCAGAATCAGAGAAGTAGATAGGACATATATTTCTACTATACTTTTATTTTTTTTCTTTTTCCTACGTCACCTCCCATACTCAAGCAATGCAATCAAACTCTGGAAACAGGTACTCGAGAGCTGAAAATGTAGTAATAGCCTATGAGTAAGTGAACTAGAAAATCTTGTATATGAAGTGATTTGAAGGACACTAAGGAATTTCCCTTGCCCTAACCGGTTTGGCTCAGTGGATAGAGCGTTGGCCTGCGGACTCAAGGAATTTCCCTTGCAGCTCCTGAAATTCTACCATTATACATTCATTGCTTTGAGTAAATTATTGTGCCCCTCACCCCAGCTTCCCCTATAGGACCTCACTACTCAATGCAATTGATTTTACACAAGTATGAATTCATTTATCATAGCATTTTCTTTGTGGCAAAAGAAACCGGGAGAAAATGGCAAGTCTAGGTTCACAAGGAGAGGAAAGGGAGTGCTGATAGCTGGAAAGACTAGGCAAACTTTACTTTTCATAATTTTGTAAAATTACTTCTTTTATATGACTTGCTGGGATTATAATCTTCTCCACCTGGATGCTGTAAAACTGACATTAGGTAGTGAAACAATGGGGCTGTGAAGAAAGGCAGGAATCCAGTGCAAGAGGGGAACGGAGACTGCCCTGGCCGGTGTGTCTCAGTTGTTTGGAGCAACCTCCTCTGCACGAAAGAATCGTGGGTTCAATTTCTTGTCAGCGCACATACACGGGTTCTGGGTTCCATCCCCAGTTGCCTACAGGAGGCAACCAATTCTCACATGGATGTTTCCCTCTCTCTCTCTCTTTCTTTCTCTCTCTGTCTCCTTTCCTCTCTCTCTCTGTCTGTCAAAAAAGTAGAGGAAGGCAACTCATCCTCTGGAGCTAGTGAACAGTCTACACTTCTTTCTATCCTCTTTAATCCAGTCACAATAGGAAAAATCAGGCTCCATAAACTAATATATTATTTAGCTTGTATCATTTAAAATAACCTCAAATAACCATAGTACATGATCTTTCTCTCTTAAAGAGCCTGCGTATTATTATTTTTGTCATCATGTCCATCCTCATTACAATTAGTTAATTTTGCATCCACTTGGGGGACAACACTTCAGTGATTTGTCAGATTCTGTCCTGATCCATGGAAGCAGGCAACTTCTCTGAGAATGGCCATAACCCTCATAATACCCCTGGCCAATTGTGCAGGAAGTCATTCCCTCCCAATTTCTGCAATGAGCAACTTATTCCCTAAAGTGTGAGATTTGATTACCTTTTCTCAGCATGCATTCAGACAAATGTTATTATTGGTCATAAAATTATCCAGCCCAGTGACCTATGGTGACAGTGAATTTCACAAGGTGACTGCCTGCTGAGTGAAGCATCTCCTTGTATTTGTTCTAAATATTTTATATTATGGTGCTTGAAGATAAAGGGTGTAACTTCAGATGTTTAAATACAGTGACACTGGCATTGTGGTTGGCAAGATTTTAACATATATTTCTAGAACATTTGCTTTCATGGAGTAGGGTTGTAAAATTTAGCAAGTAAAAATACAGGATTCCCAAATAAATTAAAATTTATAAGAAATAATCCTATATAATAAAGAGCTAATATGCAAATGGTCATCACACTCTCATGCCCTCATGCCCTTGTGCTGGGGCTGGGGGACCTGAGGCCATGTCATCATGATTTGTCAGATCAGGCTGGGGTACCTGAGGCTGTGCTGGGGGACCTGAGGCTTCATCCCCCTACCCGGCGGGGCTTGATGGGGGACCTGAGGCTGCACCCCCCAGACCAGCACTTAGCCAGGGGACCTGAGGCTTCATCCCCCCACCCTGCGGGGCTCGATGGGGATGGGGCCAGCCGGGTCTCGGTCTCCTGTGATTTCAAGGCAAGCGGGTGGGTGGGGACTTGACTCTGGGTCCTGTGGCGCACTCCAGACCCTGGCAGGAGGGAGATTTTCATATACTTTTTATTAATTTTCTTTCATCTCTGACACTTCTATTACAGAGAAAGGGAAAATAGCAATATCAAAATATTTCCTCTAATTAATTCCCTTTTAATGTGCATGGATTTCATGCACCGGGCCACTAGTTTTATTATACATATGGTCCATGCAATATTTGGGACATCTTTATACCAAATTTTTAAATGTGTTGTTTATCAGAAATTCAAACTTAACAGGGAATTCTGTATTTTATCTGTCAACCTGTTATTTTAACCTTTGCTTCACCAATTGGTATTACTACTGGTTGTGTTTATCTAAATCATTGATTCAATTCACTTTCTTTAAGTGTTATATACTAAGAAATGTTACCATTTGTCCAAAGTTCTTCTTTGAATCCCTGAGAAATTAGCTAGGGTGTAATGTTTGTTAAAAATATGTTAAGTTGAAACCCCAAATCTATTTGTTAAAAGAAAGAGAATGTACAAGGACAAGTCAAATGAGATTTGTTTTTTTCTTTCAGAATATTCTTCCAGCAGACCCTGAAACACTAGTTCTGCATAAAAATGTCCATTTCTTTTTCTCCCCTGTTGGAACTGTTCTCATGCATGGATTTATATGTAAAATTCATAAATGACTGCTGAACTGTGCCTGGTTGCATCACTGAATCTAGATTCAGCTGTTGTCTGAATACAGTTGTCACCATAGGGAAACTGTAGCACAGGAAAGGTCATGAGAACACCTATTCGGATGTTAGCACATTGTTATTCTCTGTGCTGCACCTGTGGCTGGTAGAGATTATCTGGGGAGAACAACACTAATACATACCCTCAGAGGAAGTTGCTGAGCAAGGCAGCTCACTTGGTAGGTACTCTGCTAGCAGTGAATAAATCTGATTGCAAATATTTCCTGCTTCACCAGCAAAATGAAGGTGGGGCCTTCATTCTACTTGAGCAAAATTCCATGCATGCCTATGTGGGAGAAAATGTATTTCTGTGACTGACCATAAACCCGTTGACACATAGCAAGAGCTCTTTCTATAGTGACTGCCAGACTACTGGCATTGTTTATGGCTTTGTCAGTACACAGTGAGATAGACACTATAAAGTCTCTTTGGAGCAGGCAATGCAGATGCTCTTAAAATTCTCCAGAGAAATCCAGATGCCTCAGTGTAATTGTTGTCGGGTGTGTTCCCTGTATCAACTTTAGCTATAACTGAAGAAAAACAATAATTACCCTGAACAGAGGAGGCCGAGTACTTCATAAACATACAACATAGTAATGACTCAAAGTTAGACCCATGGGAAGGCACGATTGGGCCCCTGACCACATCTTTTGTGTGACACGCAGAAATCCTATTTTGCTTTGGATCTACAGAATTCTATTTTAGAATGGAAAAAACAACAGTTATAAAAATGAACAATGTATCATGCATATCATGGTGGATGTTATTGGAAAGAGATGAAAGCAGATTGACACCAGTGCTATCAGTGTAGCTGATGTTATGAAGAGGCCCATGTGCATATGATGCTGTATAGAACTGTGCATAAAAGATATTTTGAAAATAAATGTACTTCTCTTCTATAGGCAGTCACAATCTAAAGCCAGAGTGTAGGGAATTGGATAGTCAAAAGAATGCCTAGAAATAGGTAATTAAATGCCTCAAAAGTTTCAGCACAAATGAGAATGGGGGGAATATACTTTTGTATATTTTTCCTTGTTTAGGAAATATAATCAATGGTAATAACATATAGAAAGCTTACAGTATGTCTTTAATAAAAAAGTAACTATCATCTCTACCATACCTATTATTGTTAGTGATAATACCAGATAGAGATGAAGTACCTTATTGTAATTTCTATTTTACAAATGGGTATGTTGGTTGTGTTCACACATTTCATTACAGGATCAAAAGCAAAAGAAAGAGTGGAGTAATAAACCAAACAAAACAAAACGCCAATCAAACCAAGTAAAAGCATGCTCTTTCTATTATACCTTCCAACTAGCAGTTCTTTAAAGGAAATGATTTTACCCCTCAAAGAAGACAGATTTGGCAATGTCTGGAGATATTTTAGTTTTCCACAACTGTGGAGGAGGAAAAAGAGAGGAATTTAATCAGTAGAGACCAAGATGCTGCTAAACATCCTACAATACAAAGAAAAGTGCCTACCTAAAAAATTATGTAGCCCAGGTTTTGAGGTTGAGCCACAATAATTTAGAAGAAACAGGCTGCTAAACTACTTTGGTACCTGTGTTAATTTTATCATTTTAAAAAGAAAATTCTTTGTTATACTCCAAAATTATTTAGGTAATGGAGCAGAACATCCATGACATCAAATATTCCTTTTCAAGATACATGTTTAGTGTCTTTGTAATTCAACCATTTTATGATCTAGTTGCTTTCTCCAAGGAAACAGGTGAATTATAATAAATAAAAATGTTGGAATTTTAATAGCCATTTTAATTAGGACACACACACACACACACACACACACACACACACACACACACACTTTATCCTTTTCCCTAACTTAGAGGCTTCAGTCTTATTCTAGTTACCTATACTCAAAATCATATAGCTGCTCATCTATGCTCAGGCATGAACCTTGTTGTCAGTGGTCTTAATTTAGAATTTTATTATATCTTACCTGTGTTTTTTTTGGAAAAAATCTCTCCTTTATCTGGTCTGGTCTATGCACACAAAAATTTGACTCAATCATTCCCTGGTTTAACAATAACCACAAAATAAACAAACAAGCAAACAAAACCAATTTGTCTCTAGCTTAGTTTCAGCTGCAAGTGACACATTAGTGGCTAAAGCCATTCAAAGCTCTGTTCCATAAAGTTCTCAGGAATTCAGACTACTTCCAGATCACTATTTTGTCATCCCTACAATTCAGCCTTTATCTCATTGTCCAAGGTAGACACTCTAAGTCCAGATTTCTGATCCATGTACAGGAAATGAGGAAGAGAAAATGGCAAAGAAGGACATGACCTATTTCTTTGAGGACACTTCCTGGAATTTGCACACAGAACTTCTGCCTCTGTATCTTCAGGGGTAACGTAGTCCTGTGATGACATCCAGCTGCCAGGGAGGCTAGGATATGTAATTTTTGTTTTAGGTAGCCAATCTATAGGAGTTTAGTTGCTAAAGAAAGAAGAAGAGCTTAGATAAGGAAAGACAGCTATCATTCTCAGCCACACAAACAAAAAAGTGATCCTCATTGACAAGACAGTATTACATTACTGAACACGACAATTGAGGCTTCTAAAATAAGCCTCAGTTAGCATGTCAACGTCCTTGTCACAGTTTACGATCTCTACCACTGCCAAACCTTCTTTAACCTTGCCAACATTACTGTAGTTTCTTCTTTTAGTCTTTCATTCTCATTCTTCTTGTTTTCCAATGACAACACTATTCATACTTTGAGGCTGAGCTTAGATTTTTAAATCTTCCTCTGACTCCAAGTGTCATGCCTAGCTGCCACTGCCACTTCAGTTACCATTAGATGTGCGGGTCACATGATCTAAGCAGCAGAGAAGGGTGCACAGCAGCCTGGAACTGTTGTAGTTTCTTCTTGTTCTGGGCCCCACCCAAAACTAGCAGATCTTTGAGGGATTTGGCAAATGGGCAAGAGTAACACACCCAAGTGAACAATATGCTGCCTTTGAATTCCAAAGAGGACTCCTTCAGGATTTTGATAATAATAAAAGTGTAATATGCTAATTAGACTGGACAGCTGAATGACCTTTCAGACGTCATTCCAGACGAAGCCGTCATGGCGGGGAGCTGAGGCAAAGGCAGTTAGGGACAATCAGGCAGGCAGGCGAGTGGTTAGGGGCAATTAGGCAGGCAGGCAGGTGAGCGGTTAGGAGCCAGCAGTCCTGGATTTCGAGAGGGATGTCTGACTGCTGGTTTAAGCCTGATTCTGCAGGGATCCCTGTGGGATCAGGCCTAACCAACAGTCAGACATCCCCCAAGGGGTCCCGGATTGCAAGAGGGTGCAGTCCGGGCTGAGGGACACTCCTACCCCCACGCACAAATTTCATGCACCGGGCCTCTAGTGTACAAAAACTTTCCAGTCATTGATACAGTACTTGAACTAAGAATTAGAGTCTGCGCTTTGTTCAGTGGTATCTGTGTTTCCAGCATTGCGGTTCTTGAGTTCCCCAAGTTAGAAAGTGAGAGGAGACCCCAGAGTAATATCCATACAGAGTTTATTAAGCTTATGCTCAAGCACAAGGGAGGCAGCACAGAGGAAATTAAGGTCCTCTGAACTGCTCAGCGGCTTGCTTGGCTGTGCTGCTTTTATAAGCTGAGAACAAAGTGGACTTACATGGAAATGAAGGCTTTTTGAAAAAGGCAGCCTTGCAGAATTTTTTATTTCACAGTGGGTGACTTCCTTTCCCCGCTGCATTGTCTAGTAACTATGTTGGTGCCTGTGCTGTGGGGGCAAGAAGACGGACCACTCATTACTGCCACCCTAGGAAGGGCATATAGATCAAACCTTGATCAAGTGTGCATGTGGGTCAGTAGTGTAAGCATGAACTTGGAAGGAGATAAGATCAGCTACCTCTGCATTTTTGAGGAGGAAATGAAAGGTGGTGGCATTTTCATGGTCAGCTTATCACACATTCCTTCTGACTACCCAGTCTTAACTTGGCTTCCTGGCCATTCAATATTTTTCAATCCCGGCCTACATCCCTATGCTGTCTTATTGGAAATAACCAGCCAATCTCATTGCTTTTATTATTTTGCCAAAAATGTTTGAAAGCAAACATATGCACAGTCACCTAGATCCTTGCATCTTATAATTGGTTGATTAGGAGTATCCAATGGTGATATTTTGCTAATCTCTATAGCTAGATCATGCAACTGGCTATCAGTGTTTTCTTCACCACTGGAAATAGATTAATTAGCATTTTTAAATTTATCACACTAAGACCCAATTCCAGGATCCCTAAAATGAATTAGAAAATTAATCCTTAACTTCTGTTTCTCTAAAACCACTCTTGGTACCAAAATATGTATTAGTCAGGGTTCTCCAGAGAAACAGAACCAATAATATATGTCTACCTATATCATCTATCTCTATATATCTATAATCTATCATCTAAACCTAGATCTATCTATCGAGAAATCTTATCACATGGTTATGAAGCTCTCAAGTCCCAAGATCTGTAGTCAGAAATATGACTCAGGAGAGCTGGTATAGCTCCAGTAAAATACTAACCAGCTTGAGGACATGAAAGAGCTGATGTGCCCTGCCTTTGAATCCGAAAGCAGGACAAAAAATCTGACATCTCAGTTCCAAGGCAGTCAGGCTGGAGGAGTTTGCTCGGAGGAAGTTCAGGTTTTCTATTCTATTCAGTCCTTTAACTTTTAGAATGAGGCCCACCCACATTATTGAGGGCAATCTGTGTGAGTCTACTGATTCAAATGTTAATCTCATTCAGTAACACAGTCACAGACATACAGAATCTTTGACCAAACATATAAGCACTCTGTGGCAGACAAGTTGACACAAAATGATCCATCACACTCCCACCATAAAATTCCTTACTATAAATGTTTCAATTATTTGTTGTAATTATTAATGCTTATTGACTAAATTACTTATTTTATTAAATGTTGCAAAATGGGCCCCATCCATGGTGGTTCAGTGGTTGAGCAATGACCTATGAACTAGGAGGTCAAGGTTCAATTCTTGTCAGAGCACATGCCTGGGGTTGCGGGCTCCATCCCCAGTAGGGTTGTGCAGGAGGCAGACAATCAATGATTCTCTCTCATCATTGATGATTATATATCTCTCTCCCACTCCCTTCCTCACTGGCATCAATAAAAATATATTTTTTAAAAATGTTGCAAAACAGTCACTTATTTATTTCAACTTTTCTTCTCTAAAGAGAATTTTCTTATTAATGAGCTACTCTGAAATGCAATTCATTAAAAAAACCCACAGAGGATAGATGTTTAATTTTTTCCTTTTATATTTCTGTATCTTAGCATAGTTCCCAAGTTATGCCCAGTAGAGTTCAAAAAGTTATTTTTCCTTTTTTGCTTTTTTCTTTTTTTTAAGTATATTTATAAACTCCTGGGTTTCATTAATCAATGCTTCAATAAATAATATTAACTTTTTTAATGCTGAAATTGTCCTAGGATTGGCTAGAGCGAGCCCCTTCATGCTGGCTTCTGTATTTTTGCATGACCAACTGGTCTTTGAAAATTTTCCATGCTTTGTAGAGCAAGAATATTGATTAGTCCTGTATATATCTTGTCCAGACCTAGAATCAGCCATTACTCAAGTAGCTCCAGTTTCTTGATATTTAGAAACAATAATCTGCATGCTAATTATCTTACTGCTATTAGGTACTTAGTTCTTTTAAGCCCTTTAAATTGACATAAGTAAGTAAGCATGTACATGTTTTTGAAAAGAAACAAAGGCCCACATTTATATTTACAATTCAAGTGCATATGACCATATTGCAAGGATGTATAAGAACAAATAGATTTGCAAAATATTTTAAAACTAATTCAATGGTCAATTTTAGTAGTAATATTGGTGTCATTATTTAAGACTATTTCATATATGGTAGGATAATGTATTATTTGAAACTGAACTCAAATGCTATTTCCTCCTACAAAAGCACCCTATGATCTTTGAAGCCGGTCTTTTAGCATGCACTCCAAAGCTATGGAGTCAAGCCTACTCTGGTAAGATTCTAACTATCCTGTATATAAGATATATAATCTTGGACAAAGAACTCAAACATCTGGGTCCTGATTTCTTCAGCTGGCAAAATATGAAGAAAAATAATGTCTATCTGCCTTATATAATTGAGGTGAAGATTAAATAAGATAATAATTACAAATACTTGGAGCAGTGTCTGATAAAGAATAAACATTTGGTAAATGTTAGCAATTCATAAATATCTCATGGAACATTCTAAATTTAATTATATTCTAACTTCAGTTGTTCATAGTATTTTTTAATAATCCTTTTGTATTTCTGTGGGGTCTGTTGTTATTTCGCCTCTTTCATTTCTGATTTTATTTGGGTCCTCTCTCTTTGCTTCTTGGTGAGCCTGGCTAGAGTTTCATCAATCTTGTTTATCCTTTCAAAGAACCAGCTCTTGGTTTCATTGATCTTTTGTATTGTTTTTGTTTGTTTTTCTCTATGTCATTTATTTCTGCTCTGATCTTTATTATTTCCTTCCTTCTGTTCATTCTGGGATTTTCTTGCTCTCTTTCTTCTAATTCTTTAAATTGTAGAGTTAGATGATTTACTACCATTTTTTCTTGTTTTTTGAGGCAGTAGGCCTGTAGAGCTATAAACTTCCCTTTCAGGACTGCTTTCATTGTGTCCCATAGATTTTGGATTGTTGTATTTTTATTGTCATTAGTTTCTAGGATGTTTTTAATTTCTCTTTTGATCTCTTTGGTAACCCAATCATTGTTTAATAGCATGCTATTCAGCTTCCAAGTCTGAATTTTTTTTTATTGTTTTATTGTCTTAGTTTCTTTGCAGTGTTCAATTCACATTGTGCCTACTCGGTAGTACTTGATGATTGAGATTGTGTCTTCAGGTGCATATATGTGTTTATGTGAGAAACAGGTGGGGGAAGAAAAGAGGTGAAGAATAGAGGGAGGAAAAAAGAGAGAGGGAGGGAAGTAGGAGGAAGAGAAAGCTCAAGTTAGACTTTTCCTCCCTTCATCCTTGCTGAAATTCTAAAATAAAGTTCACTAGGGTGTTAGCCAATGTTTACATGGAGATTAATCCACATAAAAATGCAGAATTTCAATATCATGTTTTGTACTATTTCTTCGAGTAAATTGGTAGACTGTCTGACTTTGCTAAGCAAACAAGGGAAAATTCTCAGACAGATCTAACATTTGGAACACATGTTTTGGGACCCCATTCACTAGAGATAACTCCTGGAGACAGGATTCCTTTTGTGGATACCCTCTTGGGGGCTCTTACAATAATCTATCATATCAGGTCCCTATGCCAAACTGTGGCAGTACTCCAACAATTGATGTTCATGTTTTTAAGTTGCATGTTTAAGGAAGAACCAGCCCTTCCACCAGTGTGATTAGAGGCCAGGGATCAAAAAAAAAAAAGTGATAATGGCAGGATGTTGTCTTCAGCCCTATCCTTTCAGGTCAGCAATTGTATCTGGAGAAAGCCTCAACTCCTCCCCTTGTGTGATTCGGGGACTTGAGGTTATGGTTGTATAATATAGCATGGGAAAAGCAAGATTTGGGAACATTATCAATCATGGCTGGAGAATTACTAGGCCCTCCCATGTTAAGAAAGTGTGTGCTTATGGGATGGGCAGGGAGAGGAGAGACTGGTGCTGAGAAAAGGCATGTACTTTGTCATTATTATTGTCTGGAAAGAGAAATCTATACTAATGGCACACTTGTGGCTTTCTTCCTAACTCCTCCTGTTTTTTTTTGCATGTTCTTTTTATTCTGACTATAAATTTTGGCATTTTAAATATCATTTATAGTTCAATGAATCCCACATATATATTTCTAGCCCAGACATTTCTTCTGAATTAAAACTTATGAGCTGATTTACTCATCCTTCTATTCAGGATTTTAACTATTGATACCCACCTTTATACCAGACATTATTTTCTGGATATAGGGATATAGCCAGAAACAGAATTTTAAAACGTAGCATTATTTGGATTTATTATTCCCATGCTTTAGTATTCAAATTTTTATTTTTCTCATCTTTTTATCATGTGTAGTGTTATTGTTTGTGTTTAGGTAATATCCTTATGCCTATTTTTCATTGTTTCTATGAAATAATTTTTGGGACACCTTGTTGATCATTTTTCTCATGTATGTTGACTCTCACTAGTAGTTCTTTGTTTTCTCGTGTGTTTTGTAATTTTGGATTTTGTTCTCATTTACCGTGCTGCCTACACAGAAGGATGCCATTCCAAAGCAGTTTTTTATATTATCTGTGGGACCTATATGTCATAAATATCTCAAAGGGCTGCCTCCAATATTTCTTGGCAAGGTGGGTTCAAAATTTCAAAATCAAATGCTTAATTTCCCTAAAATACAGGTCAGAATTTTTAATTTTTCTGATTTTTTAAAATCCAGATTTTAGATTAAAACTGAGAAGCTCTCTGGTTGTGTCATTATTGTGTGGGAAATATATTTATCTCATTTAGTCTTTCTGAAGGTGTAGCCATCTGAGTGCCAAGAACTCCACTTCCAAAACCTTATGGTCATTAAAACAAAAGACTCTCTAGAGTATTTGAACAGAGCCTCCCTCTCTTCTAGCCAACAGCTTCAGTGGCAACTTGAATGTTTAATAGCATCCTCTTTTACTTTGTGTATTTTATGATGATTTTTTATTAAACATTTAAGCCAAATAAAAAATAGAAAATAAGGCAAGATAGATCCAAAATACCATATACAGATTAAGCATAAAATATCAGTAGAGTTAGAGTTTTCAGTGAAAATTTCCCAATTCTATTTCTCTCCTACCCTACTCAAACACAAACTTGCCTCTGAAATTCATTTATAAATTTCATAGAGATGCTTATACTTTAACCACATATCTATGAGCCTAAAGATATACCTATTTTCCTATTATAGTAACATACAAAGTGTATATCTTTCTGCAATTTTTTCTAAAAAAGCTGAGATTAAATCATGTTGACATATGTAGCATTAGTCATTCAATTTTATTTTCTATATTGCATTTCATTGTATAAATATGCCAAAGTTTACCAATCTGTTTATAGACATGTAAGGGTATTACCACATTTTTATATTAAATGCAATGGCTGAAGAACATTTTTTAAAATGTCTCCATGTATACAAATGTTTCCTGACCCAGCATCAAGCTTTAAAAATAACTTGAAGGACATTAATAACTGAGAAATCCGAGCAAACAAATCATTGATATGTTGAAGGTAGGTAGGCCCTGGTTATTGTATGAGATCTCTACACCTGTTTGCAGTCTCTTCAACTCACAAAGATGAGAGCTGTATTAGTCATGAAACATCTCCATTTTAAATCCTAAAAGTTACATAGCCTAAGGAGCCATAACCCCCAAATTCATAGATTCCAAATTGGGTGTACATAAGACACACTAGACAAAGAAATAGCATTTCCTTTCTCATGAGCTAATATCATTAATGTGTTTACCAGAAAATCTTTCATTAAAATGTTTATGAAAAACTCCTTCATATGTTTGACGGTAGATCTCAGCGCTGCTGATTACAATTCTCTTCCTATCATGCCCAAGTGAACATGGTTTCTGGGGCTCCTCTTATTGTCTACCAATCAGTTAATTCCTATACTAAAATTACATTATATTTGTAAGAACACTAGAAAGTGCAGCATTGCACTTAGGAATGCAAGCTGGACCCTAGTCTGTTTGGCTCAGTGGATAGAGCATCAGCCTGATGACCAAAGGTCCTGGGTTTGATTCGGGTCAAGGACACAGACCTTGGTTGCAGGTTCCTCCCCAGACTGGGCCCTGGTCAGGGCTCCTGCAGGAGGCAACCAATCGATGTGTTTCTCTCACATCAATATTTCTCTCTGTCTTTCCCTCTCTCTTCCACTCTCTCTAAAAATCAATGGAAAAATATACTCGGATGAAGATTTAAAAATAAAAGAAAAAGAATGCAAGCTGGACTGATTATAGGCATTCCTGGTTCTGCTATTTAATGTATAATTTGGGTACCATCATACTTTGCCTTTGATTTTACATCTCTTTGGGTTACTTATAATATAAATGAATTAATGCATACAACTTATAACAATGCCTTGAATTTAGTAACCCCTCAATAATTTTAGTTATTCCTATTATTATATAGTTTTATAATAGTAAAAACTAGTATAAAACATTGTTAACTGCCCCCCGCCTCCCGCCCCAGACACACACACAAATATTTTTTACACACTTTCTTATTCTTCCTCAAAATTATATTGGCTATTTTTAGATTATCTGTATGTATTGTAGAATCACTTTTCAGGAATTTTGAGTGTGATTATAATCAGTTTATATCTTATGTAACTTATCTTTGTATGCTTTATTAAAGTATATTTCTAAATTAATTAAGGTCTTTCATGATTTTTGATGAATTTTCATAATTTTCTCCATAAAAGACTTGTACATCCTCTTTGAGTTATTGTAGTAAGTATCATGTATTATTATTGGCTAGTATGACTAAATGTATTGGTTTTTAAAAAAATGTATTTTTTTCTAAATTTATTTCTTGTACATAGTAATGAAATTTATTTTGTATATTGCTATTGTATCCACTGATTTTACTGAACTCTCATTATTCTAAATTATCTATTTTCTTTTATTTTTCTATGGAGAAAATATTATGTATGGACAATGATAATTTTCCCATGGTTTCTAATTATTTCACATTTTATACATTTCCCTTGTTTCGCTGAGTTATCTAGCATACTGCTAACTCATAAGCCTGTATGGACCTGTATCTGTTCTGTCCATAACCATAAATCTGGTACCAAAGACAGTACTGGACATACATTAAGCACTTGGTAACAAATTTGGTGAACAATATAAAAATGTGAAGGATGATGTTGGAAACCGGATAAACGTGTAAATGCACTTACAAATAGGCTTCCTTCCCCTTGCATATCATCAAACTGCATTTCAAAGAAGAGAAGTATCATAAAAAATGCCTAGTACAAAGTCTCTAAAAATCAGTTTTAAAACTTATTACGTATTTACTCATTTAATATCCTCTTCCTCACAAGGGCCATTGTTACAATCCTGACATGAACATAAACTTTGCTATCAGATTGTTATGCTATCATTTAATCTCTTTTTCATTATATCTTAGGGCTGTTAAATAAGGGGAACATGCTATTAATCAAATATTTATCTATATAAGATGTGCATATGTGATCCATAGTTTGAGATAACTCATTTTTTATAATCATCTAGGAAGTATAGCTATTTAAGTGATACATATCCCAGTTTCCCCAATTTTGCTTTCTAATCTCCTGTCAAAAATGTAAGAAAAAAATAGAGTTTAAAATTTGGTGTTTGGTTGGTGAAATCCCAGATACACTGGAATAATAATAATACTCAATTTTAAACTCCATTTAATCTCTTTTTAAATTCTGTATTCTACCTTGATGGGTTATATGTATCACTCTCAGCTTAAATGTCAGTATCTGTATAATGGTTTGTTTGTGTTGTTTTGTTTGTTTGTTTGTTTGTGTTTTGATACTACTTGTCCTTTATTTACCTTCCTCTCCT
Organism: Myotis brandtii; assembly: GCF_000412655.1. NCBI lineage: Eukaryota > Metazoa > Chordata > Mammalia > Chiroptera > Vespertilionidae > Myotis > Myotis brandtii. Next base: position 5,741 of record NW_005371791.1, on the reverse strand, counting down.
CCCAACCTGCCACCCCTGCCACACCAACCTCTGTAACCCAGCAAACATGCAGAGCAAACTACGGGAACACCGGTTCTTTCCAATGGTTCTTTAAAAATAGCTACCCCACATATTTGTGATAAGAAGTAAATGGAGTGAAAATGAAAATTATACAAAACCTTACTTAGCATATTACAGGCTCAAAACAGCCAGCTCTCTTCACTTATTATTTCCAACCAGTGTATACGTATGTTGGAGTCATAGTTAAGCATAATCTAAAATGCATTCATTCAGTCCTTATATAGTTTGAACATGTGCAAGTCCTGTGAGGCTGCTGTGTTTGCATTCCAGATATCAGTTGTCTAAAGGCATAAAAATTCTGTGTAACAGTCTGCTCCGCACTCGGAACCGCCACCATGGCTGCCTACAAGCTGGTGCTGATCCGGCATGGCGAGAGCGCGTGGAACCTGGAGAACCGCTTCAGCGGCTGGTACGACGCGGACCTGAGCCCGGCTGGGCACGAGGAGGCGAAGCGCGGCGGGAAGGCGCTGCGAGGTGCCGGCTATGAGTTTGACATCTGCTTCACCTCAGTGCAGAAGAGAGCAATTCGGACGCTCTGGACTGTGCTGGATGCCATTGACCAGATGTGGCTGCCTGTAGTGAGGACCTGGCGTCTCAATGAGTGGCACTATGGGGGTCTGACTGGTCTTAACAAAGCAGAAACTGCTGCTAAGCATGGCGAGGCCCAGGTAAAGATCTGGAGGCGCTCTTACGATATCCCACCACCACCGATGGAGCCCGACCATCCCTTCTACAGCAACATCAGTAAGGTATGTACAAACTGAGGTTTGGGTCACTCAACCTAGGACCAGGGGATTAGAATCTGGGCCACTCTTTTTTGGGGGGAGGGAGGGTTATTTCTCATCTGAGGATATTTTCCAGTGATTTTGAGAGAGTGGAAGGGAGAGCAATAGCAATGTGAAAGAGACACATCGATTGGTTGCCTCCCGCACGCTGGGTAGAACCCTCGACTCTTGGTGGGCTGACACTCTAACCACCCAGCTCCACTGGCCAGGGCATCTGGGCCTCACTCTAGCTTTTATTAGTGTGGTGTAGTCCTATTGAGTTTGTAATTTATGATAAAACACTTCATAAATTATATGTAATCCCCTTTCTCCAAGGAATGGCCTTCACTTGTTAAAAGACTTAGTTGATTGTTTATGTAAAAACAATTTATACCTTTTTTTATATCTCCACTGCCATAGTTTGTAAAACCTATCTATAGGTGTAGGTCCTTCCTAAGCCAATTGTAAGATAAAATGAATTGGGAAGAGCCTTTTTCTCCTTTTCTGTATTTTCTTTGAACTGTTAGGTTTCCTAGTAGTGGGTGATGGGGAGAAAGGGGCAGGATAATAATTGTCTCTTTCGCAGGCTCTCAGCTGTATTTTGTGCTCTGGTTTTACTGGGAGGAGGGGAGTTATGGGGGGGAAAAAAAGAGGAACAAATGTAACCTGAACAATAAAGATTTAATTAAAAAAAAAAAAAGTGATACATATCCCAGTTTCCCCAATTTTGCTTTCTATTCTCCTGTCAAAAATGTAAGAAAAAATAGAGTTTAAAATCTGGTGTTTGGTTGGTAAAATCCCAGATATACTGGAATAATAATGCTCAATTTTAAACTCCATTTAATCTCTTTAAATTCTTTATTCTACCTTCATGGGTTATATGTATCACTCCCAGCTTAAATTTCATTATCTATATAATGGTTTGTTTGTGTTTTTTTGTTTGTTTGTTTGTGTTTTGATACTACTTGTCCTTTATTTACCTTCCTCTCCTCCCAACCTGCCACCCCTGCCACACCAACCTCTGTAACCCAGCAAACATGCAGAGCAAACTACGGGAACACCGGTTCTTTTCAATGGTGCTTTAAAAATAGCTACCCCACATATTTGTGATAAGAAGTAAAAGGAATGAAAATGAAAATTATCTTAGCATATTACAGGCTCAAAGCAGCCAGCTCTCTTCACTTATTATTTCCAACCAGTGTATACATATGTTGGAGTCATAGTTAAGCATAATCTAAAATGCATTCATTCAGTCCTTATTAAGTTTGAACATGTGCAAGTCCTGTGAGGCTATTGTGTTTGCATTCCAGCTATCAGTTGTCTAAAGGCATAAAAATTCTGTGTAATAAAATATGTTGGTATCCATTGGCTCAAAAGAATAAACATTTTTTTGTCTTACAAAATTGTAGTTTAATAATTTAGATGGACGATCCTTCTGGTCTTGGCAGGGCTCACTCACATGACTGGGGTACACTGACTACTAGTTGGGAGCTGATCTGGATGCAGGCTTCCCCTAGAGCAGTCATTTGGCTCTGCTTTCACATCCTTACTACAGGCTACATGGGCATGTTTTTATGGAGGTGGCCCTCAAAATGCTCTCTTGGTTACCACTCCATTTGTCAAAGTAAGGCACATGGCCAAGGCCAGAGTCAGTGTGGGAGGGCATTATTGAGGGTTCAACATAGGAAGGTGTGAACAATTGTGGCTATTAATGCCATTTGTATACCACAATTCGGATTAAAAAATAAGGTTTTTTCTCTGTCTTTTAGGACTTCAAATATCTTTAATATATATGACACTTTTGTAGACTAAAAAACAAAGGGATATAAAGAATATATAAAGAAAGGAGTGATCACTCTACCCAGAAATAGTGAAGAAAACCTTTAAACAGAAATTGAGCTAGACATGGAAACTATAAGAAGGGTGCAAAGCTCTTAAAAGAGGAAAATAATCAATGAGCAAAAGCCTGAAGCAAGATATGGTATTCAGAGCAAAGATTGGAAAGTCAGGGAAAACCAGGCTTGTGTTGGAGTATGTAAAAAGTTTGGCTTCAGAATGCTTTGAAATATGGCACCTATTAATAAAGTGTACTGACATGTCGAAATATGCCTAGATGTTATATTTTTAGAGTACATACA
>NW_005371791.1:0-2394 GCF_000412655.1 Myotis brandtii | reverse complement strand
AATGTATTCATATTGTCCTGTTTCTCACAAATATATGTTCTTTACTCTTAATTTACTCTCACGTAAACTAGAAACTATCTAAAGGCTCAGGATTTAACTTGAATAAAATTATTAATCCCATTCTCTCAAACAGATTGGCAAACCCAAATGTTGCAGTATTTCACTCTAATAGTAAATTTCATTTAGTTTTTATTTTTAATTAATTTTGCTCCCTAATATGCAAATTAGTTTCTGCTATGCTCTGTGTTCACATAAGGAGTCACTGGCAAAGTAATAGATTTCTACCTGTATAGTGATCACATTTTTTAGGTCAGTGCTCTTGGGCAAAAGGAAGCAATTTGAAGTTTGGGGAATCAAGTTCAAAACTATGCAATAATAGAATTTAATTGGAAGTACCATATCGTTTGTGCTCACATGAATTGTTAAGATTCATTCTAAAATATAAAATTGTTTTTTGTTATATCCATTTATTAGATCTACCTAAAACAGTACAACAGTCTGTGCATTTGTAGCACCCCAAACATATTGTTGCATAGCAAGGGACACTAGATGCAACATAACAATCAGGTGATATTTCAGGGTTAGTGAATATATTTCATCAAACCCCACTTGTTTATCTTGTGTTACTTCATGTACATTGACCGTCACTCTACACATCTTTTTAGGTATGCTCGCATCTGTGGCTCAAAGCATAGTTCGCTTTAGCTAAGAGTATCACTAAGAATATAATTCATCAAAACCTTTTGCAGCATATCTTCCCCTTCAGTCCAATTGTTTGTTTTAAGCCAGTTGCTCTCCGTTTTAAATTATGGAAGCAGTTCTCAAACTTTTGATCTGAGCACCCTTTTGTGCCCCAAAAATTGATCAAGGACCCTGAAGAGATTTTGTGTATGTGGTTTATATCCATTAATATTTACCATAGTAGAAATTAAAACTGAAATATTAAAATATGTATTATTTATTTTTAAAGACAAAACCCCAATAGGTTTTATTATAAATCATGTTTTAATAAAAAACAACAATATTTTTTCAAAATTTAGTGAGAATTTAAAATTCTTTTAAAACCTGGGTTTAATCAATCCAAGATACCTAGATTTTTACATCTTCTGCTTTTAATTTATTGAGATTTTATTGTTGTTGTTTAAGTATATAAAGAAACTCTAACCTCACACAGATATCTATTTAGAGAAGGGATATATTTTAATATGCTTTCAGAAAATTGTGGATATTTTTATTTGATACTACACCAAACTCAATAAATTATAATTTATTAAAAGTTGGTTATAATGTGGATTCTGAAACCATACTAATGAACTTTATATACTTAATATTGACATCTATAGGTCTATTTTTCACTACGAACAGATTTTTACCCAAGCATGATTTGTAAACTGCGCTTTCGTGTTTTGGAAAATATTAGGGAGTTATGCAGATCTTCTAAATATTGTAACATTACATAATATAACATAAAAATATAATATTCATTAACAGCTGCTGTAATCTCATCATGGTTCTGAATCGGCTAAGTTCAAGGTGGCCAGTATAAGCTTCTCAAGCTTCTTTTTCACTTGGAAAATTTGAATTTTTTTTTTCATTGACACTAGGTAAATAAATTTGTTTTCCATAAATAATGTAATTTGTATGTACATTGTCAAGAAACTGTCTACCAAATATCCAAGTTTGTAGAGCCATAGATACCTTTTTGATTTCTCTTTCATTTAAAAACTAGGAGCCCAGTGCATGAATTCATGCACCTTGAAAAGAACTATGGGCCACGAGGCTGCAGTAGGCACAGGGGCGGGTCTCGGCCCATCCTCTGTGCCCCCACCCAGACCCTCCTGCTTCAGCCCCTTGGTTTCTTGTCTGCCGGCAGCCCTGCTCCTGCTGCCACTGTGCCTACCCACTGATGGTGCCGACCCTCCTCGCACCAGCTGACAGCGCTGAATGATTGGGGCTGGATCCAGCAGCTGGTCTGAGCAAGGCCAGAGCCATCAATCAGTGCAAGCGGCAGCTGCTGCCCCAGTGGCCCTCAGGAGCAGGGGGTGGTAGAGAAGCCTTAGGAGTGATCGGGGCTGGCAGCCACCACTCGCACCTGCTGATGGCGCTGAGCGATAGGGACTGGTGCCGGGTGCCAGCAGCAGGTGCAAGCAGTGGCTCCAGCGCTGGCAGCAGGTATGAGCGCCAGGCAGGACTGCTGTGTGCGGGAGCAAAGAATTTTCAGTAACCACCAGAGGCTCGCTCCAATGACAGCGACCAGTGCCCCGTGTTGGTCTGGCGCCCCCACTCACCTGCTTCACTATCCCACTGCAGGAAATGCCTGCCAAGTTCTGCACTCTGCTACCTACTGCCGACACCTGCCATGTTCCACTTGGACCCCCTGGTGGTCAGCGCACA
>NW_005371790.1:0-759 GCF_000412655.1 Myotis brandtii | reverse complement strand
CATCTGCTGGCTCTTTAAATGCATTATTATTTTTGTTTCCTTGCCAGAAAAGAGTTAGAAAATTGACCCTATTTTAATGGCTTTATATATGCAATCCTTTTTTTTTTTAACTTTCTAAATATGTTCATGTTGCTATTTATGTTCGGAGAAACTTCTGTTCCTTATTTACCAATTTTATGTAATGGCCAAAGCGATGACCTACCAATAAAATAGATGGCTTTCAAATATGTAAATTCCTAAGAAGGGTTTTATTGCCAGAACCAATTGCAAGCATTTATGGGCCAGTAGATGCATTGATTGTCATGACCACTGAGTGGGAGTAGGAAGAAGACCTGGGGTAGGACTGAGTCAGGCGCAGAGCCCGTTAGCAGGAGAGGTTGTTGAAGCACAAACTACATGAAGTCAAATTCCCGGGAACCCAAGCACTACATCCCAGGGAGCGCCTTTTGACAAATGTTTGTGTGTTTTTCTAAGTGAAAAATGTCCTATTCTGTAGTTATGGAAACTTAGGATCAAAGGAAGCTACACGCACACTTAAAAACAAGTCTGTGTGCTTAAACTGTGGCAAATGCAATTCCTTTTGTTCTAATTTTTCTTTTGCAGCTTATTTTAATTTGACCAACATGGTAAATTCTGTGGTTTATTTCTCTTCGTGCCACCATATGTTCAAAGTGATTCATGACTGGGGTCAAATCAACAACTTCGGTGGATGCATGTACGCCACTAGGCTGTCTGTCGGTCCTGCATATTCCCAGGTGA
>NW_005371789.1:535-1733 GCF_000412655.1 Myotis brandtii | reverse complement strand
TCTGAAAATAAAACCTTCTAACTCAAAGTGAGTCATGTTTGGTAGTCAAGTGCTAGGCTGGTATCTTTCATGGCAAAGGTCAGTCTTTACCTTAACTGAGCCCATCCATTGACTTTTTGCTTCTACAATAACATACCTTTGGAATGTCAGGGTAATTTTCTTTTTTCCAAACCCCTCACAACTTCAGAGCAGAGACCACAAAACCCCAGTCATATGACATCAATTCAGCTGAAATACTCATAACAATCCTCCACAGTTTTGGACATTTCTGACCTTGACAGGGTCTGGGGCAGCTACCTTTTCAGAGACCTCTATGCTGCTCCCCAACTCATAACTGAAATCACACATGGGCAAGGAGAGGTGTCCTCAAAAAAGTCCCCCAGGCAGAGGACAGAGGCTGCCCAAACAGTCATGGAGGACCTGGAGAGGGTCAACCAACAAAGAGAGGGAGGGTCTCCTTTGGTTGAAAATATTCCCCAAGGTCCACAAAGCCCACAGCCACCTGGACTCCCACCACAGCCCTTGCTTCACACCTTACCCTTTACACCTGGAAACTGCAGGTCCTTCTGAGACCATTGGTGATGGGGTCTCTGTCTCTGGAAACAACAGCCATGCTGGTGACAACCTGAGATAGAGGGAGGGTCCCCTCTGCACTCATAACCCAGCTTGACCCCTTTTCACCATCAGTCACCTCTGTGGCCTTCCTGCCGGGAGGAAATCCCATCTTGCCAGCACATTTGAGAACACAGGGAAGACCTGGTGCCCAGCTGGGTTTCTTTGTCACAAACAGAAATAGTCCCCAGTTTGGGCGCCTGTGGGGTTCTCTATGTGGTGCTGACAGGCCTAAGACCAAGATGCAGCAGAAGCCAATGCTGGGGTGAGAGGGTCACCCCCTCAGGGGACACATGCCCCCATCTGCCTTGCTGTTGCAAGTGGGCCATTAAGATCCACCTCCCCTGAGAGCTCATCAGATGCAGAGTCTCTGGTCCACTGCACACCTGGCGAGTCAGAATCTGCATTTTAACAGGATCTGAAGACCCTCCCTATGTACAGGAGAGGGACAGGGCCCCCCAACCTCACATCATAGGGTCTCATCCTGGCATCCATGTAGCTGGGCATCTGCTGAAGTAGCCTTTCTAATATGTCACCTGGGCATCCCAATTAAAAAATTATTTTCACAGGGGATCCAATGCAGAGC
>NW_005371789.1:0-458 GCF_000412655.1 Myotis brandtii | reverse complement strand
GTGCACTGACAGGGAGCTGTGGAGAATGACCAGGAACTGGACGCCTCAGGCCAGTGCTTTTCTCGGCACCTGTCTGTGCATGTGGAAGTTTGTTTGTATGTATGTGTGTGTGTTGTCAGAGGCTTCAGCAGTTTCCAGGGAACCAAATTATAGAGTAAAGGTAAACTGAAAGGGGCAACAGGGTTGGCAAAAATGAGGGTAGGGAGAGGGAGGGTCCTGGGCCACATGACCAGGGAGGTTATCTTGTCCCAGTAGGAGGCTCAGCACACAGGGAGGAGGGACAGCACATCCCTCCAATCTGGACAGAGGTGCCTGGGAACCTTAACGGACATCGAGCTCTCCTCGCAGAGGGAGGGACGGAGCAGTTATCAGTCACCATGGAGTTCCCTGCAGCTCCTGCCACAGAGTACTTATTCCCTGACTGGGGCTCCTGCTGGCCGGTAAGGAGGGGACAATCC
>NW_005371788.1:16138-17367 GCF_000412655.1 Myotis brandtii | reverse complement strand
AAGGCCAGGCCAGAATTCTTTGATGACATCAGAAGCAGGATTCACGAAAGAAATGATTAGTACATTGACACTCATCAACAGCAACCTCCTTGGCTTTGCAAAGTTTTCTAAAGAAACAGGCAGCAGAGAGAAGAGAAGTTCATGTTAACACCACATCCAATGAGTGACCAGTGCAGAGAGGACAGGAGGAAACATGAAATTTAGCCAAAGAATCACAGCCCAGGAGGTGACAGGCAGATCCAAGAGCAGGCGCGTCAGAAAGAGGGTGTGTGATGGCCATGCACACAGGGGACGGCGTTCATCCTCAGCTGTTAGGGAATCACCAACGAAGCCACAGCGAGACACGACCACACACGGGTCAGGGGCTCTCATGACACAGGGACCCCGGTGCTGGCAGGGGCGGGAGGAAGGGAGGTGGGTGCAGGGATGGTGGGAACGGGAAAGGGTCGGTGACTGTGGGAGGGCGCCTCACAGCCTCTCGGGGACTGAGACTCGCACTCAGCACACAGCCCAGCATCAGAGGGAGGCCTGTGCTCACAGGGACACTGTGCACAGAGGTCATGGCCCCACGGGCACCATGTCCACAGGGGAAGCCACGGAGGCCTCTGCCCCTCCTGTGTGGACGGGTTAAAAGACGTCTGTCCCCCCAGACCAGGGATACTGCTCAGCAATGACAAGGAAGGAGCTCTGTTAAAATACATGTGTTTTTATTGATTGCAGAGAGGAAGGGAGTGGGAAAGAAAGAGAGAGAGAGAGAGGGTCCCACAGGGCCTTGTTTGGGACAAAGTCACCACAGCCCTTTAGAGAACAGCTCTTCACTGCGGAGGGGGACAGGGTGGCCCTGGGACCCTGTGCCTCCAGCCCCTGGGCTGACAGAGGTCACTGAGGGGTCAGCCCTGATCCATCTCCTCCTGCTCCCTGTCCCTCCCTCTCCAGAGACCAGCCCCTCCTCCCCTCCCGCCCCTGGGGGGTCACCCAGGCCCCGGGCAGCTCCTGGACCTTCATCTCAGAACCAGCCACTGGGGACCAGCCCTGCCTCCCTCCTGCCCCAGCTCAGCTCAGCGCCCAGGGACCCGGGCGAGTGAGTGCACAGCTGCTCCATGCGGCCTGGGTGGTGAGGGTGAGTGAAAGGAGCTGCATTTCAGATTCCAGGAAACCAGGCAGGAGGCCAGCCCGGCCCCTCTCCGGGGCTCCCCTTGTGATGCAATTGAGGGGGATCCCCCACAGGA
>NW_005371788.1:6040-8990 GCF_000412655.1 Myotis brandtii | reverse complement strand
TCTCCTTAGTCTCCGTGGATCTTCCCTGTGCCTGGCTGAGGCCACAGAGAAAGATCCCAAGGCAAGCTGAGCCTTTATTTTATAGTGAGCGGTAAACAAGGTAGTGGTTTCCATAGTTACACAGTTCTTGTAAGTTTCACTTGTTTACACTGTTCTTGTGAGTTTCACTTGTTTTTGTTCTTGTGAGTTTCACTTGTTTTTGTTCTTGTTGCACTTCCCTCAGCCCATTAGCTTCCTGAGTAAGATCTAGGGAGCGTCATAAGGTCAAGCCTAATTATGCTAAGAGGACTGTGCCCTCTAAGCTGGGACTTGTTTGTGACTTTGCCCACAAGTCAGTCCGAGGCTTAACCCTATATCAGCTTCCCACAAGAACCGAGGCTGCCAAGGTCCTGGTGCTTCATGAGCTCAGATTGGCTGGGAGACCTGGGGAGACACTGGGACATGGGACCAATGAGAGGCCCCGTTACCAGGGGGGGTAAGCAGGGTAGTTACCACTGTCTGTGTGTCTCCCGCTGTGTGTCCTCCACCCAGGCCCTCTGTCTCCCACCCCCACCCAGGCCCAGGCACCATCAGGGCAGCCCTGTCCTGTCAGAGTGAACCCGCTCTGTCCCACCCGCTGCAGAGCGGCCTGAGGCGGGAGGAGGGGCAGCCTGGGGAGCTGAGATCTGGGACCTGGGCCAGGCCTGCTCATGGCTTTGTCTACAGTCCTCCTGGGGCAGCAGGTGCGTGTGACACAGACGGGGACGGGGTTTATGTCCCACTTCCCCATCTGCCTGTGTCACTGTGAGCATTACCACTGCTGTCCCATGACTGACAGAAATATTCAGGCTTGTCCTCAGCCAGGACCCAGCTGATGGTCAGGGTGTTTGTCTTCCCTGAGCTGGAGCCTGAGAACCGGTCCGGGATCCCTGAGGGCCGCTTGTTATCCTCGTAAATGACCAGCACAGGGGCCTGGCTGGGCTTCTGTTGGTACCAGTGAGTATATTTTTTATCCAGTAAATCTCCAGAGCAGGTCATGCTGGCCGTCCCTCCCGGGGCCACTGACAAAGGGCCCGACTGGGTCAGCTCATAGGAGGCCACAGAGCCTGTAAAAGAGAAGAGGAGGGGGTTTGAGGATTAGGCCCCATTAACTGTAGATTCCACCATGAGGCTCTGCCTGGAGGAGCTCAGGGTTGAAGCAGGTCTAGCTCAGGTCCTGGGGGCAGCACCTGTGCAGAGAGTGAGCAGGGGGAGCAGGAGAGGGGTCCAGGCCATGGCGGAGACGCCCAGGTTCAGCCTCTGAGCCCACAGCTGGGCAGTGGCCTCTGGGCGGCTCTTATGCTCTGCAAGGGGCTCCTCATGCAAATCTCCTCCTCCCTGTGGGCCTCCTGGACTGGCTCCAGCTGCTCAGGGCACAGCTGGGCTGATGGGAGTTCAAATAGGAGCCTCCCTCCAGCCTGTACCAGTACCCAGAGCTCTCTGTGGTGCTGAGGGAGACAGTGCTGACCCCTGACCCAGCCCCTGCACACACCCCAGGCTGACCTTTGACCTCCTCTCTGGGCCTGGGGAGAGCCCTGGGGCCCCCACTGGGGATCAGATCACCCATGTGGGCGGGGCCTGCTCATAGAGACAGTGGCCAGTGGTCCTGCTCCGGCGTGAGGGGCAGACTCCATGCTCAGTCCCAGTGAAGTTGGTCAGGGACTTCTCAGGTCACCTTTTTTCAGGTTCAAAACCATAGGAGAAATTTTGGGATCTACTGAGGCTAAAAAACAACAACACAGCTTTCATAATACCAGATGGATGATTCCAGGAAAGATCAATAGCATTGAACCTTACAGAATGAATATTTTGTTTTAAAAAAAACTTGAAAGAGGATCAGAAAACAAGCAACAAGGAGAAAACATTTGCAAACTAACTATCCCATGGACACCTCGAGTACAGAATATAAAAGGAAACCTCAAATCTAGACAGGAAGTACCAAGTACACTAGTATGATCTATGTAGAACTTGGGTAGTTGTCAAGAAGAACCATGTAGTGAAGAAGATATATTGGTGGCAACAAGCACAGAAAAAGATGTCATCCTTGGTTATTAGTGAAATGCCAATTAAAATCCCATGAGGTATCAGTTCCCGCGACTCAGATTGGATAAAGTGAAAGAAGGGGTGACCCCCACTGAGGGCGAGGATGGGAGAACCTGGGTCACTCGTGCGTGGCTGCTGCTCATGGGAAATGGTACAGACAGTCGGGAAAGAGTGAGCAGCTGCTAGAAGTGCTACACTTGTCACTGCCACACAACCCCAAGGAGCACTTGGGCATTGATTTCAGAGAAGTGACAACATGTTCACAGAGAAAGGACAGGATGATGTTCCCAGCACCCGTGGGCATGACGTGCCCAGAGAACAATGAGATGCCCTTGCCGGGTGGAGGGTCCACAGACTGTGGTCCACCGGGACCATGGAATACGACTCGGCCGTGAACAGGAAGGAACTCAATGCAACAACAGGTGGGAGGAACCTTCAGGGGGTTAGGGGAGGTGAAAATCCCATCTCAGAGGCTACATGTACGTGATTCTATCTCTAATCCTAGAGGCCATTTCTGAAATGAAGACCTTTAGACATGAACAAGCAACTAGTGGAGCCATGAGCTGAGGGCAGGGAAGGGCACCCTGAAGGGGGAGGTGGGTGTTTTTATAAAAGTAAAATGTGGGAGGCCCTAGTGGGGAGAGAAGGTTGTTGTATATCATGCTGTTGTGGATCCACGAAGCTACACGTGGGCAACATCCCATAGAACCAAACACACACACATACATGCTCTGAAGAGGAAGAGGGGGCAAATGAAAGGAAGAGTTAATGACAAGCAACAGCAAAGAGCATAAGGTAGAGACAAATGGAAGGATTAAATGGAAAGTAATGAGAGAGAGAGAGAGAGAGAGAGAGAGAGAGAGAGAGAGAGAGAGAGAGAAAGAGGGGG
>NW_005371788.1:2854-5949 GCF_000412655.1 Myotis brandtii | reverse complement strand
TCCCCCAAGCCCCCCTGCCACTCAAGCATTTATTTATTTTGTTTTTTTGTTTAATATTTTTTTATTTCAGAGAAGAAAACAGTGTGAGAAAGAAAGAAACATCAATGGTGAGAGAGAATCATAGATCAGCTGCCTCCTGCACGCCTCGTACCGGGGATCAAGCCTGCAATCCAGTCACGTCCCCTTAATGGTATTTGAACCCTGACCTCCTGGTTCTTAGATTGACCCTCAGCCATGGTGCCACGCTGGTTGGGCTTTTTTCTTTTGTGAAACAGCTTTATTGAGTGTAAAGGATGCCGCACTGGAACTTTAGATGCAATCTTGCCTTTCTGGGCTCAGAGTCACCGGGCCCCTCTGAAGCCAAAGCCACAGGTAAGACACAGACAAAGAAAGGGACAGTTCTCCACACGGATCATCCGTCCCTTTCCCACCAGGGCTGACGTGAGGCCCCTGAGACCCTGACCCTGTCACCCCGTGGCCACAGCAGAGGGTCCCCATGGCCTCTCCGGGGCCCCGTGTCGCCCTGTGACCTGGGACGTGTGCAGGCGGCGGGCTCACAGGCTGGTGCCCATCTCAGCACAGCAGGGACATCTGCCTCTGCTCCTTCCCTCGCCGTCCTCACTCGCACAGGCGTCCCTCTGTCTGTCCGTCGAGGCCACTGCTGACTCTCCCACGTTACGGGCAGCCAGGCCCTGGGAGGCCCTGGGTGAGTGTGGTCCACACTGGGGTTCCCATTTAACCCGGACCGTCCTCCTGGCCCCTCCCTGCAGGGTGAGGGGTGGGGACCCATCCTGCAGAGCGACCCGTGGAGCCACATTTGGGACAAAGTCACCGCAGCCCTTTAGACAACAGCCCTTCACAAGAGGGGATGGGGGTGGCCCTGGGACCCTGTGACTCCAGCCGCTGGGCTGACAGAGGTCACTGTGGGGTCAGCCCTGATCCATCCCCTCCTGCTCCTCCTGCTCCCTGTCCCTCCTCAGAGCTGGGGTCCCGCCCTGTCGCTCAAAGGCCTGGGCAGAGGGGGAGCCTGTCCTGGCCCCACAAGCAGAGGCCCTGGTGCAGCAGGAGGAGCCAGGCCCTGCTCCAGGCTGGTCCTGCTCACACCTCCGCACAGGCCCCGCCTCCCTCCTGGGCCCCGCGATGTGCCCCCCTCGGGGTCAGGGCTCTGTCCTGCCTCCCTGAGGACCAGACGCTTCCTGCTCAGTCCCTGTCTTGCCAGGGCCCTGCTTCCCTCCACGGAGCAAAAGAGGCAACAGGCGACGTCCAAAGTCACCCCTGTACCCTAAGGCCTCTGTTCCTTCCCTGGGCAGAGCCCTGGACAGGAGCCCAGGCCCCGTGGCTCCAGGGAACCTGGTAAGCGCAGCCAAGTCCTCAGGGGTACGGTCTGCGGGGCCTGGTGTGGTCTGTCCCAGCTCCTGCCCACAGGTGAGGGGGGATCAGAATGTAAGTGTCGGCACAAGGACCTCAGTCATGGCCCCCGTTTGTTTCTCCCCGTGGTGACTTGGGGAGCAGGAGGTGGGTGATGGGTTTTGAGAGGAAAGAGTCAGCATCGCAGCACCCAGGAGAGGGACAGGCAGCAGGTCCACCGAGTCTCCGGGAGGAGCAGACAGAGGGAGGGAGGTTTAGGCCTCACTTCCCCTTTGTCTGTGTCGCTGTGGAACCCCGCGAATTTGCCATCAGTGTTATAGTTCACACCACAGATGTACTCAGCCTCGTCCTCGGACTGGAGGTTGGAGATGGTTAAGTAGCGGTCGGCCCCAGAGCTGGAGCCCGAGAAGCGATCGGGGATCCCGTCCCCCTTGGTTTGGTTTCCATCGCTCTTAAGTTGCATGATGTACCGAGGGGCCTGTCCTGGTCTCTGCTGAAACCAGTGAATATAGAAGCTGCTGTGCTCCCGGCTCAGGGTGCAGGTGAGCTTGGCCGAGGCCCCCGGGGAGGCAGAGGCAGATGGGGGCTGGGTGAGCACAGGAGCAGCACAGAGACCTGCGGACAGAAAACACAAGAGCGATGCCCACTGCACCCCGATGAGCAGGCGCCCCTGGGACTGAGCTTGGAGGGAGAATCGGGGGCAGGACCCCAGGGGCTGTGGCCGCTCTGACCTGTGGAGACGACGAGGGGCAGGAGGTAGAGGGGAAGCCAGGCCATGGTGGGAGGGTCCTGAGCGCTGCCTGCGGCTGCCCAGCTGGCACTGGCCCTGCCAGCTCCTGTCTTATCCTCTCTGCCTGCAGCTCAGGAGGGAGGAGCAGGGATGCAAATCTGCTCTCTGGGCCCAGCCAGGGTCTGTCTCAGCTGCTGGCCCCGCCCTGAGCCCAGGGCCTCCTGCGGGGCCTCCCCTGGGGCAGAGGGCAGGTGTGGGTTTCATTGCTAAGAGCTGGTTGGCCCAACAGAAGGGTCTTCAAAGGAGCTCAGTCCTGCTCTTTGCACTTGACTCAGCCCAGGGGACTCTGACCTCTAAAGGCCCCAAACCAGGACCCACAGCGCCCCCTGGTGTCCCCGGGGTGAATGTCACCTGCCTGTGCAGCTGGTTCATCACCATGACTGCTTCTGAGAGCTTCCTGGAGGCTGACAGGTGGGGAGTGTGTCCCTGGGCCCCTCACTCAGCGTCACAGGAGCCCACACCATCCTCTGCTGGGGGCCCAGCCTCTCCTCCAGCCAATGAGGAGGGAGCATCCTGGGAGGTGAACGATTTTCCCAGAATCCCCCAGACAGAGATGGTGGGTCAAGACTCCAATGCAGGTGACTCACCTCTGAGCCTGACCTTCAGCCCCCTTCCTGCCCTACTCTCCCCCCCAGACACCCTCTCCGACCCTCTAAGCCTCCTGATCGCTCCCTGTCCCCGCCCTCTTTTCTCTATTCAGGTGTCTGTCCTCCCTGCGTTGTGGTGAACAGCGCTCAGATCTTCACGGTGTTGGCATCGGTCTTTCCCTGGGAAACATGGATCTGTGTGTGGACTGAGGTGGGGACACTCCCCTGCTCCCTCCAAGGCTGAGTCCACGGGGTCGTGTGTCCAAGGCACATGGGAATCAGGTCCTGCTTAGGGCCCGTGTCAGGCTAGGCTGCTGGCCGTTTGGACCAGGATTGCTCTTCTGACCTGG
>NW_005371788.1:0-311 GCF_000412655.1 Myotis brandtii | reverse complement strand
TGTGTGTGTGTGTGTGTGTGTGTGTGTGTGTCCTTGGAGCTTGTCAAAGTTCTTGGGTCTGTTGGATCCCAGGTTTAGAACATTGTTGGCCTGTATTTCCTCAAATATTTTTCTACCTCCCCCAGATCTTTCTGCTTTGAAGCCTGCAATTACATGCACGTTAGGCTCCTTGACGTTTTCCTGCAGCGCAGTGATTCTGTGTTAGAGATTTCAATGTCTTGTTTTGCCGGTGGTTTTATATCTTGTCTAGAGTCTCTTTTCCACGTCCTCGGTCCACTAATCTCCTTAGCAGTGATTCACATGCTGTCAAT
>NW_005371787.1:4777-5511 GCF_000412655.1 Myotis brandtii | reverse complement strand
TGGGTGTTCTGGGTGCTGAGAGTGGGTGCCTGTGAGAAGACAGTGAGAGGGCAGAGTGGTGACCCCTGTTCCCACGGAGTCCAACAGGTCGTTAACTCCCGAGGGGTCCCACACTGCGAGAGGGCACAGGCCGGGCTAAGCCCCCCCCCTCCCGAGTGCACAAATGCACAAATTTTTGTGCACCTGGCCTCTAGTACAATTATAATCTAGAGAAGGGCCATGAGTGGAAAGTTCTGGTTCATTCAGAGCAAGTCCTTCAGTCTCAGCTGGTCTAGGGATCCCAGAGAGAACTGATTAAGTGATCTTCTGGCTGAGATGTGAAGCGTGAGTGGCCCTGTGTGCCTTGAAGGACAGGGGGTGTCGGGGAAGAGCTGCCTGCAGAGCACTGGCCTTTTGTGAGCAGATGCCTGGCTGGATGTAGGAGCTGAGGAAGTACAGTGTGGGCAGTGGAGAGCGAAAAGGACTGGGTGATGCTATTGAGGTTGGACCCTGCTGGGCTGTGGGTGCTGCTCAGGTCAGGTCACCAGCCACCTGGGGAAGCTCCCAGCTTTGGACTATCTCTGCCGCCCTCTGGTGGACGAGCAGCTAAATGTGCAAGAAAAGGTCATGTTACACTTGGGTATTATTTGAGTTTTGTATTTTTCATTCAACTTACACTTTGAAAAATCTTTCATATGTGTATATATAAATGTAACATATTTCTTGAATTTTAGTTGACATATAATAAAATTAAC
>NW_005371787.1:0-556 GCF_000412655.1 Myotis brandtii | reverse complement strand
TTTATTATTTCTTTCCTTCTACTTACTCTGGGCTCTTCTTGTTACTCTCTTTCTAGTTCCATAAGTTGTAGGGTTAGATAACTTATTAACAGTTTTTCTTGTTTTATGAGGTAGACATGCGGTGCTATGAACTTCATTCTCAGATTGCTTTCATTGTGTACCATAGATTGTGGACTGTTGTGTTTTCATTGTCATTTGTTTCTAGGGTGTCTTTTGTTTCTTCTTTGATCTCTTTGGTAACCCAGTCATTGTGTTTGATTGTTTTTGAGCATTTTTATTGCGGTTGATTTCTAATTTTATGCCATTGTGATCTGAGAAGATGCTTATTATGATTTCAATCTTCTTGAATTTGTAGAGACTTAGCCTTTGTCCTAATATGTAGTATATCTTAGAAATTTCCCCATGTGCATTTGCGAAGAATGTATATTCCATTGCTTTGAGGTGAAATGTACTTAAGATGTCAATGAATTCCATCTGCTTTAGTGAGTCATTTTAAATTGCTGATTTTTTTTTTAGGATATTTACCCAGTGATGTCAATGGGGTATTAAAGTCCCC
>NW_005371786.1:836291-845828 GCF_000412655.1 Myotis brandtii | reverse complement strand
AATTTTTGTGCACCGGGCCTCTAGTATAGATATAACAGTCTAAGTGACAGTTAAAATAGAATGACTCAATGCAGGAGCTTCCCCCAACCCACAGGCCGCAATCACCGCTGGGGCCTGCAGGCCAACCTCCCAGTCCCTCCCCCCACCGGCAGGCCCTAATTGCCTGATCGGGGCCAGGCCTCTGGGCTGTGACAGGGAACTGGGGGTTGTGGTAGACATAGCCACTTTCCCAGGGGGCCAAGGGCCGTCTCCCTTCTTGGGGCCAGTGGCCAAATTCCCTGGTCCCTCCCCCTGTCCCTCCCCGCAGCCAGCAGTCCCTTGATTGGCCCACCGCCTGCCTGCCATAGAGGTGGTTGGCCCCTCTTCCCAGCCAGCAGGCCCCGATAGCTGGATTAGGGCCAGGCCCCGGGCTGGGATGGGGAACCAGAAGTAGGTGGTGGTGTGTGGGTGGTGAGGGTAGGAGGAGGCGGGGAGGCAGGAAACCTGATTGGCTCTGATCCAGGCCAGGCCTAGGGACCCCACCCATGCATGAATTTCTGCACTGAGCCTCTAGTTATTTTTATAATTATCAATTATTGTTCATCTCAAAGTAGCAGCTGAACCAGAAAGAAAATAGTTCTCCTCAGTTAAATGTTTATTTTCAAGTATGAGAAAGAGAGAATAGGGTATTAGTGATTACAAAATTAAAATAATAAAAGATGAGAATATCTGATAAAAAATCATTCCCAGGGAAAGGCCTTTGATATAAATATAAAATTATTTTCTAGGTATTTAAATTATTCATTACTGAGGTTATATAAAATATCTCTTTCATGCACATGATTATGTAAATGTAATGATCCTTAATGTCCTATGCTTTACTCTCCATTCATTCCAACTTCCAATGTGCCATTTCTATAAAAAAATGAAACATCCCAGGGATCTTGAGAGATCTTGTCTGCGTGTTTCTTTTACTTTGCTCTGTATAATAGTTAAATTGCTATTCCATAGTCATGTGTTATCCAAAAGACTGCTATTTTTTTGTTGGCTCATTTATCAAATGTATACAGTTTGAAAATATTTGTATCATTTAAAATCCAAACTAGGATTTATTTTATAGCCCTGAAGTTCTCTTTCTCACAGCAAGAATAAAAACATAAATTAACTTCATCTCAATTAAATTACTTTGGAATAAAATATGTTAAAGTTAGAGAGAACCTAATCATTTTTATAGAACAAGCTGTCCTAAGCGTCATCCTCCTCTGGGGACCACCAATTACATATTTCTTTACCTTAGTAAAAGCAGATCTTCCCATCTCCTTGTACTCTGCATTTTTGTCTGGGAGTCTGCAGGGGTTAGTCTCACTTCCCATAATTGTCTCTCTTAAAATATTTTCTCAGCTGTGCTGTGATGTACTTACTGTCTTTTGCAGGCTCTGCCTCCACTGGACACAGCCTTATGACAGTCACCTGCTGGAGAAGCTACTTGGTGACAGGAGCTGCTCTGCCCGATTGTGGCAGTTGGTAATATACCCAAAGGTTCAGGAAAAATACACAAATGTGTAACCCAGTTTTCTACACTCCCCATTTGTCTCCTGGACACCAAATTGTCCCATGTTTCTAAGACTTCTTTATTAAAAAGCTTCCCAACTTCTTTCTTTTTCTTTCTCTTCCTATGCTATAGAAACTAAGATCATGAGATCTTAAATGTAAAATAGGTACTATTTTGTCCTCTTCATTGAAAATGTATTCGAGTTAGATAACAAAACTTTCTATTTATCTCTGGGAAACCGAATCCCTGGTAGCACTGCCAACCAGTTCATATGCATGCACAAGTATTATTAAATCTTGCTTGGAACCACTGTAGACATGCCATCATCTAACCATGAAATACTTTTCTTCCAAAATATAGATCTCTAAGCAAAAACCTTATTTATCTTTTTAATTAGAAATCAATAATTATTGTAAGTCCTATGTATTTTTTGCTTCTGTCTTAAAAATTGAGTCAAATATAATTAACCCCGTGGCAAGTCTATATAAGTGCTATCTTTGGAAAAGAACATCTATCTACTAGCAGTTAAGATTAATATTGATGTTTTCTATATTAAATTATTAAAATTTGTCTTTAAATCAAACAAATACACAGATTTGTATTTCCTAATTCAATATTGTTGTAAAATACTAAACTACAAGATGATTATCACTTTAATGGTTTATTGTCTAAGTGAAATGAGAAAAAGATTGAATACCTATAAAAATCAACTATCTACATACTTTACACATAATCTTACAGAAAAAAATTATTACTCTAAATAATTACATGCTTTTAGTTTATTTCTATAAAATGAAGCTTAGCAATCATTTTTATGAAAGCATGTATAAAGCTAGAAAATAATAAAGGTAAAGATGAAACCAGAGTAATGCAATTATACCTATAGTTATGCCTTTAATTATAATCAACAAGCATCATTTAACAAATAATAAACATTTAATTTCATGTCTTAAAGCAAAATCATATATTTTATTAGAATCATGCATTAGCTTTGTGTCTCCATGGTAAAATTTATGTTTCCCTAAATTAGATTGGTTATATACCTATGAGATAGATTAATCCAACAAATATTTTTTAAGAATCCTTTTGTTCCAGATAATGGTGTCCAGTTGAGTGTTAGAAATAAAATATGCTATGAGATTTCATATATGGGGTACTTTAATAAGACCGGATATTCTATAAATATTTCTACAAAAAAAAAATATAAGCCTAATATGCTAAGTGTCTGACCTATCAGCCGACCACTCGGTCAACCATTTGACCAGTTGCTATGATGCACACTGACCATCAGGGGTCAGACACTCTGGTAGGTTAGCTTGCTGCTGGGGTCTGGCTGATCAGGACTGGACAAGGTGGGCCAGACATGCCCTGGAGCCCTCCCACAGTCCTTCCCCAGCTGGCTGGCCCCGATTGGCCCCAATGGGGACTGGGTGAGATGGCCCCAATCGGCCCCAATGGGGACTGGGTGAGATAGGCTGGACACGCCCTGGAGCCAACCTCCTGTGGTCCCTCCCTAGCATCTAAAATATTTCTAATTACTTTCCTTTCAATGTGCATGAATTCATGCACTGGGCCTCTAGTATTACATATAAAAGAAGATATATAGGATAAGTAGCAAATAGTCAAGTGAAAAGGAGTTTCAGGTAGAGAAAATAATGTATAATAGTGTTTTGGGAAAAGAAAAAGTGAAATTACTTAGTGAGAGTGAATCACACTGTATGAGAATAGGAATGGTTAGAGATAAAGCTTGACATTTAAAAATATAAAGAGCAAGAGAGGTTTCTGTTTTTAGTAATGATCACTTAGGCTACAATTGACAAACAAAATCTATTAAACCTGTAGAAAATGCAACCAAAACCAAGCAACAACAAAAACTGTTAAGTCCTGGAGAGTGATCAAAGGGAATGGCACTAGGTGAGTTTTTTTTTATTAAAATTTCTAGTTAATGGCAGACTTTAGTCTCCACCAGGTGGGGAGCAAGACACTGATAGAAAACCTTAGTCATGCTGGCCAGAAAAAACAGAGAACCTTGAAACCACAGGCTTGCTCTGGGCAATATAAGCACTGAAGTTGAGGGGCATTGCCAGAAGAAAAAAGTTAGAGAGCAGAAACCCCAAAATATGTGTATAAACTCTGCCATTATAGAAACACAGTTTGACGTGTAAGCTCAACCAGATAAATTGCCACTAGAAAAAAAAAGAAAAAAAATCAGCACTCTTGGAGAATATAACAGCATCTACAAAATAACATTTAAAATATCCAGGATAAAATTTTTAAAATTAGTTGATATATGAAGAACAAAAGAAGTATGACCCATATTCAGTAGAAAGGGAAATTAGTGGATCCTGATCATGAGATGGCCCAGATGCTGAAATGAACAGAAAAGAGTTATAACATAACTTTTGAAACAAACTCAATGATATTAAGAAAATATTCTTGTAAATGTCAAGAAAACCTATCTCAGCAGAGAAATGTCTGGAGTCATTCAGACAGTGGCCGTGTCCATATTCCCTGGTCAGCTATTTCTTTTAGAACTCCACATCATGTTCCATTTAAACTTCATGTCAGCCTTTAGCACTTTCCACTTTCTGTACTGCTCTTTAATCTTTCTTGACCAATTTTCTTCTGATTGTCCTTTTTATTCCTTTGTAAAAATATCACCTGGATTTATATCAATGGGAGACAAGAAAGCACTTTAATGACAGCCTTTGGTGATGGCTTGTTAATTGAATAACGAATGCACAGTGAACAAACACCAACAAACTTTGAAGGAAGTGATGCAATTGCTCACTGATAATGACACAAGTCTATTATTTATGGAGTGATTTGTGGACTAAAGAGCAAGTAGCAAAATTTGTACTTCATATAATTACTCACAGTTAATATGTGGGGTAACAAATTTTAAGGGTGGTGTTGGGGATTTGGT
This sequence comes from Myotis brandtii, assembly GCF_000412655.1. NCBI lineage: Eukaryota > Metazoa > Chordata > Mammalia > Chiroptera > Vespertilionidae > Myotis > Myotis brandtii. Next base: position 841,371 of record NW_005371786.1, on the reverse strand, counting down.
ATTACTTAATTAAACTACAGTAACTAAAATCCATGTATATAAGAACCATGTAAAGAAAGGACTGATTGAATATATTGACTAGAAGTTATAAGACATAGACTAGTTTTAGTGAATTTACCCTGGATTGGGGAAAAGACACAATATTTAATTGAGAAGAAAAAAGTACTTAAAATAAGACCGTGAAGAATATCAATATTAAACATTATATTAAAAGATAAGTATAAAGGAGACTAAAAATAGAAGGCCAAAAATTATTCATGTATTACACAAAAATAAAAACACAAAGAGTGTTTCACAGGAGATACATGGCCAGAATTTACAAGTAAAGTGAAAATAATATGTAAAAGAAGGATGTGAATATTGATAGAATTAAAAAAACAGTGAAGTCACTGGTTCCTTTTATGATTAGAAAGTAAACTTATTTTGAGAATTGAGTGGGAGATAATAAAATGGATAAAGCACTGTAGCTCATGATTTCAAGACGATGACAGATTTGTTTCTTCTTGATATTATTTTTTACTTTATTTTTATTCGGGTGACTTTGATTAACAAAATTATATAGGTTTCAGGTATATAATTTTACAGTCTATTGCCTGTTTGAATTCATATAACTGAGAGGAGAAAAACTGAATTAAAAAAGAAAAGAAAGATGCAATTTTTAGAATTCATATTACCCTATGGAAAACTTTCAGTGCTGGAAATATAAAACCATAAAAAGAGATATTATTTCAAGATTAAATGAAATGGATTAGAAACACCAGTTAGTAAGAATTATCCTTTTGTGAAGAAAAAACAGAAGCGACGCTATGGTAAGAATGTGACTGGGGCTCTCATTGTAGTTTAAATTCTGTAGTTTAGGTTTTGTTGGAGCCCAAGCTGTGGGGCAAAGACAGCCTGTCTCCTCATCATGGTTCTACCACTTACTAGAAGTGAAATATGGTACAGGTTACTTAATTTGTTTCATCTACAAAAAGGTTAACAATAGCACCTAAATTAATTAAGCTAACCCTATATAATAAAAGCCTAATATGCTAAATGTCCGACTACTCGTAGTTTAGGTTTTGTTGGAGCCCAAGCTGTGGGGCAAAGACAGCCTGTCTCCTCATCATGGTTCTACCACTTACTAGAAGTGAAATATGGTACAGGTTACTTAATTTGTTTCATCTACAAAAAGGTTAACAATAGCACCTAAATTAATTAAGCTAACCCTATATAATAAAAGCCTAATATGCTAAATGTCTGACTACTTGACCATTTCACTAGTCACTATGATGCACACTGACCAACAGGGGGTAGATACTCCAACCAGTAGGTTAGCTTGCTGCTGGGGTCTGGGCAATTGGGACTGAGCGAGATGGCCAGACACACCCTGGAGCCCTCCCACAGCCCCTTTCTGGCCCCAATCGTGCAACAGTAGGGTCCCTTGGCCAGGCCTACACCCTCTTGCAATCCAGTACCCCTCCGGGGATGTCAGAGAGCTGGTTTCGCCCTAAGCCTCGCAGACCAGGCTGAGGGACCCCACTGGTACATGAATTTGTGCACTGGGCCTATAGAATATATATATATATGTTATAAAATATTATATATAGTATAATATATATAATATTATATTACATAATGGAGGCCCGGTGCACAAATTTGTGCACAGGTGGGGACTAGCCAGCTCGCCCCAATGGGGGCCCATTGGACTGGGCCAGTGGGGTTAGGAGGGGCCCTGGGTGCTTGGCTGGCCAGCCCCGCCCCCAATCGGGGTGTTGGGGGCTGATCGGGGACCAGGGCAGGGGGGCTGATCGGGACCCAGATCAGGCTGGTTGGCTGCCACAGTGCACTTCATAGCCACTGGTCATTCTGATCGTTCTGGTTGTTCCACCATTCCAGTCGCTGGGCTCTTATATATATAGATGTATTACTGAGAAGAGTAGCTAGCATATAATAATTACTCAATAAGTGTTGAAAATTATTATCAATCCAATGGAATATTGGTTCTCACAACTCATACGAGCTATGGAGAATGCAATAAGATAACGAAGATAATAAATTCTGTAAAAGTGTGTTTGTTTATAATTCATACAATGTATTATTAATAACTGAATTATTTCACAGAACTTTTAATATTAATAGCAATGAACTCTATTTCATGGATAAATTTTATTTTTATTTCTAGTGTGTGAAATGCTAATAGAGCTAGAACCTAAAACCTTGGGGCTAAAGAGAAATGCTATAATTTGTTTTTCCCTAAAATGATCTACTTAATATGTATTTTAGTTACACACAAAAAAGAAATATAAATTCTCTACATAGATGTGTGATTTACGCTGTGACAACTTGTGCTATAGAGCACTTTTGGGATACCGCCTGGGTTATGTCCTTTCAAAATAGCTCAATTATTATGTCAAATTTTGACATGATTTTCTGGAATACTAAGCATGCATCCAAATAAGATTTGAAAGTGACTTACTTTTATGTAAAGGATTTTATATCTATATATTTTTCATAAAAGATAGTTATGCAAAGAATGCCTTTAAAGTAGAATGCATATATGAATGACTACATAATTTTATATGTGTGCCAAAAATCATAAGTCAGATTCCTTCCTGGTGAAGCCATTTCTCTAGTTGACAACTGTCAAAGCCATCTCAAAAACCCATGAATATTAAAGGACTGTTCACTGGCACATTTGGCATTTTGAAGTCAGGCAAATAGAACTCATGAAATATGAAAGGAATGCCCCATGTCCCTTTGTAGAAAATGTTGCCATTAAGATGATATATGAGGAAATTCACACCTTCCTCTGCTGGGTGTGCTCAACTGTATTTTCAATCAACTGTATTACTTTGCTTTGATAGTGTTACCATCGGATGATACTCACTTTTTGTCCTGGCTTTAGGAGCTGCCAAAGTTAAGGTTAAGCGGAAATTTTTTAACTATTTGCATGCATAATACATGTTTTAAACATACGTGCATTTTTTTAATAATTGTATTCTAACAGTTCATAGATTCTAAAGTCTTTCTATTTTAGCTACTAGTATTAGGTCACAAATGTTCCTGGGCACAACATCCATTGCCAATTTTTATTCTTATATTGCTGGTTTGTGGGATTCAAATTTATTAGAAAACTGTGTTGTGTCACTTTCATATTCTAGCCTTAGAAAATTTGCCCTGCCTAAGTTTTTACATGCTTAGTGATATCATAGATTGGTCTGTTTACTCTAAAATTATAAGGGTCTCTGATATAAGGATTTTATTTTGGAATTATTTGGGAGAAAATAATCATTTTATTTCATTTTATTTTAAACTAGTAGCCCTGTGCATGAATCCATGCGCCAATAGCTCTCTGCAGGGCCTGGCCGCTCCGCTCCTGCTTCCCAGAGGCTCTCCACAGCCTAACTGGGGGACTCTGGCGGGGCTGAGAGGACCAGGAGCTGCCTTCTTGTGACTATGGGCGCTGTGATGGAGTGACAGTTAATTTGCATATTATCCTTTTATTACATAGGACTAGAGACCTGATGCATGAAATTTGTGCAAGAGTAGGCCTTCCTTCCCCTAGCTGCCGGCATCGGCTTCCCTCTGGCACCGAGGACCCAGACTTCCCTCCTGCCACAGGCAGGCACCCAGGACCTGGGTTTCCCTCGCAGCCTCGGCTCTGTCTGGAAGGTCATCAGAAGGATGTCTGGAGGGACATCTGGTCTAATTAGCATATTATGCTTTTATTATTATAGTCTGTACTATTTTGAAACATAGAGAGTTCATGCTCATTCTGAAGAAATAACAGATATGAATTTACCATAGACAAAATAAATGTCTTAAAATTATTTTTTGTTAAAATGGAAAATTAACATATGTATTAATATATATCACTATAAAATATCGATAGTCCATTAGTGCAGAAGTTTAGGAATTGCACATATTACAATGATACATAAATATATTTTACATCAAATTTCCTATAGAGATTAATTCTACAATTCTTTACATTTAGAAGCATGAAGTTTTAAAATTACCTTTCCTTTAATATAGAGCATGTTCATGACTCTTTTGCAACTAAGGATACCTAAGGCATTATGCACACAATTTCAGAATCCACATCTTCTGTAGCTCTGAGTTTTTATCATGTTCTACAGAATCACTACTTTCCTTTTGCATAATTAATTATGAATAAATAAGGTATGATTTTATGAATGTGATATTTTATTGGAATTTTACATACATGGTTTCCTAAAATAAAAGTGTCTTAGTACAGTTTTGCTTGCTTGTATATCCATGAATTTATAAATTCATTTTTGTTAGTCAAAATATAAGATGGCTTTCAAAGAAATGTACATATGAATTCAAGGAGTCTAACTTTCAAAATAAAATCAAGTTCAATATACAACCAAAGTGAATTACTGAATATTCTCATTCACATGTTGAGATTTCCTGCTTTTATTAATTTCCAAACTGTACATGTACATGTACACACACACACATACACATAGAAAATCTCTCTTAAGCTAAAACAGGTACCCAGATTTGCTCCTGAATTACGGTGTATTTGCTCCTATGGTCTTTACAAATCTTACCTAAAAATAGACAAACATGTAAATAGACCGTCCCTCTGCTACACTCACCAGCCCATCAGGAGAGTATGCAAATTAACCCAACAAAGATGGCCGTTAATTTGCATACGTAGGCGCGAAGCGGCGGAGCGAAGACAGAAGGCTCTGGGCTGGAGCAGCGAAGATGGAAGGCTCCAGGCCAGAGCAGCGAAGATGGAAGGTTCCGGGCCAGAGTGAAGGCCTGGGTCCCAGGTCCTGGAGGAAAACTGGTGCCGGCAGCCAGGGGAAGGGAAGGCCTATTGCCCGAATCTCTTTGTGCAATGGGCCTCTAGTACATATATATAAAGGAAATCATGGATTTGGTTGATTTTTCCAGGTGTCTTAAAGCCCAAATTGTATATCAGGTAGAAGGGTACTCAGAGCCATGACCTCTCAGATACAGAGGAGGTTAGTTGATGAGAAAGTCAGGAATGTGGAATTATGTAACATATTGTATAAATGTACTATATTACATATGTAAGAAAACTGGATGGTTAACAGGGGTT
>NW_005371786.1:825151-836223 GCF_000412655.1 Myotis brandtii | reverse complement strand
TCAGATATTTACATTACGATTCATAACAGTAGCAGCATTACAGTTATGAAGTAGCAACGAAAATAATTTTATGGTTGGGTCACAACATGAGGAACTGTATCTAAAGAGCCAGAAAGTTGAGAACCACTGGTTTAGAAGAAATTTCCTAAAAGAACTATGCTGTGAAACATCTTCCTTGGGCCCTGAAAAGTTATTGGCAACATTGCTTTGAGCAGCAGAATTAAGATCATGCTGAAAAAATAATTTTTCATTATCCAACTGATAATCTAGTATATTTACAGTTATTCATAGAGTTGGCAGTCTTAAACTGGTAGTAACAAGATCAGGAAGTTCTTAGGATAATGGCAGACAGAGAATAATTCAGGAGTTTCCAAATAGCTCATTAGTCTCCCCTGGGAGATTTGCCCTTGGCCTATCCAAAGGGTCAGCACACATTTTCTGTAAAGGGCCAGATAATATAGGCTCTGTTATAGCTACTCAACTCTGCCTTGTAGCAGGAGAACAGTCACAGAAAGCACATAAATATGTGGCTGTATTACAGTAAAACTTTATTATGGGAAATTTACATTTCATATAATATTCTCAAGTCATTTAATATAAATCCTATAAATGTTTTCAACTATTTAAAAATGTATAAATCATTCTTTGTTCATAGACCATAAACAAAAAGATGACAGGCAATAATTTGCCAATCCCTGGGCTGAGAACAAGTCTTCCTGGGAAGTAATAGCTCCTTTGATCCTCCTCATTCTGGTAGCAGGTGATTTGGTTTGATTTGGGAACCCAGACATTTTATTTATTTGGTTAAAGAATAAATGAGTAATGGAAACTCTGAATTATAACCTCTCCTCAGATATTTATGTGGACTATGCCTGATATCTAGCTGTCCCCTCAAAACTAGGGGGGTGGAATTTTAAGTATTTATGTTTATAGATGGTCTTGATGTTATTATGGAACACAAACATTCTGATAAATATACATTTAACATCATTTATATTGAACATTACTGTTAAAAACTGATATATATTATATGTAATGCATTTATATATACACATTTATCAGATAATTGTGATTTTTGATATATAACTGTGATAAAGTTGTTTGGAATAACTTTAGTTTTAAAAGAAACAAGATGAGCTATTAGAAGATGAGAACTGCTTAACAAATGAACAAACAAGACAAACAAATAAAAAAACTTATAGACACAGATAACAGTATCTGTAGTTACCAGAGAGTTGGGAAGGAGGTAGTAAAGGGTAAAGGGAGTCAAATATATGGTGACAGAAGATTTGAGCTTGGGTGGTAAACCCAGAATGCAATATACAGATGATGAGTCATAGAATTGTACATTGAAACATATGTAATTTTATTAACCAATGTTAATAAAATTTCATCAAAAATTAAAAAAAAAAATTCAAAAAATTAATTCAAAAAAAATAATAGTAATTCTACAGATTATAATATTATTCAATAAAAAAATGGTCAAAGCAACCCTTATACTAGTTAGAGAGAAGTGTACTTGCAATACTCAGGTAGCTACTTTACCGAAGGTCCAAGAGTTAGCATTTAGTAGTAGGAAAGCATATGGGGTTGTTCACAATTTTGACATATTATAATTTTTAAGTATTTTACTAATTCTTTGGTTTCCTCAATCACATTTTGGAAAAATTCAAGCTCTGAGTAAAATGGTATTTTACTAATTCTTTGGTTTCCTCAATCACATTTTGAAAAAATTAGAGAAAAATTCAAGCTCTGAGTAAAATGCTGTAATTAAATGGTGATTCCCAATGTTACTAAGGGAGTAACATTGCCTTAGACACTCCTGTGGAAAAGTGGGTGCTTTCGCAGCCTAGAAAGATGGGATATACTGAGATCTTACATGTTTAGTCCTGTTTTGGTATCAATAACCTCTAATTCCATGTTCAGATAAAACAACTCTTCAAGATATTATATCCAGTATGAACATCCACCTGTGGTATGTTATACAAACATTTTTATTCCTCTGAAAAGACTTAAAATTAAGACTTCAACTTGCTTGAATAGAATCTCATTTCTTTGAAATACAGTAGGAACAGTGTTTCAGGGAAATAAGATACATTTTCACACTGAGGCAACTTGGCTTCCCACCGAATGGTAGAGATAACTTGATATATACAAAATATTACAGGAAGACAGACATTCTTATAAATATTTTGGGGTTTTTGAATACTTCCCTGCCACTCCATAAAGATAACCTTGACTGCCTGGCCAGCGTGGCTCAGTGGTGGAGTGTCGACCTATGAAGCAGGAGGTCATGGTTCCATTCCCAGTCAGGGCACATTCCCCGGGGTTTCGGACTGGATCCTCAGTGAGGGGTGTACAGGAGGCAGCCAATCGATGATTCTCTCTTATTATTGATGTTTCTATCTCTCTCTCTCCTTCTCCCTTCCTCTCTAAAATCAATAAAAAAATATATTTTTTAAAAAGATAACCTTGACTAACTCGTGTTGCCACAAAGCAGGGACAAAGGCCTTCATAGATTTTAAGACATGCATTCTTAAAATGCTTTATGTATGGTATACTTTTCCTCTGCACTATGAACAATAAACTTTTTTAAGAACATATTTGCATGTTTAAACTAAAACCGGTCCAATTTGTGCTCAATTTAGAGTTTGTTTTTAATTCCTCCCCATAAGCATTTTTAAAGGTGCTGGAAGTTTGTTCAGAGACCATATTGGTCTTCAGTGTAAAGAAAGAGTAAACATGTTTCATATCATTGTTTGTTTGGCATTTCTCAGATTTTCAGGAACAGAGAACTACATGTGAATCCCTCCCATCAGATGAGATTCCTCAATTTGTCATGTTGATACCTGGCTGGGACCATATATGAACCAGAGCTATAGAGATAAATCAGGTGTCTACCTGGTGATCTGGACATAAAGCTCTTGCCTTCATCAGGCCTGGCAACAGAATCGGGAACATAAATCTGAGACTGCACAAATAGGTCCTCTCAGGAAAACATTGCTTTAACAAAGTGATCCTCTGTTTGCTGTCAACGGGACATTTTCAGACAATGGACACTAGTATGTAAACTTTATTCCCAGGTAGTATAAAAATAGAACACATTAAAATGCATATGTATATGTATGTACATATATATATATGTGTGTATATATATATATATTTTTTTTCTTCTCCATATTTTTAACATCCTTACAATATTCCTTTAATGCCATGCCTCAAAAATATATATATATATTTTTTTTTCTTCTCCATATTTTTAACATCCGTACAATATTCCTTTAATGCCATGCCTCAAGATTCTATGCCAAGGTTAACAAGAGAACATCAGATTCTTAAGTGAGCCAATGACCCGGCTCATCTATGCTTTATTTGAAAACATACACTAGAAAAAGCATTCTGTAATTTCTTATAATTTTTAATGGGTGCCTTTATTGAAGGTTAAGAAATTGAGTTGCCTGGCCTCTGTTTAATCTCATCTAAATTTAAATCTCACAATGTCCTCACTACTTCTGTTTGCCTCTGAAACTTGCTCTTGGCCTGGATGATAGTCCCAAGTCAGCATCCTGTTCTAAAAGAAAGGATTTAATTAATAGAGGACAATATTTGTTTCTTTGCCTTATTGACTTTCTCCTAAGAATTTTAAAGGCCTTCCTGAAACCTTTGTAAACATGCACACAGGATAAACCTATTCATTTATTTACGATCATTCTGTTGTGATTCTGCATAAATCAAGGTTCCATAGCCCAATAAAAAGGTAATATATTGAACCAATATTTAGCAGTCGGGTTATTAAATTCTTATTGCTCAACTAGTATATTGATTTCAAGCTGACAAGAAATAAAAACACAAACTTTTAAACTTCATTTTTAAAATAGGTTTTAATAAAACCCCCATGTGCTGGTTGGGTCTCAATCACTTCCATGTTTCTTATGATAAAATAGTGTATAATATATATTTTCACCTTCCTCTCTTTTAAGATTTCCCTTTGAAAAGGCAACAATAGCTCCAGGCAGTCATCTACCATGATTAATGACACAGGCAGTGGCCTTTGTGTTAAATTGGTGTCCTGTTACTAAAGTTTTCAAGGTCACTATTTCCTTCTGAAAGGTTCAAAGTAAGTTAAATATTCATAGAACATGACCTGATATTATGAGAGGTGCCATGTTTGTTGTTTTATGAAAACCCGTTTTAATGAAATGCAAAGGAATTTTCTTTCTAAGTATTTGTAAGTATTTGACTATTCAACTGGGAATGCTATTGAAAAGCTTTTTTTTATGACCGAGGAAAATAAAACCATTTTTATGAGCTGCCTGTTATAGAAGCATTATTTTCTTTACTAACATTATCTGCAAAAGTCAGAAGTCTTTTAACCTATCTAAATGATGGTCTATTGGTATCAGATGTGCTAATAAAAATCAAGCTGTCAAGCATTGAGGGTCACTTTAATCGAATGCTTTAGTTGCCAATTTAATGGATTACATTTATTGGAAAGAGACATCTCGAATGGAAAATATTTTGTTCTTAGACTTTATGTACTTATTAGCAATCTGATGCATACCAAGGGGTGGGCTGGGGATGGGGGAACTCTACCAAAGTTAAAATTTGTTAGTTTAGACAGAAAAATAATGAGAGAAAGAAAGAAGGAAGAAAGGAAGGAAGGAAGGAAGGAGAAGGAAGGAAGGAAGGAAGGAAGGAAGGAAGGAAGGAAGGAAGGAAGGAATGGAGGGAGGGAGGGAGGAAGGAAAGAAGGGAGGGAGGAAGGAAGAAAGAAAAATGAAGGAAAGAACATAACTAACATCTCTATGCTTTTCATCATGTCAATGCTCATGTTTTTCCTCTTTTTATTTGATACTATAGCCTACATGTAAAGTTTCCTTCTGAAAGGAAGGAAACTACATGTATACTTCCAAGTATACCTAACTTTGTAATTATCATTTCAAACAACAAAAGCTCACTGTACAATCTTGTAAAATGCTATCCCAAATACTATAATAGAAAAGTAAATGATACTAATCATCCTACCTTTGACTAAAATTCCCTAATGCAAATAGTATTTTACTTAAAACTAGAGGCCAGGCACACAACATTCATGCACTTGGAGGGTCCCTCAGCCCGGCCTGTGACCTCTTGCAGTCCAGGAGCCGAGCCCTCGGGGAATGTCCAACTGCCACAGAGGCTGGAGAGGCTCCGGCCACTACTGCTGCAGCTCGCCAGCCCGCAGCCATGAGGCTGGCTCAGGGCTTCTGGCTGAGCAGCACTCCCCCTGTGGGAGTGCACTGACCACCAGGGGGCAGCTCCTGTGTTGAGTGTCTGCCCCATGGTGGTCAGTGCAGGTCATAGCAACTGGTGGTTCCACATTTCCGTCAATTTGCATATTATGTTTTTATTATATAGGTTTATATAAGCCAAATAGTTTTGTCATATATTGCAACTTGAAAGGTGTTTTATCTAGCTGGTTTGGCTCAGTGAATAGAGGGTCAGAGTGCAGATTGAAGGGTCCTGGGTTTGATTCTGAACAAGGTCTAGTGATTTATCTATGCATATGATTCCTCTTTAATTGACAATATTTCTTTTAATAGGCAAAATCTGTCATTTTCTCAGTCATGTAATATTCCTCCACCTCTGTCAAACTATTACAACTCCATAAGAATCACTAAAATATAATTGAAAAATTTACTAGTTAAATTAAGCCTAGAGACAAGGTTTTTAAAATACTAATGATTTCTTCAATCCAAAGGAAATATATGTGTGTACTGAACAATATGAGCATAAGAAAATGAATAAGTTATGGCCCTTGCCTTCAGGAAAATACATTTGGTATGTATATATGTCAAAAATGATAGGATAAGAAAATATCCTTTCATGTTACACTAAATTACAACAAAGTTTAATGGAAGCACAGAGGAAGAATAGAAAAAAATCATTGTCTAATGAAATAAAGAATTCATGTATACATTGACATTTACAATTGGCACAAGAATCTAAGCAGAATCAAATATGGTATTTAGAATAGTGAAAAAATAATAAGCATATTAGGAGCTGAGATTAATTCAGTAGTTCAATTATAATTTTAATAAGTAGATTATGCTAGTAAAAGGCTAATGTTCACCATTTTTCTAAGGGCTTTGATCTTTATAATTTAATCCAGTCACTAAGGGCTGTAAACATATTTGCATTAAAATATGAAATTCCATGGGTTTACATGTTTTGTCAAAGGAGATAGGGCAGGTATATATAACTTGCAAAAATGTAAAAAGAATGGCCAACACTATATTTTAAAAATATACCTGACACATATGAGATTCAACAGAATCTATATGAAGCACATGTATGAGTATGATTTTAAATGACCAAAGTACATTGAGGCTCTGCTTCTCAGAACCCCCGGAACCGCTGCAAACCTCGGAGGGAAAGCTGCCTTCCAACTGATGCCAGACACTCCCGCTTCTCCCGTTTGGGTCCGAGTCCCCAGCGATTCGCCCGTATCTGGAGCTCAGAGTCTGAGACTCCCCCCTGACCGAAAACGACAACCGCGCTCTCAGCCACCAGCCCGCTTTGCGCGCGCACCTCCGCACCTGAGTTTTTTCCACACTGCGCCTCCTCTGAGCCTCGGTGTGCTGTTATTTTTCCTTCTAGTTGAAGAGTCTCTCCTCAGCCAGCCTTCCTGTGGTTCTGGGTGATGTCCGTTCCGTCTTTTAGTTGTATTTTTGAAGTGGTTGTTTGCGGCAGCAGTCTCCGGGGTTTACCTATGCCGCCATCTTGGTCTCTCTGAGTATGATTTTAAATGACCAAAGTACATTGATTGGTGTGGAGGAATTTTAAAACCTTATAAGCTAGGCTGCAGTAAAGAAAAGAGAAATTTACTAAATGAGTGAATGAGCTATCTAAGCAAAATTAAAATAAAACAAGAATTAAAAAGGAAAAATATTATTAATTTATATTGATTTATTTAGTTATTATTTTTTATACATCAGTAAAAGTTAGAAAATTTGCTTTGATTTTTTTTTAGTAATTTTTGTTTGGCTTACAAAAAGGATATTCAACATGTGAAAAATGCTTACTTGATAATTGCATAGCAATTATGGAGAAAGTAAATATGAGTTTAGGTAAAAAGAGTTTTGAGTTATTTGTAGTAGAAGCATATTGGACTGGAACCCGGACTCTTTGTCCGCCAGTGTCGAAGAATGAATCCAGGGACAGAGAGTAGTATAGCAAAGGTGGAGATTTATTGAACAACAAGTACAGACTCCCATGTGGGGAGGGAGAAAATGGTCCCACTGAGTTCTTTTTCCCTATGGCTTATAAAAGCTGCAGATCCTGGTGCCTTGATATCCCCTCTGATTGGGCACTATTCCCTTAGACTGGTTACTATAGTAACTCCTGAACTCAAAGGTCAAACACCACATGGGACATGTGATGCCTTCCTCCCTCATTATTCTTTTCTTTCTGGCTTTCTTCCATTATTTTGTAAATATAGACCTTTTTGGCTACTTCCAGCTCCCCTGTCTTATGTAAATGCAACTGTTGCTGCTCCATGCACCTGGCTTCCTTGTGTTATGGAGATGTATCTGTTGCTGTTTCTTTGTCTCATGGAACTGTAACTGCACCTGGATTCCTTGTGTTACGGAGATGTACCTTTCCCCAATCTGTAGCCCTGTGTTTTTCCATGGACCCCAATTCCAAAAATTCCCTAAGCCTGCCTATATCCCCCTAAAGTTCCTATTTCAATAACATTCAACAATTATCAACCAAAAATATACGTACATATATATTCAATAAAGTGCATTAGAAGGCATGAATAACGGTAAAAGCCATTTTCTCTCCCTTTATTTTTTCATATTTACTACATCCATTTACGCCAATGAAGGAAGTTAGATGAAAGGTAAAGTACTGATTGCTTATTACATGCCAGTTAAACTTTACATATATAATTTGTTTAAACTATAAAATACTTGTAGCAAATCCATGAGATTCATCCTAAGTGATTTTTTTTAAATCTTATTTTTTGTGCTTTCATTTTATCAGTTGTTTCAGTTAGAGCAGCTAGATATGATCCATATTTCATGAAGCTCACATTCTAGTAGGGGAAATAGACATTATATAGGTAATGAACTATATTTCAAGTATGTTATTGGATCAGACAGTCCTAACCTAGAGCAGGGGCCACTAATCCTGAATGAAGTATTATTCACGCTGAAACATGAAATAAAAGAGAGAATACGTTTGGCAAAGGGGCATTAAAAAAAAAAAAGAGGGAAGGAAAATTTGACTAGAGAGGAAAGAGATAAAAAAAAAATTGCATGCCTCTAAATCTGGAGAAGAGATCAAAATATGCCCATGGTGCCTGGAGCATAGCATTCAGGAGGCTGAGACTGAGGCTAAAGAGGTTGGGTGATTGAAATAATGGGGATATCATCTCTACTATGTCAAAGGTTAAGGACATTGATAAGATTTTAGAGATCATTTAAAAAGAAGTTGACTCTAGCCTGGCTGGTGTTGCTCAGTGGTTGAGTGTTGACCTATGAAGCATGAGGTCACAGATCCATTCCAGGTCATGGCACATGCCTGGATTGCAGGCTCCATCCCCAGTAGGGGGCATGCAGGAGAGAGCCAATCACGGATTCTCTCTCATCATTGATGTTTCTATCTCTCCCTCTCCCTTACTCTCCCTTAAATCAATTAAAAAAAGAAACATTTAAAAAGTTGACTCCAGGTATAGTGCACAAATCAAATAGATGATAGGAGATAAACTCAGTGGCTATAAAATAATCTGTAAAAAAAAAGAGATTAGATTGTCATAGGGTGTTGGTAGTAGAATTAGAGTAAATTGAGTGGATGTATCTCTTAAGTAAATTTAATTATTTTCTTGATTAGAAGTAGGAAATAAAAAAAGGAGTAAAGTATGATACTTAAGTTTTGGGTTTGATAAACATTGCTTATTAACAATATATACTGAGATGTGAAAGACTGGGAAAGAACTCAATTTGGGGCTTTGGTGAGAGGATGGGAGATGAGTTCATTTTATATTTATTGAATTAGTTGTGACAGTGAAAATTTATCATAGAGTTTTCACAGTCAATTATGTACAGGAGTCTGATGCTCAAGAGAGAGAATGATGCAGGAAATAAAAATTTATAGTTGTGCCCTAACTGGTTTGGCTCAGTGGATAGAGCGTTGGCCTGCGGACTGAAGGGTCCCAGGTTTGATTCAGGCCAAGGGCTTGTGCCTTGGTTGTGGGCATATCCCCAGTAGGGGGTGTGCAAGAGGCAGCTGATCGATGTTTCTTTTTCATCGATGTTTCTAACTCTCTATCCCTCTTCCTTCCTGTCTGTAAAAAAATCAATAAAATATATTTAAAAAATTTATAGTTGTCAAAATATAGATGGTTATTGAAGCCAATAAGTTAGATAAAATCTTCTAAAGAAAATGTGTAGAAAAAAGAGAGAACTAACCATACAGCCCTTGTTTTGGAACATCTACATTGGAGATATGAGTAGAGGAGGAAGAATAGATGAACAGAAAATGACAGAGTTAAATAAGGAAATATGATTTCACAGAAACAAATAGAAGAAAAAAATCCTTTAGGAGGGAGTGAATGCTACTATCAAATGCTATCAGGAAAGTAAGCAAATTAAAAACTGAAATGCCCATTATAACTAGAAACCTTAAGGACAGTGGAATGAACAATTTCAGTAGAACTTTGGAAGCAGAAAAAAAATTGAAGTTTTAAGAGCCAGTGGCCGGTATGGAAGTGTGGTGTAAATTTGGCAGTAAAGGAGAAAAGAGATATATCAAGTCTAGGAAATGTTTTTGTTTGTTTTCTGACTGATTAGTTGGCAAGTTGGTTATTTGGTTGTTTTTTAAGATAGAAGAGAATTGACCGAGTTTAATTGTTTCTTGGGGCTTTATTGTTGTAAGTGATCCAGAGAAATTATCCTTAACTATGATAATGGTCACCTCTTCAATTGCACCAGAAGAGAAGGATAGTAGCAACAAATGAAGATTTGAGTGTAGGATGTTGCATTTGGTAGTTGGAGTTTGAATGACTTTCTGTGTAAATATATTTTATTCTCTGTAAGTTAAGAAGTTATCTACAATCAGTGAGTGAACCTAGAGGGAGCCAATGGTTTGACAGGTTCAGGTTAGAGTTAGAATATAATTATGGAAAATGAGTGAATGAAGTGCTCATTGGGTTGTTTGTGCATTAGTAAACCTAATTAAGGTTTCTAGTTATGAATTTATAGGGGTGTCAGGTTCTGATTTATCTTGCAGTACTCAGCAGTCTGTGACTAGGCATGGGGGGAGGGGGCAGACTCCTAGATTCACTCCAGAAGTTTTTGTTGTTGTTTTACAAAACAGAGCTTCACAAAGACTGTCAGATGAGGCACTATAGGATACTGGCAAGAGATCAGATGATATGATTAACCATGTAATCAAAGGTGAATAGGGAAAATGGTGAGCCATAGTAGTGACCATTATTCCAAGAAGACAAAAAACTGAGGGACTGGAGATAGTGAATCAGATAAATGAGTGATTGGAGTCAGAAAGTGGACTGGCCACATTTGTGATTTCTAGTGATACAGCTATGGTCCTCCAAGTGCTTGACTCGTGTGCTAGGTAGTAATAGTCACTGAAAATGGGAGTGTCAATGCAAGATGTTGAAAAGGCCAATGTAGAGAAAGGCATTAGTCCATTAGCTAAAATTGTCAAATGTTGAGGTCCAACCCCAGCAGGTCCAGGGGTTCCCAAAGGTGTGGACCAGGGGTCCTCAAACTTTTTAAACAGGGGGTCAGTTCACTGTCCCTCGGCCCGTTTGAGGGCCGGACTATAGTTTAAAAAAAAAACTATGAACAAATTCCTATGCACACTGCATATCTTATTTTGAAGTAAAAAAACAAAACGGGAACAAATACAATATTTGTATTTGCATGTGACCCACGGGCTATAGTTTGAGGACCCCTGGTGTGGACGGAGTCGGCGAAGAAGGAATGACACAGAGACAGCGTTCAGCTGATCAGCAGCCTAGCCAGGTTCTCTAGCCAGGATCTCCAGCCAGGTTCTGTGTTTTA
>NW_005371786.1:821314-824972 GCF_000412655.1 Myotis brandtii | reverse complement strand
TTAGTTAAGGGGTTTTATTCCCTCCCTAACTTCAGGGGAAAATCCCTACCTGGGGAAACAACCTTTTTTGAAGAGGTGACCTTGGTTAAAACACATAGTGCCAAGAAGGTGAGCAAACATATTAAGAACAGTATGCCATATACGCCAGGTTCCTTGAAACATATGCTGTGCAGATGTTTCTTCCCTGCAGCGACTGTGTCAAGCAGCAAGGATGGACCGGCTTCTGGCAGTCAAATACTATTGAAAGGAGTTTTTAGGGGTAAAATAGGAGTTTTTAGGGGTAAATAGGCAGGGTTAGGAAATTTTAGAAATTAAGGGGTCCATGGAAAAAGCACAGGGCTACAGAGGTGTAGAAGGTATAATTCCATAGAATAAGGGAGCTGGGAGCTGCAAAAGGTACAGATTTCCATAGAATAAGGGAGCTGGAAACAGAGGAAGGTATACATTTACAGAATAAAGGGAAGGAATCCCCTCATTCAGAGAGGGAAGAAGAAAGCTCCAAGGGGAATGGGAAAACAATAAGGGAGAAGAAGAGAAGAACCTGTGAGGTTTAAGCTCTGGAGTTGCTATAGTGACCAATCAGAGGGGGATATCAAGGCAAGAACTCAAGCCTTTATAAACCATAGAGAAATAGGACTCAGTGGGACTCCTTCCCCCTCCCCACATGGGAGTCTGTGCTTGTTTCTCAATAAATGTCCACCTTTTACTATACCACCTTTCGTCTGTTTCATTCTTTGACTCCACCAGACAAGAATCCAGGAACAATCCTGCCCAGAGGAACACCATGCCTTCCAATCCAGTTTTCCCAATTCATTATGGCAGTGGTCTGTTGGTTTGCTCTTGGTGGTCTGATGTACAATCTGATCTACATGACTCACTGATATTCTTGGAGTGAGTGGCTAGTTTTCTGCAAATGTGAAGAGGTTCTGAGTTGAGGTAAGATAAAAATAAGCACTTGAATGAAAACAAATAAAAAAGTGGATGCAGAAATAAATCAAACCACTCATTAGCGATCTAATTTGGAAGAAGACCTGGAGATCATACACTGGATTAGTTTTCTCTTTACAAATAGTGAAACTTCTACAGCTCTTGAATTTTAAAGATGTGGTAGAAAGAGATTGTTAAATCAGTCATAAGAGATACTGCACATTAATGTGCAAACATATATAGATAATTTGAAACCATGAAGTAAATTAATATTCAGGAAATTTACTTGTGTTTCAGTTTACATTTTCAATAGTTTGGGTTCCATTAGAAAATTTAACCATTTTATTTGTAATGTGTGTGTGTGTGTGTGTGTGTGTATGCACTGTGTGAAAAACATTAGAATACACTCACCAGCATAAAGTATAACATGCTTCTTTTTAATAGAAACAGTTAAAAATTGGTCACAAAATGTAATTATTCTGTTTTGTAAAGCTTAATTTTATGGCTACATAGGAAAGTTTAATTTTAAAAGGTCTAGACACAGTAGAAAAAAAATTTAGTTCAGGTATAAGGAAATGGCAGGAACCCAAAGTTCTAGCATTTGAAAAGAAGCTCATATAAAGATCACAGAGTTACAATTTAACCTTATTTTACTAAAAATCTGCTATTTTTTCTGAGCTTTCTGGAAAGGAGGGGCGTGGTTTTAATTTAAGGACAGACAAGGGGAGATATCCTAACATGATAAAAGGAAGGCCAATGCTTTTGCTAGATGGGCTGTGTGTTCATTAAAACTACTTAATAGTCTTCATTTAAATGCTTAGAATAGAGGTTTTATAAGGTTAATGTTTCACTGAAAATTTAAAAGAATAATTAGCTAAATTCTAAACTAGGCTAACTAAAATGATGATCTTGTTTAAACAGAATAATTGAGGGCATTGGATGATTTTTAATTAGATTGTTAATTGATTCTCCTCTTTACTTTTTATGAATGATTGATTAGATTACATTCAATTGCAAAGGAAGTTAATTCCTATTATGACTTGGTTCCATATACTGAAGTTCATTTTCTTTCTACTCTATTTTCCTGTTTACTTTCATCACTGCTGATAGTTTTTATAGTACTACATTACTCAGCTTTGTCGGTCTAGATTAAAAGTTGCTTCATCTAAAACTAAATATGTTTCTCCATATGTCAGTTAAATTTTATGATCTTCTTGAACCCCACATAGCTTTTCATAGATAATTTGACAAATTTTACAAACACATGAAATGTTTTTGATGATTCTTGCTATCAGAGAAAAATATAGTCTTCATGAATATTATGGCAATAGTGTAATGCAAATGATGATAGCTAATATCAATGAGCTAATTACATGTTCTCGGGCCTTCTCTATGGGGTGCTCTTATCTTCAGCCAAACAGACACAAAATATGATTGTGCTTAAGGAATTAAAAATAACCATGGCAGCAATTTATTTATCTCCCATCACTGTAAAATGAAAGGTTTTTCTTTAATAAAGTTTTTGCACATAGATGGCTTTTCCAGAAAAACTGAATTTTATGCCTTTAAATACTGACTTTAAAGTTTATAACTGGTTTTATGGATATATGAATAATGTGTTTCATCTACTTTCCTGCCCTTTAACCAGGGGATGCTGAACAAATTTAAAGTTTTCTTGATGTCTGAAGGTCAAAACATGAATACAAATTATGTTAACCTCCTTCAATTAAATGACCTCAGAGGCCAGAAAGTCTTGGGTTGTTTAGGCTGTGATGAACTTGGCTATAATGCTAAGGGACTTATGGAAAGCTACACCATAGTTAACTGGAGTCAGATTTCTTTCCCCACAGGCTTTAGTTTTTAAATTCAATTGTTGCAGAAGTGTCTGTGTCCATTGTTTATGCTTATATGCATGTATACAAGTCCTTTGGTTGATCTCTTTCCCTCCCCCCCACCTCCCCTGCCTTCAAGTTTTGATTGTGAATGTCATTAAAGCCTAAAGCACATTAGAAGAGCAGGCATTTGCATGTAGGGAAAACACTTCCTATCCTTCCTAAAGAAGTAGAGGCTCACAAAGTACAGGCAAGAGCAGCAATGGTAAGCAGTACTCAGAGAAGTTTTGCATCCCAGCAGAGCTTCTTTTACAGAAGCTCTCAAACTTCTTGGATTAAAGAAATAGGAAGAGATAACAGCATGACTAGGAGACAAGCTGATGTTAAATTCAGATTGTTGCCGAAAGCTTCTGGGTCTTTAAACAATTGCAGCCAGAGGGACTGAATTCTCTCTGCACTTAACATACAAGATCTGATAATAGAAAGGTAATAGGATTTGTGAAAGCAAATCAGTATATTTCGAACATGTGGGTCCTGTGGCAGATAGTGCCACGATAATGAAAAAAGGTACACCAGATCATTGCTGGCCCTTCAACAGTCATTCAAGTGAAAGCTTTGAGTAATTCTCTAGTGAAGAGGAATTTAAATAAAACACTAGAGATATAATTTCTGTTTTTTTATTTCTTATTACTCATCCTACCTCTTTACATTTCCTAGGAGAGTACAGATTTTATTGATTTCACTATATTGTGGTGTCTCAGGTTAGAATATGTTCCCTGTTTGAGAATTTTAAAAATACTGTCAGATATATATGTGCATGCATTTCATAATATACTAGAGGCCCGGTGCATGAAATTCGTGCACAGAGGGAGGGGACCCTCAGGCTGGCCTGCACCCTC
>NW_005371786.1:820686-821283 GCF_000412655.1 Myotis brandtii | reverse complement strand
CCGCCCCGTGGGGAACAGGCCTAAGCCAACAGTCGGACATCCCTCTCACAGTCCAGGACCCTTCGCTCCTTACCGCCTGCCTGCTCATTGCTTCTTACGGCTTGGCTCGCTGCTACTTAGAGCTGCCATGGAGGCATAATGACCAGTTGTTCTGGTCGTTCTGCATAACGGCCACTTAGGCTTTTATTAAATAGACTAGAGGCCTGGTGCACGAATTTGTGCAGGGCTGGGGTCCGGCCGGCCCAGCCCTGATCAAGCCCCATTGGGGTGGGCTGGCCTGGGGAAGGGCCGTGGGCAGTTGGCCAGTTAGCACCACCCGGGGTGACCAGGGGCCAGGGGAGGGGTTAAAGGCAGTTGGGGAGGGGGCTTACCGGGCCCGATCAGGCTGGTTGGCTACCACAGTGTGTGTCATAGCAACTGGTAGTTCTGGTTGTTCTGGTCATTCCACCATTCCGGTCACCTGACTTTTATATATATACTAGAGGCCCGGTGCACAAAAATTTGTGCACTGGCAAGGGGGGTTGTCCCTCAGCCCCACTTGTGCCCTCTCACAGTCTGGGACCCCTTGGGAGATAACAACCTGCTGGCTTAGGCCCG
>NW_005371786.1:776786-819434 GCF_000412655.1 Myotis brandtii | reverse complement strand
CATCTTGGTTGGCAGTTAATTTGCATATCGCCCTGATTAGCCAATGGGAAGCATGTTGGAGGTACGGTTAATTACCATGTTTGTCTATTATTAGATAGGATAGACTAGAGGCACGGTGCACAAAATTTATGCAGGGGGGGTGATCCCCTCATCCCAGCCTGCACCCTCTCCAATCCGGGACCTCTTGGGGGATGTCCTATTGCCGGTTTAGGCCTGATCTCGGGGATCGGGCCTAATCCGGCAGTCGGACATCCCTCTCACAATCCTGGACCGCTGGCTCCTAACCGCTCAACTGCCTGCCTGCCTGATCGCCCCTAAAAACCCCCTGCCAGCCTGATCACCCCTAACTGCCCCACCCCCACTGGCCTGGTTGCCCCCAACTGCCCCCCTGCTGGCCTGGTTGCTCCATGCAGCCTGCTGTTCAGTTGTTTGGTCACCCCTCACTGGCTCCCCTGCTGGCCTGTTTGCCCCATGCAGCCTGCTGCTTGGTTATTTGGTTGCCCCTCACTAACCCCCCTGCCGGCCTGTTCACCCCATGCAGCCTGCTGCTCAGTCGTTTGGTCATCCCTCACTAACCTCCCCTGCCGGCCTGGTTGCCCCACACAGTCTGTTTGGAGGTCTGTTCGATTATTTCAGTTGTGATGGTCGCTTAGGCTTTTATATAGATAGATATGAGGTGTAATGGGGTATATTGTGAGTGGGTATATGTTTGCACCATGTGTTAGTAAACACTATCTCATGAATTTTGTAGTGTAGGCTTTGGTTGATCACAACTTATTAATTTCTTTCTTTCGATATCTCTACCTAAAAGTGTCCCTTGAAGGATTTTTAAGAAAAGCTATTTTTGAAAATGTTCTGAAAGTAAGAATTCCATCTGAAATAGTAAATTAAAAGTACATGCCTGTCCTGGCCAGTGTACTTCAGTGGTTGGGAGTCAACCTAGGAACCAGGAGGTCAAAGTCTGATACCTAGTCATGGCACATTACAGGTTGCGGGCTTGATCCCCAATAGGGGGCATGCAGGAGGCAGCTGATCAATGATTCTCCCTCATCATTGATGTTTCTATCTCTCTATCCTTCTCCCTTCCTCTCTGAAATCAATAAATGAAAGGAGTTTTTAGGGGTGAAATAGGCAGGTTCAGGAAATTTTAGGAATTAAAGGGTCCATGAAAAAAGCACAGGGCTACAGACCTACAGAAGGTACATTTCCATAGAATAAGAGAGCTGGAGAAGGTATACATTTACAGAATAAAGAGAAGGAAGCTCCTCATTCAGAGAAAGAAGAGGTAAGCCCAAAGGGAATAGGAAAAAAATAAGGGAGAAGAAGAGGTTAACCTCACATACCTCACATGAAGTTTGAGCTCTGGAGCTGCTATAGTGACCAAATCAGAGGGGATAATGACCAATCAGAGGGGATGTCAAGGCACAAATAACTGCAGCCTTTATAAACCAAGGAAAAAAGGGACTCAGTGGGACTCTTTCCCCCACCCCACGTGGGAGTCTGTGCTTGTTTCTCAATAAATGTCCACCTTTTACTATACCACCTTTCGCCCGTGGTTTCATTATTCAACTCCACCTGGACAAGAACGCGGGGATCATCCTGCCCAGAGGAACATCACACATTCCAGTTCAATTTTCCCGTTTCATACACATATATTTTTAAAAAGTACAATTTGTGTTAGACATAATTACTTTATAACACATAGATTAATCTTAGGACAAATGTTTGTTTCATATGTGAAGACCTTTCTTTTCTTCTTTATTAACTTTCTTTATTAAACTGTTTTCTTAGACTCTGTCCTCTGCACCAGCCTTCAGAAATCTCTGGTTCACTAAACCCCACTTTCTTTCTAATTTTATAATGATCCTATTGTAAAAGTGCTCATTTCTCCTCTTCCTGGCAATCGCATCTCTGTCTTCTTTAGTAATTCCCTGACTAGAGGCCCCATATGGTTTATTTCCTTTAAAATACTCCTCTTAATGCAATCTTTACCAAAAGCAGGTGCATCATGCAACTGGTCACATTGTCTTGTGAAACATTTATGACAACATATGCAAAAAATGTATTTGATTACAAATATAAATTAGCTATCTAGAAATTAGTTAAATTCAGGGTTCTAAACTCTCTTCTGTTTTATTATTATTTTGTCCAAGAAAATACTAAGTGCATTTGATGAAAAAGTTTAATGTAAAAAATATTTGGAGAAGAGAATGATTTCTTTTTTTATTTTTAATCCTCACCCAAGGACATGTTTCCATTGAGAGAGAGAGAAAGAGAGAGAGAGAGAGAGAGAGAGAGAGAGAGAGAGAGAGAAAGAAATTGATTTGAGGGAGAAACATGATTGGTTGCCTCCTGCACCTCCTGCAAGTGCCCTGACTGGGATCAAAGATTGAACCTGCATGCCCTAGCCGGTTTTGCTCAATGGCTAGAGCGTGGGCCTGCAGACTGAAGGGTCCCAGGTTCGATTCTGGCCAAGGGCACATGCCCTGGTTGCTACTCGATCCCTCGTAGGGAACGTGCAGGAGGCAGCCATCAATGATTCTCTCATCATTGATGTTTCTATCTCTCCCTCTCCCTTCCTCTCTGAAATCAATAAAAATATATGAAAAAAAAAAGATTGAACCTTCAACCTAGGTATGTGTCCTGAACCCACCACCTTTCAGTGCACAGGAAGACGCTCCCACCAACCCCACGGAGCCACACTGGCCAGGTGAGAGTGATTTCTGAAGAAGACAGAGTCTTCTGGCAACCCTTAGGTTGCCCCCCTTAGGTGCACAGGAGGATGCCAACCAACTGAGCCACACCAGCCAGGGCTGTTTGAGTAATTTCTTATTGGACATAAGAACTTCTTTTCATATCTCCCCAAATGGTTGGTAATTCTTCATTACTCCTAAGTTTTAACTAGACATTTTTACTGTAATCTCCTGTTAGGACATGCAATTAGAGCATATTTTAGAGATTAATCTGAACATATCTGCTCCTCTGCTATATTTAATTTTCCCACTCATGCTCTATATCTGCTGAATTACCTTAAAAATGTTTCTAACATTGTTTTGCTTCAGTAAAACTAGAAATTAGTATAAATGAGCTGACCAAGTTATTCAATACAAAGTGCTTCATCCAGTGGAACAAAGGTAGGCGATGTAGTTGGCAAAATTTGAGAGGATCCAGGAAGGTAGAAATAAAGCTGTTTAAAGTTCCTCAAGAAATAGCAATGCCAGCAACTAATAGATTTTTAGAATTCCCATCATTTTAATGATATTTAATAATACCATTTTTATCCTGCTAGCTCTGGAAAGTGTTCCACAAGATATAACAATTAATTAAAACTGGATTCTTACTTTCTGATCATTAGCAGTAATTATACTCAAAGGCCTGAAATTGACCAAAGATAGTCTAATAAATTCAATGCTGGAGTCATTACCATTAGAAGTGCTAATTTACATTGTTTTGGTTATATTTTTCTTTCTGTGCAAGTATATATGGCACCAATGTTAGTAGGCACCTTAGACCTTCTCTTGGTTAGAAATATACATCGAACAATATGATGGAAATTGCACAAATCCCCTAACTCCAGAATTGGGAAGAGAGCTGAAGGCTCCATGACTGATGATATTAACAGAGGACATATATAACCACTTCAGAAATGAATTAATCTTTCAAAGGGTGGGGGGCATGAAATAGAAGCAATCAACCATAAACTCTTAAAGAATTATCTGACATAGAAAATTGGATTAAAGATTGAGTGAGTATTATTTTGATGACACTAGTAGCTTTTGAATATATGAAGGCTTAAGAAATAAAACTGCCCTTGACTAAAACCGAGAGAATATTAAAAATGTATGAATACAACCAGGAGGAAATATAATTAAGAGCAGATATGAGAGATGGCATTATGACTTACAGCAATCATGAAATGGACAAAAATTATACAATAAAATGTATGAAAGAATCAAAATTATCATTCTATTATAAATGTACTTTGAAGTTTATTTAAAATAATTGTGTGCTGTTCTTTTTTTCCTCTTTATTAAATCCTACATACCTAGATACAGAATGCCCTGAAGAAATGTGTGTGTGTGTGTGTGTGTGTGTGTGTAATGATTCAATTATGCTAATAATTTCAAATATTTTTCAGTAAAGAGAGTTTTCAAACAGCTAAGAAAAGTGCAAAGTTATGTGTATTCTTTATTCAAACAATGATATATTAGTCCAAAAACAAGGTGAAAGTTACTAAGAGTCACCAGAAAACCAAAAGCTGTGGCTGGAAAAGGCAATAAGGAAACCTTTAAAGATGCTTATGAGAAATAGCCCTCTTATCACCTTGCCTTCTTCTTGCCTTGTTCTATTCCTTTGGTTGTCCCAGAAAACAACAACTGGTGGAGATACAGATTTTAAGGCATCTTTTATTATATTACCTCCAGACCAGCGGTTCTCAATCTGTGGGTCGCTACCCCTTTGGGGGTCGAATGACCCTTTCACAGGGGTCGCCTAAGACCATTGGAAAACACATCTATAATTACATATTGTTTTTGTTATTAATCACTATGCTTTAATTATGTTCAATTTGTAACAATGAAATTGGGGTCACCAAAACACCAGGAACTGTATTAAAGGGTTGCGGCATTAGGAAGGTTGAGAACCACTGCTCTAGACTAACAAGACTCTCGGTTTTCTTCCTCACTGCCTAGTTTATACTACAAGTTTATAAGTAGGAATCTATTATTTTTGCCACCAGATTTCCCAATGAAGAGCTACTTACTCATATCATGTGTCTGTAGGAGGGCTATCTTCCAGCTTAGATGGGAGGTTAATCCAAGCATGGCATTTTCTCAGAGATTATTTTAGGTATATGCACATGATTCAATTGGGATCAGAGACCTTTTCTGAGACATTGGGAGAATAATTCTTTTTCTAACTGGATTTGAACAAAAGAAATAATAGTTTTGACTGAGACTCTAGGGAAAAATAGATTAGTGAAATACAGGATAGGACAAAAGTAGGTTTATAGTTGTGAGTACATGAAACAGTTTATTCTTGTATTATTATATACTAGAGGCCCGATGCACAAAAATTCATGTAAGAGTAGGCCTTCCTTTCCCTGGCTGCCGGCACCATCTTCCCTCCAGCACCCGGGACCCGGGCTGGCTTACCTCTGGCCCGGGCTTCATCAGGAAGGATGTCCAGAATGATGTCTGGTCTAATTAGCATATTACCCTTTTATTATAGATTATTAACTAGAGGCCTGGTGCACGAATTCGTGCACCAGTGAGGTCCCTCAGCCTGGCCTGCAGGATTGGTCCAAAACTGGCTCTCCGACATCCCTGAGGGGTCCCAGATTGCAAGGGGGTGCAGGCCAGGCTGAGGGACCCCACCAGTGCATGATTGGGGCCGGGGAGGGATACAGGAGGTTGGCCAGCTGGGTAGGAACTGTGGGAGGGATCTAGGGCATGTCCGGCCTGTCTCGCTCAGTCCCAATCGACCAGACCCCAGCAGCAAGCTAACCTACCTGTTGGAGCATCTGCCCCCTGGTGATCAGTGCACATCATAGCGACTGGTTGACCTGTCAACTGTCTGCCCCCTGGTGGTCAGTTTACATCATAGCAAGCAGTTGAGTGGCCTTAGCATATCATTAGCATATTACACTTTGATTGGTTGAACTGAGGACCGGATGACTGGACACCTAGCATATTAGGCTTTTATTATATAGGATTATTGTATTATTTCCCTTCCTCTCCTGCCTTAATTCCCTACTCCCTCACATTGCTTTTTGAAAATAATATCCTAAGTCAAGTACTGATAACAAATCTTTATATTAATTTCCTCTCTTAGGAGAATCCAAACTAAGAACCATAAATAATAAGATGTAAAACTAGAGACAAAGCTGGCATTCAAAAAACTCAGGCCTGTCTCACTCACTTCCTGATTAAGATTCCAATGTTAGTCAGTATAACATCTGGTTCCTTTTTGTGAATTTATTAATACAGTATATTAATATACATTATCTACTTTTCATAGTGAGGATTTAATGTATTAATTATCAGTAGTTTAAATATACTTTACAACCATATTGGCATAATGGATGGAAATCTCTGTGAGGAGCTGTGTGACCTGAAACCATGGGCATAAGTATATCCCAGATTTACTCAAAGGTATATGGTTTGTTCACATATAATAAGTACCCCAGAGAGTCAAAATGTATGATATTGTATGGGCTACGAGCATTTAAACTTCACAGGAATGAACTGTGAAGTCCAGATCAGAGGACAAGATAGGGAAACACATTACTTACCTATGAGGTCACATCAGAAGCAGTGATTGCTGAACCCAGCCAGCAGAAAGGTGACAGAACAGAGGGCGGAGGGAAAAATGAACATTCTATACATAAAAGAAAGCCTTGGGGATCTACCTGCAGGGATTTTCTAAATTTGGTGAAAGCAAAAATGTATGGGGGATGTTTAGTGAAAAGTCTGAGAATATAACAGAACTTGTTTTTGTAGTTGGAATGTGAGTTTCAGAAGGAGAAATAGAAAAATTAAGATGGAAGGAGAGAGGTAGGTGGTCTGGTGCCATAGGAGAAAATGAAGACTGGAAATGTCTGGATATTAGGACTTGACCAAGCCAACACAAGGGCACAAGAACTATAGTACTACAAGTTCCTTGAGAATGATAAAAACTTGTGAATACAATCAAGAAAAACCATAAAAAACAACAACAAACAAAAAACATGCCAACCTTACAACTCTCCCTAAGTTTCTTCTTATTTTGAGATAGGACTCCTTCTATTTGATATTCAATAAATCCTAAGTAGATTATCATTTGGGTGATAGTTGGAGGAGGTGGCAAAATAGTAATAGTTGAAGGTCTAGTCAGCCATGATTCTCTCAGCTGAGGGAGCAGGGCAAGAAGAGTCTAAATGGGAACCAGAAGTCACAGTGATTGGGTGGGTAGAAGAGCAGCACAATTTTTTTTTTTATACCAGACCTAGTACAAGGCTTATGCTGAGTTTGTTCCTTTGTAGAATCAATGGGCACTAAAGATTCTGACCAAGAACAACTCATTTTCCTTACTGCCAGACCTAATTAGCCATAATTGTTAGAGTAGGTATCTTTTTATATATAATTGAGAGTACAAAAAAATTGTTTTCCCATTCTATGGCTCTGCAAGGAATATATTGAACTCTGAAGTTCAGGTTAAGTCACTGAATACTGTTATTTCTTCCTGGTTGCTGTTTTCTGTTCTTTTCCCCAAGGACATAAACATTCATCGCTCTATACATTCACGCTTTGTAGATCCTGATGCTACCATAATTGCAAGACCATCACAAGTAAATAATTGCCCAAAAAGAAGGTTTTTTTCCTCATTACATTCCATAAACAAATAAGCAGATTGTTTATATTATGATGAAAATACAAATATACTACATATTAAGAATTTCAATGTTAAGGTATATTACCAATTGGAGACCTTTGAGGGTATATTCACATGCAAAATTAAGAGCTATAATATTTGCTTCAAACTACAAAAAACATTTGCCAAAATTATAAACATTCATAGCACAATTAAAAAGGACCTAATTAGTATTGTAAACAATTTTCCGTTTTCTGAGAATCTGTCATGTTTTTTTTCAGACATGTAAGAACCTGTAAAGTAAAAATAATGTATATGTTGTCAGAAATAGGAGTCAGTGTTTCTTGATTTATACTAGCAGCAGAGGGATGAATGTTTTTAGATATTTTCAAGGCACTGGAAATGCAATTAAACTCTCATTACTCTCAGTTAAAATGCGACACTATACCCAATGAATAAACACTCCATGGACAGGGAGCTGATATTTAACCAACTTATTTTCATGTGGTTTAAAGACATTATAGTCCCTGGACCATAATTTAACATGGACAGCAAAACAAATATTAGCTATCCAATATCAGTCTTTTCAACTTCCCCAGAAATAGCAAGCATTTGCAGAGAACGGTGCAAAATATTCTTCATTTAAATCTTGTGTTCAAATATAGACTGTGAGTTACATTTCCTTTTCCCAGGCACTTATAGGGGTCATTATGGTGGTATCCCCCAAATCTATTCCACCTCTTCACCATTACGTTTTTACTTTGGGGAAATCATCATGGTTGGATTTCAGAGCTAATCACCAATGAGTCCCTCATTTCTTTGCCCAGTAAATAATGCAGGAATCTAGTTAAATTTATTGATGGGCATGAGGATTGCTTCAGGAATGGCAATATGACCTTAATAAGACACATACAACCCCAGACATTTCCTAAGGATTTCTGAGACAAATTTCTTCATTTTTAAGAGCAAACTTTTGGGAAGCACACTTGCTTTTTCCTCTGAACATTTTATCACTTGAAAGTATAAGGCTGTAGCTAAGCTGTTTTAAGAGGCAGCCCTAGGACAAAGGCTGCATGTAACAGGGCGGATATGAAAGAATCGCTAAGAACCAGAGCCAGGGCCATTGGATTTAGCCAACCCCCAAATCTCCCTAAAAACTGCTTTCCAACTTTGTGAACCTGGGGCATGTTTTGCTTTAAAAAGTTTGTAAGACTTTTGTATGTTTTTTCCGGTATTTGTTTTTCTAACTCGTGGTTCAGGCAGATACACGTGTTTTGATTGGATGCTTCAGGATTACCTCCAAATTCATTATAAAATAATATTTCAATAATAATAACTTAAAATAGAGAAACATAATTATTTTACTACCAGACTGCTAGGAGCCAAATTGAGTCCACCTGCCAAAGTAATAGGTTGAATTACTAACACTCAGTACCTCAGAATGTGGCTGTATTTTGAGATAGGACTTTTAAAAGGGTAATTTAATTGAAATGAGGTCCTGTGGGCCCTAATCCAATCCAAATGGTGTTCTTATAAGAGGAGATTAGGACACACAGAGACTAACAGGGACACTTGTGCACAGAGGGTGAGTAATGTAAAGAGGCAGCAGGTGGACATCTGCAATCCAGGGAGAAAGATTTCAGAGAAATCCAACTTTGCCAGCATCTTGATTTTGCAAGCCTCCACAATTATGAGAATCAATTCCTTAAAATAACTCTTTCTAAATAAAGGTATCTACCCACCATCTACCTATCTACCATCTATCTATCTATCTGTCTATCTATCTATCTATCTATCTATCTATCTGTCATCTATATCTATCATCTCTCTGCACATACATACATACATATCTTGTTGGTTACATCAACTAAATCGCACTTATTTCTAAATGTGTCTAAGCAAAAAATTGATGTTATAACCATATGACCAGTCACACTGAAGCCTAACTTTTTCAAGATTCATTTTGTTTTCTTTTCTATTCATTCATAGATAGAATGGGCAAGATGTCCATTTAATCTCTCTCATCTCTCTCATGAGGTTGAAAGGATGTGGGAAAAGAACCCATGTCACACTATGATGTGGTCAGCCTTTTTACTTCTCTTCAAGAAAACACCCCTAAAGGAATATTAACAAAATGCAAGTCTCATATAAATTAACAAGAACCACTGATTTCGCTTCATAGTCCTATGCGAATTAATGTCACCATGGAAACATTTTTCTAACTTTCTCTCACTAATGTCCCTGCCCTTTGATGATGCTTAAGAGCCTAGGAAAATAACCCTAATCTCTCTCTCTCTCTCTCTCTCTCCCTCTCTCTCTCTCTCTCTCTCTCTCTCTCTCAATAACTTTGTTTTTGTTGCCCTTGCCCATCCTAGCCTTGGATAGCCAAAGAACTGAAATTACTTAGAGCCAGCAAGGCATGACGCTTGTTATGTTCCTGTCTACCGAGAGACATGTTTCCAAATCAAACTGTAGTTCTATAAACTGCACTAACAACCATTACAGAGCAAAGTAACCAGATGTTCATTAAACACAATACTACTATTACATTGAAGAAATAAATAATAATAAAAAAACACTGTTAATAATACTAACAGTAGCACTAATACCTCTTTTTAAAATTATTTTAATATAATTTTTATTAATTTCAAAGATGAAGGAGAGGAAGAGACAGAAACATCAATGATAAGAATTATCGATCAGCTGCCTCCTGCATGCCCCCTACTGAGTCCACAATCCCCACATGTGCCCTGACTGGAAATCAAACTGTGAGCTCTTGGTTCATAGGTCAACTCTCAACCACGGAGCAACATCAGCTAGGTAATAATCTCTCTTAACATTCTTTTCTTGTACACACATTGTCTTGCTTTTAATTATAATTTTAGCACATCTATAATGAACATATCGCACATATTAATAAAACTGAGCAGTAGTTGAGTGAAAGAACTAACATAACTTAGGTCCTAAATATGTTGGGAATCTGGCTTATAGAATAATGGCCCATGAAAAATCACACTGATACAAAGTAAAGCAGAGCAAGGGCAAACAAAATTATTATTGCTCAGGTTCAAAACTCCAAGAATGGATCTACTCTTCTTGAAGTGCACGTCAGATAATAATGCATGTATTTAGAAATTGCTTCCACTTTACAGAATTTTCCATATGCCAAATAAAGCATAACATTAAATGATAAATACCTTTATAGTTCCTAATAAAGGTTTGTATTACTATAGCAGAGAAGCACCCACTTAATGTTAAAAGTACTGATTCAAGTATATGGGCTGTTAATTTTCTGTTTATGTAAGCCAGCTGGGCAGTATGACAGCAGGAATGAGCTTGCAGGAGGCCATTTAAAGGACCCATATGAAATGAATCTTAATAGAAAATGAAAATTTCATACCCCAATTGCAGGTAATATGCCTTTATTGGTTGTATTAGTTTTTTTTTTCCCCTGTAAGAAAAACATATGGTCATAAGTGCTATAGTATCAATCTTTCTAACATTATTAAAGATACCTTAGAAAATAGAACATGTAGGCCATGATACATAACTTTTCTAAACTGGTATCCTACTACTTTAAATGAGTTTATTAGCTTCCATTTTTCTATCTCCATTTTTTTTTCTCACTGTATAACTAATAGAGTGTTATTTAATATTGAAGCATCCTATATAATAAAGAGGTAATATGCTAATTGAGCATCACACCCTCACAAGATGGCGGTGCCCACAGCCACAAGATGGCGGTGCCCAGTCCTCTCAGCCCCGCTGGGGGGTGCCTGCTGCCGGAGTCCCCCAGTCCCCTCAGCCCTGCCGGCAGTTAATTTTCATGCGACCATTACCTTTTAAAAAAATCCTTACCCAAGGATATGTTTATTTCTTTTAGATCATCTGTTCTCGGGGAGTAGGCTTAAGCCAGCAGGTGGGCATCCCCCAAGGGTCCCAGACTGTGAGAGGGCACAGGCTGGGCTGAGGGACCCCCCCGTATGCATGAATTTTCATACACTGGGCCTCTAGTTTTAAACAAATAACAAATTGAAACCCCTTTATAATTGTACCTGCCAAAGGAAACTACTCTAAAATGTATATGTTCCTATATTTCTCCATTCATATGCTAATAGATTCTTTCTGAAAATGAGACTGCCATACTCTTTTTTCAGATATTGGTATATATTGTTTTTCTATGTCAGAACATTTAAAGCCACATCCAGATGGTCATTTGGCTGTTTGGTCTAATTAGCATATTAGCTCTTTATTATATAGGATACTAACTTGGAAAAAAAATATTTTCTTAGTCTTTTAATTTTTTTTATCTTTGTGTTTTCTGTAGAGTGGAATTATTTTTATGCCATTTTAGCCATTTAATTTTTAATTCAATGATTGTTTAGGTTGCCAACTTTTTGTATGAATTAGGTTGTTATTTTGAAAACATTTTTTCCAACTATGTTTTCAATTTCATTGCTGGTGTTATTTTCCTCCATTGCAATTTTGTTCACTCTGTCTAATTCTAATTCCAATTTATTGGCTTCCACCTATATATTTTGTCTTTTCCTGCACTCCTGAATTCTTTGGTTGTGAATTCATCATTTTCATTACTAATTTAGATATTTATGTCTCCCTTTCCTCCATTTTTGTTAAAATAGCAATAAAATAAAACAGTAATAAGCTTTATGAAATATGCTTATGGACTGCCCAGTATATTAAGATGCAGCCTTAGTCTAGCCAGTGAATGGATAGGACCCTCACTGCTCAGAGATAAATAGCCACTTAAATATTTATCTGGCCAAGGGGTTTTGAGTGGATTTGACATGATTTGTGTAATTTCTGGGTTGCTGCCGGCCGCCATCTTGGCTGACAGTTAATTTGCATATACTCACTGATTAGCCAATGAAAAGGGTAGCGGTCGTACGCCAATTACAATGTTTCTCTTTTATTAGTGTAGAGGATACTAACTTGGAAAAAAAATATTTTCTTAGTCTTTTAATTTTTTTTATCTTTGTGTTTTCTGTAGAGTGGAATTATTTTTATGCCATTTTAGCCATTTAATTTTTAATTCAATGATTGTTTAGGTTGCCAACTTTTTGTATGAATTAGGTTGTTATTTTGAAAACATTTTTTCCAACTATGTTTTCAATTTCATTGCTGGTGTTATTTTCCTCCATTGCAATTTTGTTCACTCTGTCTAATTCTAATTCCAATTTATTGGCTTCCACCTATATATTTTGTCTTTTCCTGCACTCCTGAATTCTTTGGTTGTGAATTCATCATTTTCATTACTAATTTAGATATTTATGTCTCCCTTTGCTCCATTTTTGTTAAAATAGCAATAAAATAAAACAGTAATAAGCTTTATGAAATATGCTTATGGACTGCCCAGTATATTAAGATGCAGCCTTAGTCTAGCCAGTGAATGGATAGGACCCTCACTGCTCAGAGATAAATAGCCACTTAAATATTTATCTGGCCAAGGGGTTTTGAGTGGATTTGACATGATTTGTGTAATTTCTGGGTTGGCTCATTTATTTGCCAATTAATTCCATTCATAGCTCTCTGTTCCAGCACCTTGAAATATTTGAGTGGCCACTCCATCAGCCTGGGTGTGGAGTGAAACTCCTGACCTGTGGCAGTTGTGTGTTACCTGGGGATCCTAGCCTCTTCTGATTGACACAAGTGATTCTAATCATCATACATTTTTAATCTATTGAGATAAATAAAGGGGCAGTGCAATTTTCATCTTCTGTTCAAATTCATAGGAAAGTTCCATGGAATAGCAGCATAAAGGAACAAAGAAATCATTTATCTTTCTTTCTTGATCTTGTCACCTCATTAGCAACCTCCAACCTTGGTCAGTTCCAAAATTTCATAAAGCTTAAATTGTACAATTTTTTCATATATTGTAACAATGTTTCAGTTTATTTAATACTATGTTTTTTAGTGTTCTTTCCCCCTATTGTTTTATATATAATTATATATTATATTAAATTATTTATATGTAATACATACATATATAATTGTATAAAGTAATGTACATAATTATATATAAATAGTATATACATTAAGTATGTATATATACACATATGTGCATACATTATTTATTTATCTCCCCAAGTTTTCTATCCTCTCTTCTCTATTTGCCCTCATATATTTTGTAAGAGTCCATTCACTTTTCTCTTGTAATATTAGCTATAACCCCTATGTGGATAATATTCACATATACATTTCTAGTCTAAATATCCTTTCCTGTTTTCCAAACCTCTACCTTAAATTCATTGTTCTACGAACCCTAAATGAATTCTTAATAAACCATCTAACTAGATAATGTAAATTCTGCATGGATAAAATTAATCTATTCTCATCAAATTACTTCTGTGATTCTTAGGTACCCATTGAGAATAGGTTACATTTCACAATACTTAGTGATTCCTTAGCATTACACAGCTCTGTGTACTTAATCCATGCATTCTATTGCAAGACAGTTTTTTTTTAAAGTTCTCCATACAGCTGAACTAAAATGTGTGCTCCCAGTGTTGCCAACATATTCCAATTCTACCTCCTGACCCACAGAATTGGTAAATCACTTTATTACATGACAAATCTTTAGATATTGGGGGGATTTTTGCTTTTCATTTTCTGACACCATCCACAGTTATTCTCCTTACATATGCACCTACTTTGACTCTCATCATCCCATAGATGTTTACCCATTTCATGGTTTGAGTCCTGCAATATACAATTAATTACTAGTATGCATCCTCAAATGACAAGTCATCTGTGTTTGGGGGTGTTGGTGGAGAAAAATAAAACATTATTATCCTTTTAAGGTGAATTTAGAGGGAATGTAGAATATAAAGAAACACTGTATGGATCAGAACAATATAAAACAGCAAAGTGACTGTATGTAATTTAGTTTAGGCTTGGCAGGGCAATGACATGTCAGGAAGTAGATGAAAATTAAAAGAAATGAGTGCCTGAAGGCATTGGATAGGACTGTTAGTCATCCATCAATTTTAAAGACCCTCCTGAAAACAGAGATATTCACCAACATAGTCTATCAGAAAAGTTCATTTAAATTTACATAAATGAATTTCAACTAATACTCTTTGAAACTTTAGGCTACTAAATGATACCCTTTTAGTTTCTAAAAAAATAAATGGATTTCCTAAAAAAAAAAAAAAAAGATGTAAACTCCCTTCGGTAACTTACTTTCAGCAAGGTTTTGTTTGGAAAAAAAATAGTTGTCTTTTCAAAAATCTTTATAGTACCTTACAAGAAGCGCAAATCTGCATGACACACTAAATCAGAATTCTACTTCTCCCTTTAACAATTGTCAATTGTACCAGCCCTAAAACAGAATAAGAATTTCTTCTAAACGGGGCATTGCATTCAAATATACTTACTGTTATATATTCTGCGTTGATCCCCTAATATGTTTAGTGAGTTGGGACTTTAAAGGAAAGTGACTTTCATTTATATAAGGATATGTTTCATGGATAACATGAGGATAATTAACTGAATAGCCTCTGTAATTTGGGACTGAACAAATCTTAATCTATGCCTAGTCAAAAAATCTACTCAGGATTAGGGAACACAATTTAGAATGAATAATAATTTTTAAAAACCAACACTGTGGATCAGCTTCTTTTGTTAGCAAGTTGAATTGAGGCCTTTTAGGATTATTTCAGGAACATGCATGCAGATTGAAATAGCATCAATTTAACTGGCAGCCAATGCACTGCTTTCCATTAGATAGATATCCAAGTCATGAATTGTAATGAGAATTAAATTTGCTTTCAGAGCCAGTAATATCTGATCTAAAAAGCTATAATGGGAAATGTATAATACTTGCCTACCAAAGAAAAATACTTTGTCATAATTGTTGATTTTTCATACTTCTTCAACTACTGGAGAGTTTGCCTTAAATGAATTGATATTAAATGTTTTCCCCCTTTTTAAATATATTTAATCATTTGTATTTTATTTATAATTTTAAATTGCTTTTTAAAATTAAATTTATTGGGGTCACAATGGTTAATAAAATTATTTAAGTTTCACCCTGCCAGTGTGGCTCAGTCAGTAGAGTATTGCCCCGTACACTGAACGGTTGCCAGTTCAATTCCCAGTCAGAGCACATACCTAGGTTGTGGGTTTAATCCCCGGCCCCAGTCAGGATGCTTGTGGGAGGCAACCAATCAGTGTTTCTTTCTCACATGTCTGTTTTTCTCTCTCTATATATAAATCAGTGACCATGTTCTCGGGTGAGGATTTAAACAAAATTATATGTTTCAAGTTTACATATACAGATGATGTATCATAGAATTGTATACTTGCCTGTTTATTTTTATGAATAGAATTTCCCTTGCCAATCACATAGTTATTTATTGATACAGGATTGTACTACTATTTTATTGGTTTTCAATTCCTTACACCCTCAAATATTCACTAAAGTATAAGTTATAGTGGAAAGTTGCTTAAATGTGAATATTTAAAAAACAAACACCAGAGATCAAATCCAACTTTTGGTCCAGAAGTAGATACAAATAACTTCAAATACTAATTTCAACTCTATTCCTTGGTCTCCACCTGAGCTTTTAAATGATGACCCACTCACTATTTACTTATTTAATTTCTTTTTCCACCAACACTCTACTCTCTCACTTAGGAGAGCCTTACAAAGAAGCTCAATATTTTTAGGTTGTGTCATGTTTTCTGTTTCTGAGATTTCTTTTGATTATTTTTTTTACTTACTCTTTGTTTATAACATTTAAAATCACTCTGAAAAAAATCATAAAAGAAAAAAATCCTGATAAGAATTTGATTGGCACTGCATTGGGATTTGGGAATATTTTGAGAAATAATTTAAAGAACAAATTTTGGAAAGTTGACATTTTTGGTTCAACATCTTCCCATTCATACTTTCCACTTTTGGGGGTATTCTTTAATTTTTTTTAGTAATCCACACAGTTCTTGCATATCTTTTCTTAATTGTCTATGGATATCTAATGTTTATGTTACTTTGTCATGAAAAAATCTTTCTACTACATACCTTAATTCTTTTTTGTTGCTCTTTAGGATGTTTTTTCATGTTTGCATATGGCCCTTATACATAGCAACATTGCTGAAGTGTCTTATTTTTATGAGTACAAAGGAGAACTTTTAGGTTTTCTACACAGATAATCATAGGGTTGGCAGATAAAAATAGTGCTGCTTCCATTCCAGTTCATACATCTCTTACTCCTTTGCATTCTTGTATTGCATAGAATAAGATGCCCAGTGCATGTTGAACAGAAGCTGCTTAATTGGTGTATTTTTGACATTTGCTATCATATTTGCCTTAAAATTTTCTCTTTTAACTTTGACCCCTATGAACTATATTCCTTGATTTTTTGTGTATATGATAATTGCATCCCACCCCCTTACCTATAATTTTTGTACCAATGCTTATAATTTAAATAAGTTAATTGTCTTTAAATACACACACACACACACACACACACACACACACACACACACACACACGGTGCTTGGTGCACGAAAATTCATGCACTCTCGGCGGTGGGGGGGGGGTCCCTCAGCCTGGCCTGTGCCTTCTCGCAGTTCAGGACCCCTCAGGGGATGTCCACCTGCCGGCTTAGGCCTGCTCCCCAGGGTATCAGGCTTAAACTGGCAGTCAGACATCCCTCTGGCAGCCCAGGGGCCCTCACCAGAAATAGCTATATTTATTGGGACATCCTTAGTGCTGCCAAGGAGGCGGGAGAGGCACCCACCACCGCCGCTACACTCGCAGCTGTCAGTCGGGCTTGTGGCTGAGCAGAACTCCCCTGTGGGAGCGCACTGGTGGTCAGTGCACGTCATAGTGACCAGTCGTTCTGCCATTAGGGTCAATTTGCATATTACCCTTTTATTATATAGGATATTGATTTCTGAGAGGAAGGGAGAAGGAGAGTGAGATAGAAACATCAATGATGAGAATCATTGATCAGCTACCTCCTGCATGCCCCATACTGGGGGTCCATCTAACAACCCAGGAATGTGCCCTGACTGGGAATCGAGCCTCAACCTCCTGGTTCAAAGGTCAATGATCGATCACTGAGCCATGCTGCCCAGGCAATTTTCTTTACTTTTAACTGTACTTGTATAATACAGGACTCTAGGCTGAATTAAACATGAGACAATTAGGGTAGCTTTCTCTTTTCCTACATTTTCTAATGAGACATTAGAGTGATGGCAAAATGGGAAAATAATAGATTAAGAGTGCAGCTCTGAAACCCACTAGTATTTGAGTTCTAATACTGGTTCTGCTTATTATCTATATGACTGCATAGATTACTTAATTTTTCTGGAGTTCTGTTTCTTCATCTGTAAACTGAGGAAAATAAAAATTTCAATTGTAATGGGTACTGCAATGATTCAGTGAGTTAATATATGTACTTAGAAGAGTGTCCAGTATGCACTAAAGGCATTTTAGCTAATTTTTAAATAAAAGTTGGCCAATAAACCACATGAAGACTATAAACAAAGGGCAACTAAGTATATAGTTAGGGTAAGACATTTAAATGCTATGTGGACATGTTGTAAAATATAGAAAAGTTATATTATATTAGAGGAGAATAAAAAATAAGTGATAGAAAGTACCCTCTAAAGATAACAATGAAATATAGCAATTTCTGGTGACCTTGTTTTAAGGAGGCAGATGCCAGAAACAACTCATTCGTGGAGTATGGTGATGTGAGGGACACATTTATAAATTAATCCATATCTTGGAAGAATGGACAGTTCGTAAAGGTTTGTATTTTTATTTAATTTTAAGATGGGTGATACTTGATCATAAATGATCCTGATAAAGAACTTTTAGACTGAAAATGGAAAATGTCGGATAGAGCATGGGTAAGGCAAGGGCTCTGAAAGGTGGTTGGGCATGTGATCCAGAGGGGAAAAAAGGAGGAATTCATAAACAGCAAGAAAAGAAGAACAATTGAGGAAGATTAGAGAGGTCTGCAGATTTAGTGGCAGACATTTAATTTACATCCCACTGATGGCTCCTTCTTTATAATTGTCAAGTATCAGATAAGATCAATGATCAAGAGTGAGGGGAAGATAGGAACCTAGAGGTTCCATAAAATTGAGGTAAATGGGATACTTATTTTTTAAGCACCAACTTTATTTATGTTTTTTCTTTAAAAATTCATCTAAAATCACACAGGCCCACTAAAAACTTGGGACTTGCAACATCTATTTATTAAGCAGGTTTTGAAAATAGAAGTTCATGTTCACTTGTGACACCAGACATGTGTGGAGACAAATAAAATGCCATTACAATGACAAATCATTTGTTGCTTTCAGTTCTATATCCACATGAGTGAACTTATAGGGTTCTTAAGTTTTTCTGTCAGATTGAAAATGAACAAAGACAAACAAATAAAAACACGGACACAGACAACAGTATAGTAGTTACCAAAGAGAAAGGGATAGGAGGGGTAGTAAAGGGTAATGTAACATCACACATATCTTGAATAAACCATTTATGAGTCATTTAAAACTGATGCATTTTCAATTCAGGAAATTAATCTTTCTGATGTTACCTTGTCTAAATGCAGATTAACCCATGATTCATTTATCTAGGTGAACCACAGAAATTGTACCATATGCTTTCATTGTAAACATATGCAAAAATATCTACTTCTCTTATCCTTGATGTTAAGCAATAATTATGTTGTGTTTGCTATAATAATTTGATTGCCAAAGATAAATCTTTGCAACTATTTTAATTTGTTTCACACTACATATGATGACCTTTGGCTTATAGCTGATGTAAGTATTTTCAGTATTACAAATCAGATAAAACATAACAGATTAAAAAATTCCTGTTATTTTTTATACCTTTGTTTAAAACAAAGAAGTCATTTCTGAATGTTATATGGCAAGTCTGTCAATATGTAACAAAAACGAAGTCTCAGCATATTCATAATCTTTTCATTATTGTAAATATTCTGATTTCAGGAGTTGAATGCTTATTGTATGACTTATCCAAACTTTGAAAGAAAACTATTGAAGCCTATCTCAATTATCCTTGATGTACTGGAGGCTGGATGCGGGAATATGGGTGGAGGCCCTTGAATGAGCTCATCTGGGAAGAGGCACGGGATCTTTTAAAAGAGTTACTGTTTATTTTTTGAATGATGGACCTTTCTACACTTAAATTTTACCTCAAACACTTATTAGTCAAAATAAGAGCAGAAGAAAAAGCATGCAAATTTAAAATGGTTGAATAGACAAATATGTTCATCATGATGATAATAAAAGTTTTAAAATGAGGGCATGTATAGTTTTTAAAAATCTAATAAGGAGATTAAAAATAGCATATAAAACAATTAGAAAGGAGTCGTTTTCACTTTTAAAAAGATTGAATATAGGATTACATTTTTTCTTTGTAATTTATTTGTATTTTCTGTAAGGTAGATGATGATGATGATTTTATATATTGCAATTTCCCAGTGATACAAGTAGATATGGATTTACTTGCAGTGTATTAATCTTATTTGGAGAATTTTGTACACTGAATTCAACTTAAAGACTCCAGAGTGACTTCAATTTTAAAAAAAATTCAGATCCATTATCAATTTTGGATTGTTTTATTTCTCCATTTCATCTTTAATCTTTTTATTTGTTTGTTTCTAATTTATTTTTATTGTTGGAAGTAATAGAGATGTGCCCCTTTTCTCCCATTAACCCCTTCTAGCCTGCGCCTTTTATACCCCAGGCCTACACCATCCTAAAGTCTGTGTCTATATATATTTTTTTCCTTTGGTTAATCTTATTCTTGATATCATTTTAAATATATTAAATTCTCTCATGGATCTTAACTTCTCTTTCATAGTACATCTCTATAGGCTGCTTTCTGAGAACATTTCTTAATGCTATCTTAACCACAGCTATCCTTAAACTGTGCTCTCTCTAGTATGTATCCTACCACTTAAATTTCCTTTGCCTGTTTACCGATTAAATTAATTTTAATTTTTTTAGTAATTTTTGTGTGTTTTTTCCCCTATACCAGTAACTATATCTGTTTCATAATGCTCATTTCTTTTTCATGGCTAGTATTATTTTATCCATGTTCAGAAAATAAACACTCTAATTTATAAATATTTATTATTTTTAAATTTTTGCTTAAATTAATAAACTGACTAATTACCTACTTGCCTCATCTGCTTTGGAGTTTTGTTTTGCAGACTCTCTTGAGAAGGCATTTTCCTGTCCTTATTCCTCTCTCTCCCTTTCCTTTACTCTGTCCCTCTCACTTTAACACTTCCTATCTATATGTTCTATAGTTTCTTCCAATGAACGGTTTCTTTTCCTCATGTGTAAAATTAGTATTTACCACTATACTGACAGATTGAGGATTCTATCAAATAGTGATTTCAGGAACATAGTTTATCTTGTTATTCTTCAGAGGGAGGCTTGTCCCAGAACCTGGCCTCAAGGCTCTGCTTGTCCCTGTTTTGGGTTGTAGGCTCATTCTGCTCTGGATCCATGATGTAGCCTCCTGCTCCTCCTGCTGTAATTTGCAGCTTCTCAATCCTCCTGGTGCACCTGCAGCCTCCCACCCCAGAGGCACCATCCACACTGGCAAGGTGGTGGCCTTTTCAAACTCCTTTAGGGTCAGGGAAACTGCTTCTGGCTTTATTTTCTAGTAGTAACCATGACTTTGAGTATCCAGATAGATAGGGTTTAGTTCTAGATGCTGTTATTCTTGAATACTGAGTCATTGGTGGCTGAAACTTTCTTTTCCCCAGGACCCAGTAGGCCCCCAGCTTCAACACCCAAGTACATGGTTAGAAAAGAGATAGTGATAGAGAGGAGAGAGAAAGAGAGAGAGAGAGAGAGAGAGAGAGAGAGAGAGAGAGAGAGAGAGAGAGAGAGAAGAAAGACATTAATTGGTTGCTTTCCATAAGTGCCTTGACCAGGGATGGAACCCACAACCCAGGCATGTGCCCTGACTGGAAATCCAACCAGCAACCCTTCAGTGCACAGTACGATGCGCAACTAACTGAGCCACTCGGACTGGGCGTGTAATAATTTTCCAGTGTTCCATATTAACTACTTAAGTTTAAATGCATATTTTTCTATAAAAATAATCAAATTTCATTAGGTTTTCTAATTGGAGGCCACAGATTTGTGAGCATAATAGAGATTACAAACCTATATTCAAAACATGAAACAATAGACAAAGCTGAATTTATTCCAGAACATCAAAAGTAGTTTAACATCAGAAAATTTACCAATCTGCAACAGATGCATTGAATATGACTCATGATAAAATTGCAACTTTTTACCTGTTATACACTGAGTGTGCAGCTCTCAAAATATAACTGTATTTGGAGATAGTGACTTTAAAGAGGTAATTGATTTCAAATTAGGTCATTAAGGTGGGCTCTAATGCAGTATGACTGGTGTCTTTATAAGAAAAGGAAGTGATCTCACATACACACGTGTACACACACACACACACACACACAAGACCATGTGAAGACACAGGAAGAAGAGAGCCATCTACAAGCCATGGAGAGAGTCCTACTGACACCTTGCTCTTGGACTTCTAAACTCCAGAATTGTGAGAAAACATTTCCATTGTTTAAGCAATCCAGTCTGTAGCATTTCATTATGGCAGTCTGACCCTTAATATATTCCCCTCCCTTATTTTATATTTGTACATTTATGGTAATAATTCTATGAAAAATTGGGCACATAATTAACTTTTCTGTTCATTCTTGAGTAATAAATTGTTCAACAAATACCTTAAGTCACAACATAGTCTGGATTTCTGGATTAAATAATAAATCCAACATAACTATCAACCTGCTTCCACTGCCATTTGAAGTAAAACTTCCCCTCCCTCTTCTGAATGCCCAGAGCCATGATTGTCAGCTGTCTTGATTAGGGAAAGAAAATTCCACTGGCTTCTGCTCTCTCTCCATCTCACCTATTTCCTTAGTTTCTAGCTGTGATTTTCAATATTATGGGAAGAGTGGTAAGATGGCAGAGTACTTCTGACTTGGTTGGGTAGATTGCACGCTCTTCGGAGCTGGGAGATGGTTAAAAGTGATTTTTCTCTCATAAGTATTTTTCTTGTGTTCTTTAGAGAGTTTTGTTCCTGGGAACCTTTCACCTATAACAACTTTCAAGTTGTGGATGAAACATTCCATTTCCGAAGCCCTTGATTTGTGTGTGGTCCACATCACACAGATTCATGCTGTTGAAGTCTTTCCTAAACAACTGATATCTATTTCATAGAAAATACCTACACATCGCATGCCTCCCCAAAATCCTGAGAGCGCAGGCAGACTGATCCCAGTATAGTCACTGTAT
This sequence comes from Myotis brandtii, assembly GCF_000412655.1. Taxonomy (NCBI): domain Eukaryota; kingdom Metazoa; phylum Chordata; class Mammalia; order Chiroptera; family Vespertilionidae; genus Myotis; species Myotis brandtii. Next base: position 796,724 of record NW_005371786.1, on the reverse strand, counting down.
CCTGCCAACAAAACCATGTGCAGTATAGTAAGTGTGAGAAATGCTGCATGTTAAATACTCTTCTTGTGAACAGCACATGATCGATGTTTATTAGCATATTAAAATGGTTAAGTAGACCCATCCTACAGAGAGGCATTTAATTTCTAAACACCTACACTAAATGTATCTTGTACTGGGACATCATATGCTTATCCTTTATTACTGCTTTATAGAAGTAGCATTCTATGATGTAGCACAGATAGTCAATGGTTCCTGAATATCCATGTATTCTTCCACGTATAAGCCCTCTTGTAATTAAGAAGGGCTAGTTTAGTCACTAGTTAGGTGACTAGTTTTGGGAAAATGGATATGAGCAGATGTGATGTGGGTCACCTCTGGGCCAAATCATTTACTATTGAATGCACAAACCTTCCTTACCTCCTCTTAGGAACAGCAGAGCAATGAGTAATAATGGTGGAGGAACAAGAAACACCCTGGATCTTTGAGTCATTGCTTGGAAATGATTTTGTATGAATGAGAAATTAATTTTATTTGCAAAAAACCTGATGATTTGATTGCAGCAAAATCTGGCCTCATCTGATCAATACAAAATTTAGGAAAATATACTGGTTTGTAAAATTTGACTTCACTGTATATGGTCTGGTCTCTGTTTTTACATCTCCTGTGGGCAGTCCATAAATTAGAACTATGTAATGTTACTAATTTTCTATTAAGTCCATTTTATAGGTGGTAAAATTTCACTTCTGTCTACATTTCAACTCAATGCTGTACATTGTAAACTTACAGCTCATTAACTTCCTCCAGTCTCCAAAGAACTTAAAATTTTGAAATTTGAATTATTTTCCAAAAATACTTGAGGCATCATAATTATAGTTGCTAATACTTATTTTCTATTGTTGGATTTTTCATATTTCAAAATTGGACAGTGACAAATATATTACCTAAAATAGAGTGAATCCTCTTTAAAAGGGTATCTCTTTTGCCCTAGCCGATTTGGCTCAGTGGATAGAGTGTTGGCCTGCAGACTGAAGGGTCCCTGGTTCGATTCTGGTCAAGGGTATATGCAGGCTTGATCCCCGGTAGGGGGTGTGCAGGAGGTAGCTGATCAATGGTTCTCTCTCATCACTGACGTTTCTATCTCTCTCTCCCTCTCCCTTCTTCTCTGAAAAAAATATAGATGATAGATAGATAGATAGATAGATAGATAGATAGATAGATAGATAGATATGGCATTTCTTTCATTCACTGATACTTTCAAATGCTTTCCTCGTTTTTGCAGGTCAGGCCCTTGCTTTTTTTGTCCTCCCAGAATGCCCTTCTTTTTCTTTAATATCTTTCAAGTTCTAATTCAATGAAAACCTGGCCTCAGTTCAGCTCAGTCTCTTTAACACATTTTCAGGATAAAATTCAGCATATTTTCTTGTTTATTGCTTATATGATTAATTTTAATAGTTTTATTTATGTATGTCTTCTTCTCCCTAAAGGAAAGGGCACCAACTTTTACTTTTCTTTTTAAGGCCATTCATTCACTTGGAGATGATATATAGTAGCCCCATAATAATTGTCTATTATTATAAGTATAGTATAATACAATAGTTAAAAGGACAGAGTCTATAGTCAGATGCTTTGAGAGTTACTCCTACCCCCACCATCTAACAGTGGTGTGACTCCTAGAAAATTATTTACTGAGCCTCACAGTCCCCTCAAAAATGCTGATATCTATAATAAAGTCTTATTGAAAAGCATAAATGGAATTGGAATAATATATTCACATTACTTAGTACAGAGCTTAATACCCATGGTTGTTATCAAAGTTACAGGCAGAATCAGTGGTTTTGGCTGGCATTTCACACTTAGTATTCCATTTCTATAGACATAAACAATCTAATTGGTCACTAAGAAAATGTCAATGATAATACTAGACTCCTGTGATATTATAAAGCCTACAAAAATGTACACAGAAGTCTTGCAATCAGAAACTATTAGTGCAATTTTTAAAGTGTCATTAAGGAAGCATTATGGAGGAAGTCACTATTAAAACCATAATATTTTGTAGAATTGTGTTCCTAATAAAATTCATAAACTAATGACTATATAAGTATTATATAATTTCCCTTTGCTCAAAATATTACAAAATTCAAAATATTATTTATCTCTAGCACACTTAATAAAATTTGTATTAGATTACTTAAATGTATATTTAAATAATTATTTCCTATAATTGGGTATTAATGCATACTTTTAGTTTTATGAGTAACATTTAAAGACTTGTTTATAATTTAGTGTCTTAAAGATTTTTTTCAAAAGAATAAAATTCAAAAATAACCAGTATGTGTCCAATATGAGGGAAATTATTCTTCATATGGATCTCATTTATAAACAACTTCGCCATTACCTATATTTTTCACATTTGTGCCTTTGCCACAGTGAATTAAGGGAAATAAGGCACAGGGCCAGTTGTGGTAATGTGGTAATTAAGGCTAGAACAGATGTCAGCATTAATAAGTGACTCAAATGAGGTGTATGTAATCTATGGTAGCCTTCCGCTGCTGTGGCAGGCCTGGTTTCATTAGTAATGGTATCTGGAATTGGTTCAATTCCTAATAAGAAGCAAACAAAAAAGTTTAAATAAAAAGACTGAGAAATTTGTAAACTACTAGTATGTTTTGCAAGGCAAAACTTCATAGGAATTGAAGACTTTAAGGATGCAGGGCATAATTAAACAAAAAAAAATGCAATTACCAAAAAATGTCTAATTTTAAGAATGCCATTTTAAAATCTAAAACAGAATTTGCTTATCAATATATCATCACTCAGGATAAGACTCATGGAGTCTCATTTTAGTTCAGTACATGGGTTAATATTTGTAAAACATCTAAAGTAGGATCTGATACATCAGGCACTATATACATGTTACATATAATAGTAATAATACTAATTTCTATTTATAATATATAATTTATACTATAAACAAAATATATTATTTTTTTGTATTTATAATAACTCATTAAAGCAATAGCACTGAAAACTTTTACCACTGTCCCCCTAGGTGCTGTTATGGTTTGAACTATGTCCCTCCCTTAAAAGACAAACTGAGGTTTCCAACCTCTGGTACTTGTGAATGTAACCTTATTTGAAAATAAGGTCTTTGGAGATATAAATAGGTTAAGATAAGGTCATTCTGGGTTACAGTGGGATCTGATCCAATGTGACTGCTGTCCTTAAAGAAAAAAAAAACATTTGGACACAGGCACAAAGACGATGACCATGTGAAGATGGAGGCACAAACCAAGGAACCCCTGGGCCTACCAGAAGCTGGAAGTGACAAAGAAAGGAGCCTCCCCTAGAGGTTTGGCCCTGCTAGCATTTTTATTTTAGATTTCTAGCTTCCAAAACTGTGAGAGATTAAAGTTCTATCGTTTCAAGCCTTCTAGTTTGTAGTACGTTGTTATGGCAGCCCTAGGTAAATAATATACATCTTGCTCCTCTTTTCTCCAATTGAAAGACATGTCAGAAAACATTTAAGTCTTAAAAGACCCCTAGCCAGTTTTGCTCAGTGGATAGAGCTTCTGCCAGTGGACTGAAGGTCTCAGGTTTAATCCCATCAAGGACATGTACCTTGGTTGCGGGCTAGATCCCAGCCCTAAGGCGCATGCTGGAGGTAACCAAGCCATGTGTCTCTCTCACATCAATGTTTCTCTCTTTCTCTTTCTCTTTCTCTCCCCCTCCCTTCAATTCCCTCTAAAAATCAATGGAAAAATATCCTCAGATGAGGATTAATAACAACAACAATAGCAAGATAAACTTAGCAACACTAAAGATTATACCCCTCCCACATACTACTTCCTTTCTCCTGCTGAAAAGGTAAAATGGGCTAGACTCTTTAGAAGTGTGTAGTTGGAGGTAGGGGAGAAAAGAGACTGAATTATGAACAACATTTGGTGAAAACAGAGTACTCTTTCATATTTGTATAAATAGTCTCTTATTATTTTTAAATAATAGCATTATAGTCCATTAATTTATAGTATGTTTCATTATTCCAGTAATACAACCCTTTTAAGAGCAAGGTTTAATAATGCCATTTTTCTATTTTGAAATCAGAGAAATTCTATCCTCCAAGGAGCTTTTGTAGAATATTACTTCAACAAAATAGAATTAATTTTCCCTGTATGAAAAAAAGTGAGGATCCAGAATTAAATGAATTTGAGCATTTCTAGAACAGTTTACAGTAATGTCCAGCCAAGCATGCCTAATTTATAGAAAATAATTTTTCAGTTATGAGAAATTAATTGTATGAACTCATACTGCAAGTAAGCTCAATTCCACATATAGCCAAATCCAAACCACTGAACCATTTGTCCTCTACTGTGTTGCTTTTTAACATCTCAAGTTTGAAATAATATTTTGATATAATAAAATATTATGTTTATATAACTCATACCATTGTAATTAATTAGTTTTTTAAAATTTATCTTTATCATTTAAAGTATTACAAATGTCCCCTTTTCTCCCCATCATTGACTCCCTCCATCCTGCTCCTTAGGCCTCATCCCCAATAAAGGCAGAACCCCAGGCCCATGTTCATTTGCTCTCTCTTTTTACATGGCTCCTTGCTTTGTGGCCCCAGGTGTGCTGTGTAAATTCCAGGTCTTCTAATTACTAAACTTATATGTTGTTTTCAGTGTCCTGATGACTATTGCTGAAGGGTATCTTGCAATCATGAGAACCACAAGGGCTGGCTCCAGCCACAACATTGGTTATTGATAGGCTGAGACCAGCACAAAAATAAATGTCATTTCCATTTCTCCCAAATAGAAATGGTACATGTTAGAGACTTTTGCACACGATCCAGCACAGTTTACACTCCTGAGATAGCAGAAGCCTAATTAAGTAATTCTTTTGCTACTAGAAAATAAGAGCCCAAGACAACCCCATCCCATCCATGCAGGAGCTTATTTCAATTCATTGGCCCTCAGTTTAGTCCTTCGCAAAGGACCCTTAAATAATTTTTTAAAAAATCGAGGTAAAAATTTGATTTCAAATTTCTTGAATTTAATTTTAACGAGTTGAATTAACTCTAAAATTCAAACAGACGTTAACTTCAACAAGTAGTTGATCTTTTGATCATTAGCTGACAGACTTTAAAACAACAAATGTTATTTTGTAAACGGTTGCTCTGTATTAAACCTTTTTTATCTTCCCCAACCTGAGGATTATACTTCAATAAGTAAAATCTTATTGTACATTTTGTAAACATTTCTACAATTCTTGCTGGTTCCAAAATGATATGCCATTTTTTTAGTTTTTTAAAAAATTAATACCTTTTTTATAAGCATATTATAATTGATTACGAAATATGCAAAAGCTTGGCTAGCTCATACAAAACATATAAAGTCTTGGACACATCCAATTCCCTTGGATCGAAAATGAAAAAGCACATATTGTTAGCTTGTTTTAAGTTAAAAATAGAATAAAAATTTTATTTTGAGGACTGATATAAAATTCATGAAATAATATTCAGAATTGGTAGAATCTTGTGAATGACTGTGATTGCTTTTCTGTATTTAATGTTTATTCATCCAGTTATATATTTCCCCAGCCAAGTAATTATTGTGCTTGCTGTGTGTTAGACACTGTGCAATGTTGTAGATATTTGCAGCTGAAAAGAGACAGACCCTATACTTAGGAAGGTCATAGGCTGTTGAGAAAGCATGAAACACAAAAATGATTACAATAAAGCATTTTACCTGCCATTAAAAAAATTCATGAAATATATATAGAAGACAATATGCTCATAGCACCAACATTTCTAGTATATATGCTCAGTGAACATTTAAGTATATTCAGAGATCCATCACAAATAGTCCTTTAAATCTCTGTGCTGTCATCACTAAAGTATAAAGTGTTTATATCTAATATCTGATTAAGGAGAGTTTTCACAAAATACTTGATGCAGCTTCAAATAGCAGCATCCTGATAGACAAGGTCAATTACAAATATACACTAGGGATAACTCAAGTTTAGACTTTCTCTTTTATTTTTTACAGGATCTTCAAATCTCCTGGCCATTGCAAACATTGATATGGTGATTTGGGACCATTCTATGGGAATAGGAAATATGTTGGTAAATCCTGTCCCTCAATCTATATCCAAATCTAAATTGAATTAGCAATTTTCATTGATTCTTTAAAGGTGGTTGGGAATTTTTATTATATATATTCCATGTTTGTCTCCATTTAATTTTAAAAGTTTGAAGCTTATTCCAAGTAATATTAATATTTGTACGGCAAAGACAATGGTAGTCTCTAATAGGCTCAATTTTTAATAGCATTTCTTAGAATAAATTGCTATTTTTGTAATAAGATGTTCTCAAAAAGCAATACAAAATAAAAAGTAAAGACACAGAACAAGTATTTCAATGTAGAATTACTACAGCAACTGTATAATTAAGTTGTTAAAACACTTCCCATGGCATTATGAAGTAGCTTCAACTAGTTACTTATTTAGCACAGAATATATGCTATAGTCACATGGTAATATAGTCTTTGCCATGACCTTTGTAGAATCAAATCAAGTTCATTTGCTATTATATCCTAGTATTAGACATAGTGACCAGCAGTGACAGATTATAAGCTATGCACTCTGAAAGTACAGTTACAGGGACAATTGCTCAAAACAGAGTCTTATAGAATAATTAAGAAAGTGATATTTAACTTCAAACTGAATGTTTATGTAGAAAACTGGTAAGGTCAAGGAGGAGGAAGATAGCGTGAAGACCACTTAAAGCATAAGTAAAGTGATAGTTCCTTTGAAGGTGGAACATCATAACTAAAAGAATTCTGACAGAGCCCAGAGTTCAGAATTCAGTGATTGAGAGAGGACATTGGCAAGATAAGAATCTGGAAAAAACAACAACAGCAACAAGAACAACAAAGCAGTTTCTGATCATAGGAAGCCTTTTAAACCATGATGAGAATTGTGAACTTCAACTTAAGAACAATGGGTGCTATAGTAGTTAAATAGTGTCCCCCAAAATGCATGTCCACCTGGAACTCCAGAACATGACCTTATTTGGAAATAGGGTATTTGCAGATATTATTAAAGTAAAGAATAAAATGAGAGCATATTGGATTAGGGCGGACCCTAAATCTAATGAAAGTGTCCTTATAAAGTGACATAAGAAAACAAAGAAACAGAGAAGAAGGTGCTGTGAAGAGGGAGGCAGAGACTGGAGTGATCTATAATAATAAAAGTGTAATATGATAATTAGACCAGATGTCCTTCTGGACAACCTTCTGCACAAAGCCAGGGCTGCGAGGGCCAAGCCTCTTGCACGAATTTCATGCATTGGGCCTCTAGTGTATCTATAAGCCAAGGAATGCTGAGGATTGTTAGCAGCCTCCAGAAACTAGGAAAATAGAAAAGGGCGCTTTCTTCCTTAGAACCTCCAAAAGGAACTGGCCCTGCCAAATCCTCAAATTTGGTTTGTTGATGTCCAGAACTAGGAGAAAACTAACCACTGCTGTTTTAAGCCATCAAGTCTATAATAATCTGTTACGACAGCCAGAGAAAATTAATACAGATACCCTAGAACTATTTTCAGCAGGGGAATTATGTCATTTAAAAAGATTTATATGGTTAGAATGATGAGAGTGGAAAGTGGATGGGAACACAGTTGCTAGAAGAAACTGCTATATTAACTAGTAATAAAGATGAGAATCAGTAGTAAGAAAACAGAGCAGTGTATTCCCCTGGGAGGTAACCAGAAATGTGTGGAAACACTCCTGGTTGTCATAGTGACTAGGGGATGCTTAAGGCCTTTACTGCCTAGGGCTCAGGATACTACTGTCCTATCATCTGTTGAAATGCTCTGTGCAACTAAGAGTTGTCTCATCTGTAATCCCAATATTGCCTACAATGGGAAACAGTGAAAAAAAGAGCAATGAATCAAACATTGCATACTGTTTTTGAGTAATTACAGGTATCATGCTTTTATGTTATGCTTTTGCTACTCTTACTAGGATAAAACAAATCTGAATTTCAGATGCCATAAGAAAGAGTATCATGTTAGAAAAGAACACTTTTCACATTAAATGTTATTTTTGTTTTTATATCATTAAAAATTGCAATGAAAATATAGCACACAAGTAGAGTCAAATCATAACAAATTAGTGTCTAACAAAAAAGGATTTACATAGGAAATGGACAGAATAATAATTAGACAACAAGCATTTCAAATAAGTATGACTTTTTTCAACATATTTTCTCTAGGATGACATTTCAAGTAGAAGAAATCTATCTGAGAAAAAGATACTTAAGGGAAACACTACCATCAGACCCACAGAGCTGTTACTCTGGATGTTAAGAGCCAATGACTTAAAGACTCAGTTGGGAATGTATGATAGATAAGCTGAAAGATTAAGGAGTCTTTTTAATGGAAGGGCATGATTCATAATTTACTGCAAAGCCCAAACAAGAAACAAGTACACCTGTTGACATTCAACAAGCATTCAATATACCCAAGAGCACACTCGTTTATAATCTAGTAGCATTTTATCAAGCTGAAAACACATTTTACAAGTATGGGATCAGTTATCTAAAGGTTTCTAGTGCTTGAAAGAGTAATGAGAAAATATAAGTGGGTACAATGGTTGTTTCTCATTGTCATTCTTTGTTTTTTTCAAATCCTACTAGCAAATTATTGCTATAACATTTATTTTCATAGAGCTATTTGGTATATCTTAGGATAGGCTATAGTTTTGAAGTTTCTTAAAAATTTCAAGAAGAATTTCAATTTTTCAAGATATTTTTTTTTTTAGTGGAAGCTTACAGTAGTCCTGACCAAAAGGGACACATTGAAAACATTCTTACGTGGCTCTATACATATCAATTCTACCTCTGTTTTGCTGTTTAAACCACTGATATCATTCATGAAAGTAAAAATTATGCAAATAAAATTTTCCCTCTTTGTCTCTGAATTTATCTCTGCATAATATTCACTTAATTTATTTTAGACAAATACAATTGTATTTCCTTTTAGATAGGGAAGATAAATTCATTAAATAATCAGACAGCTTTTTCTAAATCTAATTCAAATGGTAGTATCTATCCCTTTGACCCTTCTTTTGAGTAGAAGGGTCTTTTTAATTGAGCCTGGATTTTTAAATATATTTATTACTTCTTAATCACTACTTTGTTATGAAGATGCTGCCTAGTAACATATTCGATATTTATTTTGGGCATTAATGATAAAAATGCAAGGTTTGCTTCTCCACTCCATCCAGCTTAATCAGAATCAACAAATATTATCGAGCAGCTATGATCAGAAGTGCCTGATATCATTACAGCAACAACAAAAAAGGAAGCAGCAGGTCTTTTTTTTCCCCAGGAAGATTACATTCTACACGGACTAATAACTATTGCAGGTTGGGCTTCGCAGGAAGCAGACTCTGACACAGAGATTTTTGTGCAGGAAGTTTATTAACAAGAAAAAGGAAAAAAGCAAGACTATGCTGCAGTCACAAGAACACATCACCCAAACAAGTGGGGGCGGGGGGGGTCGGAAGCTGGGATGGCCTTTAGAATGGTCCCAATTTTGAACTGAGCCTCAGTATTCCTTCAATAGTCAGTCATTTGACAGGGGCTATCTCTGGGAAGGAGGCATGATCTTGGGCAGGAAAGCTCTGCATGTCCAGGGGCAACGGCCAGAACAGAAATGAGCTGAGGGCTGTCTGCCGACACCACATCCAGAGGCTCTGAGAATGAGTCACACCCTCCTGAAAGGGGATCTGGACAGTGCTACCTGGCCACCACCACCACAGTGGTTAATCTTCACCTAAGAGTGTTCTTAAAAGATAATGAGAGTGATGAGAGAAAAGACAATATGGTCATATAGGAAATAAGAGATGAAAGGTCATGGTGATGCGAAAATGAGATATGTTCAGGGGACGAGAAATAAAATGGTAAGGCAGGTTGGCGCCACATGAAACAGTTTTAATTTCTTGGTCAGAGTCTATTGAATTGGACACAAAGGGAAATTGGAATCATGTAACGGAAGGCTATACATTCCTTTTGAGAATCTGAACTTAATTGAAAAACACTGGAGAGTTTTGATAGATATATGATAAAATGGGTGATGTGCTTTATAATATGAATCTGATAGAAGTATACAGAATTAACTGTATGGAATGGAAGGGTGGTAATGTTAATGACTGTAAGGGTCTCAGATTTTACTTGACTTGCAAATTTACAAATTAGTCTATTACAGTTTCTCAGACATTGGCAGAAAGGATGAAGCACCTGGGTCAGAGAAAATAAAATCTTAATTGTTCACAACAATAAGACGAGTCAGAATTATTATTTATGCCTGTTTCCTGAACCTTAAACTCACTAGGCAATGAGAAAAGTGACACCAGAACATGCAGGGAATTACATGTAAAGAGAGGAAACTCAAGTTTAGGAAATCTGACTCTCTCATAATAGGCATAATCCCACCTTCCCTTGCCTTGGAGGGAGACATTTTCTTTATTATAGTGGAGCAAGACACCCAAGGTATCTCTATCTTCTACTATTTGCTATAGGACATCTTTGTGAGATTGTCTAGAAGAAGGGTATTCAGTGCCTCTGCTCCCAAGAGGTGCAGAAACACCGGAAATCCATGGAGAGTTTCCTCCCAACAGAAAGATACTGTTGAATTTCCTTCCTACATAGAAATATGCTGAATGAGCAATTTTATATCCTTCTGTCAATATGGATTATTGAGTATCGTTGATGCCAAAGTTGGCTCAATTAGATGGAAATAGATCCTGTTCAAGTAAGAAATGATTGACAGTAATTTACAGTTAGGTTGGCACTGCTCCTCAGGATCAATTGAGGGGTATCTCTAATTTTTACTTTATACACACACACACACACACACACACACACACACACACACACACACAAGTAAATAATTAGCTTAACAATGACTTTATACAATAAAGTGATCTGTGTGTATACATAAACAATTTATTCCATTTACATCCCCCCCCCCCAACAACCTGTTTTCCTTTTGGGACTAAGCAAATTGCACTATTTACATCACTTATATAAGATATTCTTTATACTCTGAAAATGTAAATGAGAAAGTTCAAACCTTTTAAATAATCTCAGTGTATATATACAGCCTATGTAAATTATCACTTTATTGGGAAAAAAAAATAAAAGTCCTAGTACCTGGATCTACTTACTCCTAGCTACATCACTTACTATGTTGTTGGGCATATTGGACACTAATATCATGATATTATGAGAGGTCTAGTCTCTTTGATATCTATTATCTTTCCCAAACTTAATTCACTGAAGGTTATACACATCCTCAACTGTCTCTCACAACTCTGTTTCCCTTAATAATTTCTCGTAAAAATGGAAGAGACAAAAGCCACTAGATTAACACTGACAGTATCATGTATCTGTAGCCTACGTGCTCTCATTGCTCACATACGTCAACAGCACATGCCACCTTTTTCTGAGATGATCTATTATTCACCTTCCAAAGTGAGGTTCTAAAAAGCCTGCTGTTATACAACATTGTCTTTTTCCATTTTACAATGTGAAAAAGCAGTCATCTGTGAGTTTTCAAATTTTAGTATATGTTTTATTTGTTTTCAAACAGAAGCAGTTCTCTTAAATTTTCTCATTGGAAAGCAATTCTCCTCCCCATATTCCCCCTTGTAATAAAAAAATGTAAAAGCTCGTTCTAATTTTGTTTCTCTGGTGTTTAAAGGCAGTGTTGCAATGAGTAAACAAATTCAAAAATAGAGGATACAGATGACAAGGCTATGACAACTGAAGAAAGACACCTACATAAAATCTGGTACTGCAGAACTACTTTATATACAAAATAATAAACCCCCATGTTATTCAGTTTAGCCTATCATAAAGAAGGTAAGAAATATAAGAGGATGAGGGAGGAGAGAGCCAAACTACTGTATTTGCTTTCTGTTCTTTTGAAACTAGCCCTAAAAAAACAAAGTTAAAACAGCCCTGGCTGGGTGGCTCAGCTGGTTGGTGTGTCACCCCATACACCAAATGGTTGAGGGTTTGATTTCTGATCAGGGCATCTACCTAGGTTGCGGGCTCGATTCTTACTTGGGGTAGATACAAGAGGCAATTGATTGATGTTTCTCTCTCACATTGATGTTACATTTTTCTTTAAATGGATAAATATTTAAAGAAAAATGATAAAAGGAGACAACCCCAGTTCTCATAAAAATATTACTTCTGAGAAGTTATACCTCATAAAGTGGTATAACTTGAATGGGAAACAAAACAACACAACAAATTGTAGAATTATTTTTATAGAACTCTTATTTTAAAATAGCAGCTCTAGTTGCTAGTAAGTGTCTAAGATGATGAGATTTTTTAATCATTTTTTATTTTATAATAACAGTTGACATACGATATATTAGTTTTATATGTACAACCCAGTGATTAGACATATAATATACTAAGTGATCATCCAAATAAACCTAGTACCCATCTGATACCATACATAGTTATTAGAATATTGACTATATTCCCTATGCTGTACTTTACATCCTCATGACTATTCTGTAACAACCAATTTGATGATGAAATCTTTTAAATTTAATGGCTCAGACTTAGTATCTTACCTTTGGGAACATTGCGTAAGTATTAATTCACTAAAACGTTTGTATTCACATAAGGTAATGATTTCTAACTGCGTTATAATTCTGTCAAATGTTATACCCTGTGTAATTGGTTATACTTAATATGCCATTAATTATAAAGTTTGATCTTGAAATTATTCTTCAATCCAAATATAACATTTTCTACTTATTAAGTTAAAAACAATCTCACGTATATCCTGATTATTATATATTTCCTAGGCTAAGGCATATTTTATAATAATCATTTTTCCAAAATTATTTTAGAAGCTGTGGATGAAAGAAGAAATTACAAGTTTCTCTGATGAAAGAACAAAAAGGCTTTGCTATAAAATACTTCTTAGTATTTTCTTTAATTAGCATATTGTCTAGTTATTAAAATGTTGAAGATAATAAATTTTCTTTCAAAAACTGAATATATAACCACAATATATCTTTGAATCAAAAAAATATGAACAATGGACTACAGAATCACTGTGAAAAACTGAAATCAATGTATCAAATTTTCACTCTTGTTCTTAGAATTTATGCTTCTACCTAAAGATAGTAGATTATCTGCACTATGATAGATGGTAGTTGAAATGGGAGTAATGCAGGATATAGCACTAGAATGCATAAAAAATACTTCTATTTAGCTATTGGCCGTGAACAATGACCTTTGAAACTATACAAAATTGATCCAATAATATTTTAGAACTGACATTACTTTCAGTGTTTTGTTGTAGCTATAGCCCCATGTATGTCCTTATTTTTAACATAAATTTTTGATACAGTTTACAAAAACCAAGAAAAAATTTCTGAGGTATAAAAATTTATCCTCAATGTATGTTCTGCCTAGTCTAAAAGTATTAGCTTGGTTTTCAGATGATATACCCCATGACTTTAATACAAATAAAGTCCTCCCCACCCATATTCATTTAACGGCTTGCATCTTTCATTGTGGGATTACCAACATTATATCATTTTTGTTCTCACAATCATCGTTTTGATATATGTGGATATTGCACAAAGGATTATATTGCCAAATCAGACTCAAGAGAATGAGTGATGTTATCCAGTTTCAGGCTTCACTAATTATTTTAAGGATCCTCGTAATCTCTAGGACAGGTGAATCTGGCAGAGGTCCAACATTATCTCCACATTTTCATTCTTGCAAAATTAGGACATGCTCTGGCCCAAATTAATATGTGGTGTCTCTTAGAGATGTATGAATCATATTACTTACACCGAAAGTGATTTTTCTACCATAAAACAGCAATGTTTTATACCAAGATAGTTTCATTTGTTTACATGATCTTTTTTTGTCAATAGACTCCTGATTTGGTTACCATAAACAATCTAACACAACTATTAGTAAGATCATCCAGCTAAAAACATACCATAGGTAAGAACTCCCACTAGGAAATCCATTGTTTTTTTGCCAAATATGTGAGTATGGTTACAAAGGTATTTGAACAGGACAATACTTTCTTCCTAAGGATTGCAGAACTGCTGTCTAACCAACCAACTTCCCATAGGTCAGAAAGGTCACTTAACCTCAGCTGATGATGGAAAAGACTAACGCAGACAGAGGTTAAAATAAAGTTGCATGATCTCACTTATTTTTAGAATCTAAAATAATAAAAATAGAGAGTACAATGGTGGTTAGCGGGGGCTGAGGGGAGTGGGAAACAGGGAGACGTTGGTCAATGGGTAGAAAGATCCTGATGCCTTTTAATATAAATAAATTCTGGAGATCTAATGTACAACAATATGACAATAGTTGACAATATTGAATGTATACTTGAAATTTCCTAAGGGAGATCTTAAATGTTTTCACCAAGCAAAGAAAAAAGAAAAGAATTGGTAATGATGTGAAGTGATTACTACTATATGTCAATTAGCTTGTTTGTGGTGAGTATTTCACAATGTATATCTATATTGAATCATCAAGTTGTACATTATGAATACATACAATTTTTAATTGTCAACTATACCTCAATTAAATTGTTGGGAAAGATAAATTTATGAGTTACAAGTTGTAATTTATTTTAGTAGAAATGCAGAGGTATTTTGATAATCAGACAATAATTTTCTGGTTAGACTTGCAGAAATTAGAAAAGTAAACAAATATTCCTCCACATATTTACTCAAGATGATTCTTTCTTATTTCTACTACATCTTCTTTTCATAGTTGTCACCATCCAAAGTTGGCTGTCCATACATTTTAGTTACTAAAACACAGGGCATGGTTTTTAATAGAGTGAGTAATGTTTCCCTGGGTTTGAAAGATTTCCAGACTGGAATACAGAAGTTTTATATATATACTAGAGGCCTGGTGCACAAAATTCATGCACAGGACAGGGGGTCCCCTCAGCCCAGCCTGCACCCTCTCACAATCCAGGACCCCTCGGGGGATGTCCGACTAAACCGGCAGTGGACATCCCTCTCGCAATCTGGGATCACTGGCTCCTAACCGCTCACCTGCCTGACTGCCTGATCATCCCTAACCATTCTGCCTGCCTGCCTCATTCCCTCCTAACCACTCTGCCTGCCTGCCTGATCTCCCCTAACCACTTGCCTGCCTGACTGATCACTTCTAACCACTCTGCCTGTCTGCATGATTGCCCCTAACTGCTCACCTACCTGCCTGATTGCCCCTAACCGCCTCTACCTTGGCCCCCACTGCTGTGGCTTCATCTGGAAGGACATCAGGAATGACGTACGGAAGGTCGTTTGGCTGTCTGGTCTAATTAGCATATTATGCTTTTATTATTATATAAGTTATAAGCAGGTAGATAACTATTTTGACCAACATGGCTTATCGAAAACCCACATTGTAAAAGCAATAGTGTATTCCACTATTCATTCATTTATTACTTCAAGTAATGTTTATTGATTTCCTATATGTCTGTCACTACAATAGGACCTAAGGTTACAAAGATAAAAGTGTGGGTCTTATCCAGTGCGTAAAGTCCTTATGTCCTTTGAGAAGTCTTTCCTGAGAAAACATGAAAGATGAGCAGGAGTTATGATGCACCTTAACACAGTAGGAGATAGAGCATTTCAGGTCGTGAGAACATCATGTGCAAAGTCCTTGAGTCAAGAGGCAGTAAGATGCTTGCCACGTTCAAAGACCTAAGAAGAGCCAGGATGATAAAAGCAGAAAGAGTACTGAAAAGAGAGGTCAGAGGTAAAGCTTGAGAATAGGTTAAATTTTACAACTTAGAGGGTCTTAAAGTCATTATGACAGTTTTAGATTTTCTCCTAATGTCAATGTGAAAGTATTAGATGGCTTTAAGTGTGAGATCTCAACTGAAATAACTGATGGTGTTGTATGTGAGTGGCTTGCAGGGTATCAAGGAGGGTTACTTCAATAGAGCACGCAGAAGACTGTAACTGCTTTACAAAGATGGGAAAAATTCAACATTTATTTGGACAATATAACTGAAATTGGATTAGACGGTTGACTGGTTATGAAGGATGTGAGAGAAGATGTCAGAGATGATGTATAAGATAGTTTTTAATTTCAAGCAATAGAAACCTACTGTAGCTAATTTAAGCAGAAAATAGAATATGAAATTTTAATGAGAAACCAACAGAATCAGTGAGATCTGAAAAACATGGCTCAGGCATTGCAGTTAGAAACAGCATCCCAAACCAGAACTATTTTCTACAGAATGATCAGCAGTGGGCTCTGGATGTAGCCACAGCAGCACAAGCACAGCTGCTCATGAAAATATTTGTTGCTCCGACATCTATACCTGCCACCTATACTGCCTATGTTTCTGTGCTGAGCTCCTTATTAAAAACTCAGTGTGGGGTCAAGCCTGAGTTAATATGCCTACAATTTAGCTGCAAGGGAGACTAGAGAAGGTAATGCCTAGTTTTGTTCAATTCTCAGAAAGATGGAGCTTATTTTTTTTACCAAAGAGGAACACTTTCCAAATGTTGGAAAAAGTTAAAAGGCTGAATGAAAATCATCCACTGCCACCAAAAAAAAAAAAAAAGTTTTCCAAAATTGCTATGTTCATCAGGTTCAAAATAGCAATGTGTGTTGTGTACTTATGCTAAACAATGGTATAATTAACTATTATGGTAAAATTTCTAAAAATTGAGACAAAAGGAAAATCTTTAACAAGAAGAAAAAAGATATGTACCATTACTGGTGCAGTAATAAGACTGAGAGTTGATATGTCATAAATATGATGGACATCAAAGGCTATGGAATGGCATCTAAAGTTGAAAGAAAACAACTGCCAACTCAGCTTCTATCTATACCATAAAGAACCTTCAAACTCTGAAAGACATTAAGATGTTATAAATGCCAATAATTTTAATAGGAATTTTAGTTCTTTATTAACCCTACAATGTACATATAATCATTAATTTATACCATTGATTTTTTTCCTTTTTAACCATGTTCACCAATTTATTTGTTCACTATTTTTCCTCATGATTGAGACCTTCCTTTTCCTACTTCCATATATATATATATATATTTATAAATGTTAACAGTGAAGGTCTCTTGTTTCTCTGAGGTATTTTTTGAAGATTATGTTGAATTTGTATTTCAAAGATATTTTGACAAGTATAGAATCCTAAATTGACAGTTATTAATAAAGTTACGATGAAAATATTCCAAAAACTTTTGGCATTTTATCTTTAATATCATGAATTTATCTCTCAATGTAATTATTGTTTCTTTGAAAATAGTATTTTCTCTCCATTTGTTGTTCAGATCTTTGTTATTCTGCTCTGTCAGTCTGATAGTTCTAACAAATTTCATTTTATTTCTCCAACTTGCAATTATTCTGAATTGATAGATGTTTGTTTTTCATCGCTTATGGATTTTTTTCTTTATTGATTTCAGAGATGAGGGGAGAGGTAGAGAGAGAAATAGAAACATCAATGATGACAAAGAATCATTGATCAGCTGCCTCCTGCACACCCCATACTGGGGATCAAGCCCACAACCCGGGCTTATGCCCTAACTGGGAATCAAACCACGACCTCCTGGTTCATAGTTGGAAGCTCAACCATTGAGCCATGCCGGCCAGACCATCACTTATCTCTTAATATTGACTCTCCCTGATGCTCTTTTCTGTTTTATTTCTTCTTACACCTTGTTTTCTCTCCTTACCTCCTAGCCTCTCTTTCATAAAGAGGTATTCCATCTCTTTATCTCTACACACTTCTTCCAGGTAATTTCTTCAGATTTCTACTTCACTTGATTCAATATCTCTTTAGACATTTATATCAGCTACTTAACCCATTCATTTTGTTTTTCATTCATTATTATTTGTTTTGTTGCCATTTTTATAGAGCCTTTTTACTTACTCTTGCTTTTGACACCATCTTTTATTCCATAGGTGTATCAGCCTACTTATTTTATAATTTGTATCTGAGAATTGCAATATCTAGGACTTTTTCAGTCTCAACCTAACTTCCATCAGCCACCCTTACCCTCCTTCCCTGCACTGTGCTTTTTATTCTTTTGAACTTTATGATTTTTCCATTGTTAATTATAAACAAAAACCTTATCTGTTGGAAATCTCCAAGGCCTGAAATTTAGTTTCTTTGCTTCTGAGGGAATTTGTTTTTACTTCTTCCCCTGGCCTGGTAACTAACACTAAGAATATCAATCTCTCAATTGAGCATTTCTGGGCCACTCGAGCAAGAACCAAAGTAAGAACAGGCATTATTCCTTGTTATCTCTACCTAAGATTTATTGTTTTCTTAATTTACCTTAAAAGTCAATTGAAGACATAGCCCTTTGGCAGTAGGGCTCTTCTACCATTGTAGACATAGCCCAGCCACTGTGCATGGTCCCCTGCTTTCCCCAGGGTCATCAGAGTGAAAGTCAAGTTCATCAGGGATTAGCTGATGACTCCACTTCTGCCTGCACTCACTGGGTCTCTTTTCTGGATACTTGTTCTCATGTTCTTTTCAGACTTGGGACATTTTTTAAAAATATTGTCGTGCCAGCTAAGACATATACTACTAACACAAAATTTAGTATTTTTATTTATTTCAAAATAAATGGTTTTCTAGTCTGCCTTATGTTGGAAAAACTACTTTTCACCTTATTCTGAAATTGAATTTCTTCTCGTAAATGGCACATGTGAAATGCAAATAAATCATTTGCTGGAGATCATTTGCTAAAGTAAATTGTATTCAGATACTGCATATTTTTAGAAAATGTGTTAACATTTTATATCACTAGTTCAAAAATAATCAAAGGGAAACAATCACTCATGGAAAAGACAAAACTTAGAATTTTGAAGGTGAGAGAGAAAGTGTAATATTATTAGCTTAATATCATACTAGCTTAAATAACAAGTTAATAAGAGCAAATTGTTATCGCTTAATGTTATTTAAATATTTTATAGATTTGTGTGGCAATTATATATATTTACTAGTATGCATTTATTTATAATATTATTAATTAAAGAAGACAGTTCTTTATACAGAGTATTAAAGCATACACAACTCATATTCAAAAACTCAAATAATTTAATGAAAGCCCAAGTTTATATAAAAGTTTCACCACTGGCAAATTTAACCCAGTTTTTTTTTTTTTTACTCATACAGTATGAATTTACAGCGAGGCCTATAGCCACTGGCATATCTAAATTACTTTATATAGTACTGATTACAGGTTAGAATTGAAGTTCCCTATATTTTCAGAGTTAATAAAACCTCATCGAGTCCCTTCACTTCTATGACAAGTACTAGAGGCTGATACCCCAAAGTGGTTTTCCTCTCTTGACTTTGACAGCTTCAAGAGAAATAAACAGACTATGCCATTCATTGGCTCACACACACCCAGAAACTGCATTTTCTTTCTTTTTTTAAAATATATTTTTATTTATTTCAGAGAGGAAAGGAGAGCGAGAGATAGAAACATCAATGATGAGAGAAAATCATGGGTTGGCTGCCTTCTGTACACCCCTGACTGGGGATGGGGCCTGCAACCAAGGCATGTGCCCTCACAGGGCATCAGTTCATAGTTTGGTGCTCAACCACTGAGAAACACCAGCCAGGCTTTTAAAGATGATTCTCTTTCTAAATCCTTCACAAATGAAACAGGGAACAAAATGTCATGCCTTCCTTGCTGTTGTGTACACGTTACATGATATTGCTTTGTTCCCCCCATGTCTTATTGTTATACACATGAAGTCTAGAGCTTTGATAAAATAGGTAGAAAATGGTGCCATGTATAAACATATAATACTAGAGGCCCGGTGCACAAAAATTTGTGCACTCGGGGGGCGGGGGGAGGGGGGTC